>NC_086445.1:510032616-510347616 GCF_028390025.1 Pseudophryne corroboree
TAAGCATTTATTATTATTATCCTTTATTTATATGGCGCCACAAGGGATCCGCAGCGCCCATTACACAGTACATAATCAGATGAGCAAGCAAGAAAACCGCACTTACAGTACAGGACAAAATAGGACAGGTATAGAAAACCCGGGGTTAGGTGCCATCAAAGGGAGTATGGAGTTTAAGATAGTGTAAGTAAGAAAAGGAAAGGCACATGAGGAAAGAAGTCCCTGCTCTTGCGAGCTTACACTCTAAAAGCATATATATATATATATATATATATATATATATATAAATATATAAAACTCAGTGTGACAAGTCATCTTTATATCTGATGAAAACATGTTAATACACAATTTAGTTTAATTTCACAATCATTATTCATATGTAGTGGATCGGACAACTGTACACCTGAAGGCAATTGGCAAGACAATGACACAGAAGTCAAATATTAAATACATGTAACAAATCGTACATATATATCTACAGTGTTTTATAATATTTTACAACTGTGACATATATTGTATAGTATATAAATTACATAGCCTTTTGGTTCCGTGGAATAATGTTCTGTTAAGCCATCTATTCTATAGTGTTTGTACGCATTAGGCACTGGAAACAAGTACTAGCTGAAGTGTAGACAAAACCTTTGTATTTACTTCAGCTAATGTAGGTGTTAGAAAAAAGTGTTTTCATTCGACATGTTTCCCTGCTGCATTGTGGACTATGCACTGAGTGTTCACATTAAACCTGATTACATTATAAGGAGCATTAACAATCCTAAGCACTGCAGACAACATTAAGCATGCAAATCAAAGTGCCCCCTGGTCAGTGTGGGCTCAGGTAAATTCACTTATATTATTTTCTGAAGTATTATTAACATCAAAGCACATCTAATAAGCTTTGGGAATGCAACATACTTAGGGGAGTATTTATCAAAGCTAGGAGATAGATAAAACTGTAAGAGATAAAGAACCAACCAGCTCCTAACTGTGATTTTGTTTTTAAAACACAGCCTGTAAAATGAAGCTGATTGGCTATTACTTTATCTCTCACAATTTTCTCTCTCTAAGCTCTAATAAATACCTTCTCAAAGATATATTATATTCCTTATCAATAATTCCTTTAGTCCTACGTATGTATCTATTATATAAAGATGGAGATAATTTCTTAGGGGTGTGGTTATTGCGGTGTGCCACAAATAGGTTTTCTGATATATAAATTTAATGAGAGGTTAAAATACATGCTGTTTAGTAAAACTATTTATCCATTGTGCAAACTATGGAACATCAGAAACATTAGGTAGGCAGTCTACTGGTCTGATGGACCATTCTCCAGCACTACAGTACATGATACATGCCACAATCATTTTGTATCTAACTCCAAGTAGGTAAATTAAGTGCATGCCCTCCTAAAGTTAGGTTTTCCATCTAAAATAGGTTTTGGCTTTTCAATATTGGAAGTTTGCTAAGCATTCCGTTTTTACATTAGAAATTTGAAGTGTAATGGCTGAAATAGTTAATATATTATATGTTTAGAAATATGTGTGTGTGTGTGTGTGTGTGTGTGTGTGTGTGTGTGTATATATACCATCTATACTTTTATATCTATCTATATCTACAGTATCTCTATCACATTAGATTGTGGCAATTTTGGGAAGATTAAGTGAAAAAGATAAGGCAACAAGTAAAGGGTAATAAATGCTCCTACAGCTTCATGCTAAATATTGGTGGCATGTAAAGTGTCCCCATAAGGGACAATCCCCTGGAAACAGGTCCTTTCTGATAATGCATCAGCTCCTGACAATGTACTTTTCCTACAGCTACACTTTTAAATGTAGCCTGGATTTGTATAAGATGTATGGTATGGTAAGTACAACAGACTCCTACAATTATATCTGCATTTCGTCTTCATTCACAGCTAACTTGCTGACAATGCGCACACGTTTATTCTGTAATAAAATTGGAGTGATAAATTGGGGCAAATACACAGTACTCTTTTTGTGTGTAAGACTGCTTTTTGCAAATGCTGGATGCATAATTGGGTTTTTATTGTTCTTCAGACTGCACTAAACTTCCATATTTCTATTATTTTAACAATGCACACAATCATGTTCCTGTAATCTTATTTTTAAACTAAAATCAGAAGAGCACGATCAAAAAATATTTCAATGGATATTAACCAGTGCCCCGTAATCTGGTTGGAGAGCAAAAACCAAGAGACTATGAGAAATAACAGCAATAGGTGAAAGCATATACACACACAGCAGGTCAGGTAGTGTTGGACATAAAAAACACATTTTGTGCCTTTTTATTCCCTGCAACATGCAATTTTTTTTCCTTCTGTGCATTCATATAAAAAATGTTTAGGCATCCATAGCCATACCAGCTAAGATGCATTTTGCGCTTATGACCCATCGCCCATTGGGATGGAGGGAATATGCAAAGCACAGTATGGTCCTTCACTCAAAATGCACCCTGTACTGACCACCACAGCAGATGCATACAGTATGTGCCTGTTACTAGGCACAAAATGCAAATAGGTGACACCTATCACCAGACGCTACGGATTGTCTGAATCCCTCCCATGCTATTACTATAGTAATATGGCTGTTGCCATCTGTCTACAGTGATATTAGCAATTAGTAATGACTGATCAGTAATCAGCATGATTACATTTCATGTGTATATTGAAGTGTACTTAATCACCCCCCCTCCCCAAAAAAAATAAAAATAAAACCCACATCATTTTGTCTTTGCATACTGTTCTAATTTCCCCTGGCATAGTGTAAGTGACTATTAAATTACTAGCCCCACTTTCTGGACATGTAGTGTTTGGAGTATGAATTCTGTACTGTATTTCTGGAATACATCCTATCATTGATTTCCTGGTGTAGCCTACACTACCTGTCTCACCAAAAGTAAGGAACAGTACACTTGCCAACTCTAGATGAGCCTCAGTATGTGTGTGTATATATATAGAAATTATATGCATCTCTCATACACATTGTATAGTGGCAAGATTAAATATGTGTCCACACACCCTCCTTTCTACATGCATTTGACGGCACAGAAAGGAGGTAGAAAGTACTAATGCTTTTATTTCTTAACCCTGTGTAGAAATTGATTAAAAGACCGTACAAAGATAAAGTCTATCATTCAATCTATGTGAACTTTGAAACTTTTTTTTTTTCCCTTTTCAGGCAGTGATCTCAACAGCACCAACAGTTAGTATTTTAATGACTTGTCATTTCCTGCTCTGATAAAGATTCTCGTGTTATTTTACCAGCCATTTCCTTGAGGCTGCACCAATAGCAGAACACCATCATGGATGACTCAGAATGGACCTCAGACTTCAATAGCCTGACTCACCCAACTAGGCTGAAATGCCCTGGGAGAGAAACTCCAGCCCCAGGTGCTTCTGGCTCTGAGACAGAAAGTACAGATATACACTCATGCCTGTCTTAAAAGCATATTAAGAAATGTTATAGCATGTTTAAGAACATGTTTTGTTTTCTGAAGTCCAACAGGGTGGTGAAACAATGAAGTAGTAGTAATTACTCATAAAGTACGTAGCAATACTGACCTCTCAATTAAGCAGCAATGATTTATTCTTAAATGAACTAGTTGCCGTTGATGGCAGATGTGCACATGTACTGATATGAGTTGCTTAATAGGACTAGGCTACCAGGAAACGATCTACTCTGTATTTATAAAAATAAGAGGGGAAACCCAAAAGTTCATTTTAAAAAGAGGAAATGGTCTCACAAAGTCAGTACACACAACACAAGCGCAGAATATCTGGCAATATATTACTATGGGCCTGATTCAGAGATGTACACAAATGCTGCAAACATGTGCGCAGCAGCTGTGCAGAAATATGCTAATGTGGCAGTTACCTGGATTTGTACTGAGATGCGGCGGCTTTGCTAATCTTTTGCTAATCAGTGACTGCACACAAATATGCAACATCAGTCGCAGATGTGTCAATTATGGAAGTTCTGAACGGCCTTACGGCAGGGCCGCAACTGGTCTGGGGGGGGCTAAAGGGGCACATGCCCTGGGTGCTGGATTTGAGAAGGCGCCAAGCAGGCCCCCACGAAATCCGGCCTTGACCCCAGGAGGCTCCGTTCCCACAGGTGTGGGCTTCAACGCCTGCATGCGATGTACAAACTGAGTGCGCCGGTCAAGCTTACAAAATCGCTCAACTAGGCAAAATATCCCAAAACAGGCCAGGATGACACCCCTCACCGCCTGGTTACCACTTCACATGGTCTGTGCTACACTGACGTCATTATGTAGCGCCTGCACCGATCTTTTCCTTCTGTCCAGCGACAGTGAATTATTTATTTATTTCCATTCTAATTAAATCCCTATATAAATTTGCCTTATTTTTTAGTTTATTACTCTCCCATCTCTCTTTTATCTCTCCCCCTCCCCTATAACTCTCTCCTCCTCACCACTCTCTCTCACCCTTTCTCCCCAGTGGGGTGGCTTAATGTTAATGAGCGGTACTACTGTGCAGTGTATTGAGAGTAAGGTTGCACTACTGTGTGGTGTAGTTTAATTTTTTTTAATTACATTGTAATGTTTTTATTTATTTATTTTTTATATATTTTTAATATATATATTACGGCCTTGCCCCGGGTGCCAAAAAGTGATGTATTTACTAAAAGTCGGTTTTGGTTATCGTTGATTGATTTTGTGTTTCATGGTTTATTTTAATCACACATTTATTAACAGATGATTTTAGACACCCTTTTAAAAAAACGTGGGATTTAGGGGTATATTTACTATGAATCGATCTGGTTTGGTTTGTTTGGTCAATTATGTATTTCGGGGTCTAAATTCCTTTACTAACAGATAATTTTAGACATTTTATTTTTAAACATTGTCAAAAATCATCTGTTGGTAAATGTGTGATTTAGGGGAATACGTACCAAGCAGTGATAAATGTGGAGAAGTGAGCCAGTGGAGAACTTGCCCATGGCAAACAATCAGCTGCTCTGTATACTATTACAGTATGCAAATGATAAATGTTACGTCAATGCTGATTGGTTGCCATAGGCAACTTCTCCACTGGCTCACTTCTCCACGTTTATCACTGCTTAGTACATCTTCCCCTAACATCCTTAAAGACAAAATCGTTCAAAAATTGACTTTTAGTAAATATACCCCTAGGTCTAATTAAATATTTATACTGTATTTAAAATGAAAACTAGAAATAAAAGTAATTTAACTTATCTGCCACTTCCGTGTTGTACATACTAAAGGTGGACATGAAATGGTGCTTACACAAGAACCATTTCATGCTCTATCGATTTCTGATGCGAGACAAGTGGAAAATTGTGCTCTCATGTTCAAAGAACAAACATCTAAAAATACTGCTGGCTTGTAAGGTGGTGTCATACAAGCTTCATTAACCTACACCCACAAAGAGGTGCGTAAGAAGAGTGTGAATACTGAGATTTCCTGATGGCCTCAAAAGGATTTTGCTTTAAATTAACCTCACTAAAACTAAAAGGAATAGAGATTTGTGACCCTTGAACTCTGACGGTGCTCCTGCAAGTAGCGAGATAGATAAGGCAACATGCTCCTGATTGATTAAGGTGCTATTCAATGTCAAATATACTGTACAGTACTTCCCAATCCTGTCCTCTTCTCTATCTTAACCTAAATAAATTTCTAAATCATTATCTATAAAATGAAAGACCAAATAGTAATAGTAATACAGTATGTGGTTTTAGTCAGATTACAATCTGATTACAAGCACAAAGATTAGCATTTTCAGCAGCTGTTTATGCGGGTTAGACTTTGCACACACAGGTGGATATTCAATTATTCACAATCATTGATCACGGGTAATTGTCTCGCCGAGGGCTATTCAATTAGGTTGATAAGATGGCGCGAGACGTGGCTTATCAGGGATTTCTTTGACCTGCCTCAGGCAGGCGAAGCAAAATCAACAAAAACAGCGGCTGTTTCTACCGAAAACACACAGGTTTCACTGAACATGTGTGTTTTCGGGGTGAAAATTATGTTTTTTCCTGAGTGAAAACACATTGATGAAACATCAGGAAAAATCGCCCGAAGTTTCTTCGTGGGTAATTGAATACCCCCCACAGTATCTAAAATGTCTGATTTATTTTTAGAACTGAGGAGCTGCAGGGTTGTTGTTTTTTTGGCATTGTGTTATCTTCTAAAATTGTCTTCTAGTTCCCAAACTCTAAACACTAGTATTATTCAGTACACATGATACAAGAAAACATATTATACTACAATTTAGACAAACCCCCCCCACATATTTCAATTAACTGTAAATAAACTGTAATAAACTGTACTTTTTTACACGCATTTTAACAATGTGCTGATCTTTAATCTGTAGAGCAATTCTAAACTGCTATTGGGAATGGCGACAAACCAACCTGTCTAGAAGAAATACTACACATTGTTACTATGGAGTATGCAGCTGATGTACTTCAGCTGTGAGAACAGCATGAAGGCTCGTAAATAACATTATGAACTGCTGTGATTTCTCAATTGAAGTGCCCGTGTTTCACAACAAAATACATATCCCCAGAAACTATTTTTTTTTTGTGTTAACTAATATAAACATTACAAAGCCGAGGAAAAACTAGATTTCAAGGAAAAGCACCGGTACACTTTATTGTGGATGATTCCCAGCTTACTTGGTTTGTTATACCATTTCCTGGGAAGCTCTGTTCTCGTTTCCAGTTAATACTACTTTACTTACTTTCCAGTAACCATAGAGGTAAGCTACTCTGTTCTGTTTAAGCTTTGCTTATGTCATCAGCATACAATGGGCAAATTCATACCCACCCACGTCAGTCAGCAACAAAAAGCCAAAGCTATAAAGAATAAAAAAAAGACTATGCACAGCAATAGTTCAGGAATAATAATAAAGGTTGTTATTTTTTGCATTTACAAGCAAAAATATTTATGCCATTTCTCCTAACTTTCATTTGTAAACATACGAAGATACTTTTTTTTTTTTTTTAACTTAGGCCACATGTTTACCTACATTATCTCATTCATAGTTGGAAGCAAATGCAAACATAAAATGCATTGGGGGTGAAGGGGGGGTTGCTCAGTACACACACTAGAGTGATATGTCATTCTTGACATCACACCAGGCAGTCAATTGAATTTGCCTGTCCAGCTGTGACATTGTATGTGGTCCCTGCCGCCAGAATATGGGGCAGTCGGTGGGTCGGCCATACTCACTGCGGGTTTGGTATTAAATGCCAGTATTCGGGATGCCGGACCGACACCGGCATCCCAACAATGAAGATCCAGATGTCAGAGGGGGGTATTTTTACTCCCCACCCCCCTACCCTAACCCTCTGGGGGTGGTGGCTAGGGCTATCCCCCCACCTAGTGCCTAACACTAACACCCCCCCTACCTCCCAGGGCCTAACCTTAACCAGGACCCCAATGCTTAGCTTCGGGATGCCGGCTGTCAGTGTACCGGCACCGATCTCACAAGTGGCATCGGGATTCCGGTGTCAGTCACATGATCGCCAGCATATTGGGTGCACACACCCGCTGATCCGCTACAGGTATATTGTTTGCTGCAAGAGCAAGCAATATATATCTATCAAGTGTTTACTCAGCATAAGAGGAGCAGGAACCCACAGTTGTATGGCTTGGCCGTGAGTACTAAAGATGCTAACATTCACAGTACACAAGTCATACACATTACAGCAAATGGCTGAAGAGGGCAGTTGAGTACCCAAGGTTGCCCATATGTTTATTAGCGTCAATTGGATACTAACAAACATGCTGCAATGTTCCCCTTCCTAAAGTAGAGTAGAAAACTTTATTTTTGATAAAACAAATATTCTAAACACTGTCATTTTGCTATTAAATGAAAGCTGCATTTGATTAATCAGATGTGATTTGCCTGCAATGTTTATTAGCTTACAACTTGCACCAGGGTATGAGTCTGTTTTTGACACAATTCACGTCAGCACACTCTCACTGTATTTAGGCCACATTTACACTACGAAACCGGGTGTAGTATGTTGTGCCGGTGGTCGGGCTCCCGGCGACCAGCATACCGGCGCCGGAATCCCGACCGCCGGCATACCGACAGCGTGGCGAGCGCAAATGAGCCCCTTGCGGGCTCGCTGTGCTCGCCACGGGGTCGTGGACCCCCAAGAGGGAGAAGATCTGTTGGTATGCTGGCGGTCGGGATTCCAGCGCTGGTATGCTGGTCACCGGGAGCCCGACCGCCGGCAAAGTGAGGACCACCCTACCAAACCCTATCTCAGATCCTTTAACGCGGGTATGGTATAGATGATCTACACAGTCATTAGGTTGACCCCATATGGTCAACATGCATTACGTTGACAGGGTAAAAAGGTTGAGAAGGTAAAAGGAAGACCGTGTGCAAGGTCAACAGGTACAAAAGGTCGACATGAAAATGGACAACACAGAAATGATCAACAAATTTTTTTTACTTTTTTTTTGGGTGTCATTCTGTATGTTTAATCATATGTGACCACAATCAGTGGAAATGTGTACCCTCGCGAGGTGCTTCGGGCAAGATGGCTTGCTGCGCTCACCACAAGTTACTATTCCAAATCGTAGACCACGTGGCTAGTAAATCAAGCAAAAGTTGGAAAAACATGTAACAAAAATATAAATACAAAATATTGTCGACCACTATCATGTCAATCGGTTGAACCTATCGATCTTAAACACTGTCAACCTAATTCATGCCAACCTACTGACTGTCGCCCTAGCATCCTATCATACCCTTTGACGCACAGGGCCCTAAGTGCAAGTTGACTGAAAAAAACAAAACATGCATCACAAAATAATACATATGCACAGTGACAAAACCCCAGCAAGTTACAGCCAAAGTCACAACTTGTTTATGTTCAACTCTACATGAGGTCCTCCGTTCCAATAATGATTTGAACTATATAAATGCAAGAGGCCATATTTATAAAAAAGAAAAAGAATCTAGGGCAAAACAATTAAATAAAAAAAGAAAGACCCAACACACAGAACTGTTTAGCACCATTTTCACAATATCCTTTTGACAGCACCTAAATCTGCCTCTCTCTTTTTTGTATAGTCTTGGTTGATAAAATGCCTCTCCTTTTCTCCGGCAGCGTCCACAGGTTATCCTCAGGATAACATTGGGATATGATGAAGCAACAGCGGATTTGCACCAATCGGTCAAAGCTTTTCGGCCTCCCAGCATGCAACGGGCCCGTCCATATATCCCCGCCTCCTGGCTCAGGCAAATCACTTTTTTGTTTGGTGTGGCAGGAGCTGGACCATGGTCAGAGGGCTGCTGGATTTCAGCAGCCCTAAGCTTTCCTATATTATTTTTATAGTCTTAAGGGCCCCATACACTAGAGCGGCAACATGTCAGAGGCGATTGCAGAAGATCACCCCGGCAGCCTCCCGGGGGGCAGGATCGGCCAAAATACATCACATGCTGCCAGAGCCGTCCCTAGCCAATTTGATGCCCTAGGCAAAATTTTGTCTGGTGCCCCCTAGCACCGCCGCTAGTTCTGCATCTGACGCAGCAACACTGAGGCAGTGGGGCCCACCGGGGGGTTACCCTGTGGGCCTGTTCAACCCTGCATAATGGCACACAGTAATGCCCATAATACCACACAGTAATGCACCTTACACATATGCCCCTCATTAGTAATACTTGTAGCTTTTTTGATAAAACTTACTTTTGCTTGCTGGCGTGCTTGCAGTCAGTGTGTGCGCCCATGCAGCTCCCTGGATCCGTGACTGCGTTTTGTGAGATGGGGGTGGCAGGATTTGCGTGCTTGCACTCGCAGCCTTTAAAGGGGCACCAGTACAAGGGATGTGACCTCACAGGGTATACCATCCTGGCAGGGGAATTTTACGGCATGGACTGACTAGGAAATAAAGTGTGGGGAGAACACATGCCCATGTTATGTCCCTGCAGACACCTGGGGTTTGCACAGGGATAAGGGACACACACAGGATGGCAGGGTCCCCCTCCCCCATGTGCACAAACAGTATAGGTGATGTCAGATTAATGTGAAGCAATCTTCCAAATACACATGTGGTATCATAAGGAGCCATTTAGTAATAACCTTATATAGTCAGTGAAAATGTCACAGGTCTAGGAATTGCAGTTACTGGGCTTCTGCTGTCTGTCTGAGGTCTCACAAGTCAGGGGCATTCAAGCATGTCAGAGGGAGTTTAAAGAACTTTAAGGGAGAGTGTGCATTTTTATTTGACAAATGTAAACAGCAGTGTATACAAGTACTGATTGAATACATTTGGAAAGTAACAGTTAGTTTGCGGACTGTCCCTCCCAGCATGAGATACTGCAGGGACATGCTTGGATGCCCCTAGACATGCTTGGATGCCCTAGGCAAATGCCTAGCCTGCCTATAGCTAAGGCCGGCTCTGCATGCTGCCCTTTTTGCATCTGATGTATCTTGCGCGATAATGGGCGATCCCAGCCATGCCCCCAGGTCGAACCTGATTGAATGTGCAGCACATTCAATCTGGAGGATCCGATGCTCACGGGAACGCGCATCGGATCGGAAACGCCTCATAAATGCCCGCTTTCACCCAATATATCGGGCCGAATGCCCGAAATCGGCTGAAATCGGGCATTATTGCTCTAGTGTATGGGGCCCTTTACTATTTTTTCTTGAGTGATCTTTCTAAAAAGCGCCTTATGTGTACCTTAGAAAGAGTCGCTCCAACAACTCTCCGCTGGGTCGCGAAAACGCTTGCCCACGAGTACGGTGCTGTTTCGGCGGGCATCTGTGTCGGATATACTAGCAGGTCCAGCAGACGTCACCAGGCTGTGGCCGGATCACAGGGAGAAGGTAAGGCATCGGTTCCGCTTAGAAGGGGAATACGGACACAGCCGCACTGTTTTGGGAGGAGACTACCAAACAGTCGCTGACGTGGCTCCAACCTCTGGTGCACCAGTGCTAGGCCTTAGGGATCAGAGGCTCCAGGAAAAGAATGAGGTCGCGATCCCTAGGGTTGATGTCAGCAGTGGGGAGTCAGACGCTCTCCTGGTCGCC
Source organism: Pseudophryne corroboree (assembly GCF_028390025.1). Classification (NCBI taxonomy): domain Eukaryota; kingdom Metazoa; phylum Chordata; class Amphibia; order Anura; family Myobatrachidae; genus Pseudophryne; species Pseudophryne corroboree. The sequence continues at coordinate 510,043,677 of NC_086445.1, forward strand.
CCTCCCCCCAGTTCATTACCAGTTTTCTCCCGCTTCTGTCTCAGACGCTGTACACGAAGGGTACCCAGTCGCAGCATAGGCGGCTATGTGACTGGTGCATCTGTGTTCACTATAGGTTCACGGAGCGGCAGTGTACACTAGTAGCGTCTGGATCCACTCAGTGTTGGCGAACGTATTGATCGGTCCTGGAAGCGAGGTGAGTCTCCCTGATCCCACTCTACTGAGTACGGGTAATACAGCACTAAGACTCTATCTACCTTTTTGAGAATGAATAGTTAGATAAGTGCCTATTGCATATGAGTCTCTATACTATTACTGTTGTTTCTTTCGCTGTGCATCTGAATACGGTAGATCTGTTTAAACATGATTCAGTAATATGGTCTCCTACATACTTGAAATGTAGTTGTAGTTGATGATGTGCTCATATTGCTTATTATACTAATGTAAAACATGCGACTGACTGCTAGTGTGATTGCTGACATTACTATATATCCGGTCACTTTTTTTCTATTCCGTTCCTCAATGCTGGTGCATGGGTATGGTTGGATTGTAGGTCACTTTTACAAGCTTAAAGTGATTACAGTCCCAAATTGTGTAGTACACTGTGGAAGTATTGATTATTTATCATGTTTAAGAGCGGCAAAGGTGAGGAAGAAACACTCACAGCAACACCAACACTCATATCATGTTAGTCTTGCAAAGCTGGGTTAACCTCTCTGGATCTGGTTCAGGATGGTTTGTGTGCAAATTGTTTTAGTTTTCACCAGGGTCTCTTGAAAAATACAATGCAGATTCAGGTGCAGGTTGATCCACCTTAGGCTATGTTTGCACAAACATTATCTAGTATAGCTGAACGGATAATTCCTCCAGCTCCTATACCAGGGATAGATTACACAATTAACCCTTACATGCAGCTTCCCACCTGCGGTTTATCACTTCCAGTAGCAGCCTCTCAAAAGAAACAGGCTGATAAGCAAGTGGTAAGTAAATCTTCACCCTCACAGGCTACACATGTTTCAGATGAGGATTCATCGGAGGATGAAAGCTCAATAAACTCTGCTTCTGCATACGAAGAGGAGGAAGGTCTCAGCTCAGTGGATGTAGCTGAGTTAATTAAAGCAATGAAAGCCATTCTTTCCTTAAGCCCAGTACCCACAGGCCGATGTGGGAGAGATGTGTGCTGAGCGAACCGCTCAGCACACATCTCTCCCGCCGCTCAGCACAGCGCGATCTGTGCTGAGCGTGCGGGGGGAGACAGGGGGCGCTCATTTCACCCAGCGGGTGAAATGAGCGACCCGCTAGATTGGCCTGCACGGCAGGCCAATCTAGCAGCCGCGATAGCGATGCGCGGGGCTGCGCATCGCTATCGCTGTATAGGGTACACACGGAGCGATCTTGCTTAAATTCTAAGCAATCTAGTCAGATTGCTTAGAATATCGCTCCGTGAGTACCCCCCTTTAGAGGATCCAGCAGAGCCTGTGTTAAAAATCAAGGCACCTGTGTTTAAACATCCCAAAACAGCTGAGACTGAGTTTCCAGGGTCAGATCAGCTGGCGGAAATCATGAAAGAGGCTTGGGCTACGCCCAATAAGTTTAGAATTCCTAAGAAATGGAATTCCAATTATCCTCTTCCATCTGGGGATTGTTTAAAAAGGGAGGTGGCTCCTAAGGTAGATATGCATGTGATTCGATTAGTGCGAAAATCTACATTACCTTCGCCTTCAACATCATTAAATGATGTCACGGATAGAAGAGTGGATGGTTTTTTAAAAACCATTTTTTCCCTGTCTGGGGCAGTCATAAGGCCAGCCATGGCTTCAGCTTGGATGGCAAAGGCATTGGAGAGGTATTTTTCAATAGCATCTAGAGAGCAAAAATCCCGTATAGCACATATAAAACAGGCTGCAATGTTCTTGGAAGAAGCAGCATTGGATATGGGTACTATTGCCTCCAGGGCATCAGCTTCAACAATCGCTGCTCACAGAGCAGTTTGGCTACGTACGTGGAAAGCGGATTCAGAATCTAAGAAGGTTTTGGAATCTTTGCCTTTTACTGGGATATTCTTTTTGGTAAAGAATTGACGGATATTTTGGAGTCAGAAGCAGACTGCAAGAAGGTAAAGTTTTCTTCCACATACAAATTCAAACCTAAAGTTCCGGCTTTTCGGCCCTTTCGGTCTCAAGGAAAAGCTAAAGGAAAAAGTGATGGCAGGCAGTCCCAATACAACAAGTCAGGTAAGACTAAAAAGCATTGGCCTACCAGAGGAACGGGTGGTAAAACAGATAATAAGCCATCAGCTAGATGGTGCGGGCCTCCACCTGGGGGATCCCAGGGTGGGGGCCGACTTCTTCAGTTTGCACAGATCTGGCAGTAGTCTGCAACAGATGCCTGGGTGCAGAAAGCCATATCTCTAGGTTATGCTTTTGCCTTCAAGAAGCACCCTGCTCAAAGGTTTTTTGTACCAACCCGTCTCAGGTAGAGACAAAGGCCAGGGCTTTGCAAGAGGCAGTTCAGAAATTGCTTCAGTCAGGAGTAGTCATTCCAGTTCCTCCTGTGCAACGAGGACAGGGTTTTTACTCCAACCTGTTTCTAGTTCAGAAACCAAATGGGTCATTTTGGCCCATTCTCAATCTCAAAGGGCTGAACAAGTACATTTGGGTACCGCGGTTTCAGATGGAAACTTTACGTTCCATAATTTTGGCCATGGGGCCAGGGGATTATATGGTATCCCTGGATATATAGGATGCTTACCTACATGTTCCTATAGCACTGTCCCATCAGTACTTTCTCAGGTTCGCTATCCTCTAACAGCATTTTCAGTTATAGGCCCTACCTTTTTGGTTAGCCACAGCCCCCAGAGTATTTACCAAGATTATGGTGGTAATGGCAGCTCATCTCTGCCAGCAGGGGATTTTTTCATACCTCAACGATCTTTTAATCCTGGCACAGTAGCAGGAATTGCTCCTATGTCATCTGCAACAGACAATAACGTGTCTGCAAAGGCACTGGTTGCTCAGAAATTGGGCAAAATCGTCTCTGGTTCCGTCACAGCGGATGACTCACTTGGGGGCTGCACTGGATTCAAGTCTTCAGAGAGTAATCTTACCTCTGTAAAGATATCCAAGATTCAGTCAAGGATGCAGGACTTGCTACACAGTCAAAAGGTATCCATTCACAGCTAAGCGTGTGATGGGATTGATGGTGTCAACATTCGACATGGTGGAGTATGTACAGTTCCACTCGAGGCCTCTGCAGCATCCGATTCTGGCTAATTGGAATGGGTTGCATCAGATGATATAAACACAGACTATGGTTCTTACGATAGAAGTCAGAAGGTCATTAGCCTGGTGGCTACAGACATAACATCTGGACAAGGGGAGACCCTTTTGGATATCAGATTGGCAAATTCTGACAACAGATGCCAGTCTCCAGGGCTGGGGAGCAGTGTCAGGAAGGTTGTGTTTCCAGGGGAAATGGACCAAGGAAGAAGGTTGCCTGCCAATAAATATATTGGATTTTCACGCCATATACATGGCACTGATTCAGGCAAAGGACATTCTTCGGGGAAAACCAGTTCAGATCCGCTCGGACAATGCGACGGCAGTAGCGTACCTCAACCATCAGGGAGGAACTCGCAGCCGAAAAGCAATGAAGGAGGTAGGTCATATTCTAAAGTGGGCATAACTTCATCATCCAGCCTTGTCCGCAGTGTTCGTTCTGGGAGTCCTAAACTGGAAAGCGGATTTTCTCAGTCGACACGTTATTCAGGCAAGTGAATGGGCTCTACACCCGGAGGTTTCCAGACCCTAGTAGACAAGTGGGGCTTGCCAGAGATAGATCTCATGGCATCCCCTCAGAACATCAAAGTTCTCGCATACGGGTCAAGAACAAAGGATCCCAGAGTGATCTTTGTGGATGCCCTGTCAGTGAGAGGGGACTTTCATCTGGCTTATGTGTTTCCTCCAATCACCCTATTACCCAGGGTTGTGAGAAAGATAAAGCAAGGAAAGAGTGCCGTTACACTAATAGCTCCGACTTGGCCCAGAAGGCATTGGTACACAGATCTGCAGAGAATGTCGAATGCACCACTCTTGCTTCCTTAACGTCCAGATCTACTGATGCAGGGTCCTTGTTATCACAGACATCTGGATCGACTGTCTTTGACGGCGTGGCTCTTGAAACCTCTATCCTGAAGTCAAGAGGATTCTCACAACAGGTAATTCAAACAATGCTCAGAGCAAGGAAACCTTCCTCAGCTTCGCATTTATCACAGAATATGGCAAACCTATATTCATTGGTGCAGTGAACGGAAAATGGACCCTAAGTCTTTCAGAGTTTCCAGGGTCTTAGCATTCCTTCAAGCGGGAATGGATAAAGGTTTTGAAGTGACTTCCTTGAGAGTGCAAGTGTCAGCATTGACTGTATGGTTCCAAAAGAAAATTCCCAACTTACAGGATGTGCGTACTTTTTCCAGGGAATGCTGTGCATTCAACCTCCTTTTGTTCCTCCTACAGTGCCTTGGGACTTAAATTCAGTCCTAAAGGCCCTTAAAGTTGCCCCATTTAAACCACTTAATAAAGTAACATAGTAACATAGTATCTGAGGTTGAAAAAAGACAATTGTCCATCGAGTTCAACCTATTTGTGGTCTTCTATGCATGATGATTTGACTAAAATTTCTGACTGATGCTGCTGTCAGCCGTTGCATTTTATCCCTATTTATAGTAACTATAATGCATGACTATGCACCATACCCCTGGATATCCTTATCCATTAGGAATTTATCTAACCCATTCTTAAAGGTGTTGACAGATTCCGCCATTACAACTCCCTCAGGCAGGGAATTCCAAACACGTATTGTCCTTACCGTGAAAAAGCCTTTACGCCTTATTGTGCGGAATCTCCTCTCCTCTAACCTGAGCGAGTGTCCACGAGTCCTCTGTGTTGATCTAACCAAAAACAGGTCCCGCGCAAGTGGATCTTAAATGGTTGACAGCTAAAGTTCTCTTTCTACTGGCCATGGCGTCAGCTAATAGAGTGTCAGATTTAGGGGCATTGTCATGTCGTTCCCCATTTCAGATTTTTTTATCCAGATAAAGCAGTTTTTAGGACTAGATCTGGGTATCTTCCCAAGGTGGTATCTAAATTCCACCTTAACGAAGAAATTGTAGTCCTGGCTTACCAGATACCGGGCCTTTCTGTGTGAGATGCATCGCTGGACGTGGGCCGTGCCTTAAGGATCTTCGTGGTTCGTACCAGTGCCATCAGAAAGACAGATTCTCCCTTCATTCTCTAAGGATTTCACAAGAGAGGATGGCCTGCTGATAAGCAGACACTGGGAACGTGGCTTCGGATGACGATTTCAGAAGCATATTCTCAAGCTGATCTCCCTGTTCCGGCTAATGTATCTGCTCACTCTACTCGTAAGGTAGGTCCATCATGGGCAGCACAACATGATGCTTCAGCAGAACAGATATGTAAGGCAGCCACATGGTCTTCCATTAACACATTAATTAGACATTATGCCATGGATACCTTTACCTCTCATGACGCTGAATTCGGGTGAAGGATTCTCGTGTGCAATCAGGAGCGTCCACACCACTAAATTGCTTTGGGAAATCCAAATGTTATCCTGTGGATAACCTGTGGACCCTGCTGGAGAAATATACGTTATGGTAAGAACTTACCATTGATAACGGTATTTCTCCTAAGCCCACAGGATCCTCAGGGATTCCACCCTTACGCACCTGATTTGAGGATCCTTTTACTCACTAACCTCTTCCTTCTTGTACGGAAGGGTGTGCATGTGTGTTCTTCTCGCCTGATTAGGGCTATCTATGATGCTACTGCCTTGAGCTTTGGAATACAACTGATATGCCTGAGCTAGGAGGCGGGGATATATGGACGGGCCCGTTGCATGCTGGTAGGCCGAAAAGCTTTGACCGATTGGTGCAAATCCGCTGTCGCTTCATCATATCCCAATGTTATCCTGTGGATCAGTTCTTACCATAACGTATATATTTCCATGTGGATGTTCCATACTACCTAAAGCTCCAAATGTCCAAAACATAGCTCATCAATTTCCCTCTTCCCAACACCTGCATCGCAAATCACCGTTACTCTCACCACCTCCCCAATTTTCTCTGGTGTGGTATAGGAGATCTACACTGTCTTGATAGACATTCATTAGGTCGACAGGGATAAAAGGTCGATACATGAAAGGTCGTCAGGGTCAAAAGGTCAACATGACAATGGTCAACACAAAAATGGTTGACACATGTTTATTGGTCACATCTTGTATATTACATGTTCTGTGACCACCATCAGTAGAAACATAGCCCACTCTTCAGGCAGGTTACTATTCCCAATCGTGGTCCACATGGATAGCAAATCAGGCAAATGTTGGGAAATATGTGAAAACCCCCAAACATGTGTCGATCATTTGTGTCAGCCTTAAGCACTGTCAACCATATGGTGTTGACCTATTGACTGTAACTAGACAGTGTAGAGCTATCATCCGGATACCTTTTTCTCAGTCTCCCTAGCCTTCTGCCTTAATGTCACACTAGCCTGCTGAGCTCTTTTTCTCCTTGCATCTAATCTATCTTGCAGTCTCAACCTTAATATACTATATCTTAATATACTAATAGAATATGATCTTTTCTTATCTCCAGCCTCAACTACTGCAACCCCTTCTTCTCCGTTACTCCCCTTACCCATCTTTCCCTGCTGCATCTCAGCCTAAATGCAATGCAAGCTTCACATCCACAACATGACTCTGCAAGTCCCTACACTGGCTCCTCATACTGTTTGAAAATCAAAATTAAATGACTCATCAGCTACAAAGCCAACACAACCACCCCTTCACACAACACAAACCTCATTTTGAAATACTCTCCCTCACATCTTTATATCTGCCTTTGACCAGTGTCAAGTCTCCTCTAGTACTGTATAACCACATCTCATGCACGGCTACAAGACTTCTCACATGCTACTACCCACCTATGGATTTCCCTACCACACCTGATCAGCCTTTTCCCCAGCATTCAAATCCCTTTTAGAAACCCAGCTATTTACTAGAACCTACATATTTTGACACCATCAGCAGGATGTAATTGAGTCAGAAATCGCCGGATGTGCATGATGCCAGCTGATCTTGGATGATTTTTTTTAAGGGGCAATCACTTACAATGCATGGGTTTTCCTCTTTAAAAAAAAAAGTCAGAGATCCTCCATCATCCCGCACCTCCAGGGATCTCGGACTCCATCACATCATGTTGCCTGGGTCACAATAACTTATGTAGGGGGAGATTCAAATATTTTGCACACTCCCTGTTGTGTGTCTATACGAATAGGCACCCAACGGAATTGTTGCTCAGTTCGGGTGCCCATAAGTATTGTCACCCGCAAAAACACTGTGTTTAGACGCGCCAAGCGGCCAAACCACAGACACTGCACACATTGCTTGTTTCCCCCGCAGCTAACTGGTGCAACAATTGAATTGCTCCAATTCGTGTCCCCTAGTGGTAGTCGCAGGGAAAACCATTGAATCGCCCCCTTAATGTTTGTGAATTTAGCTTCTTTTTTTTTACCACCTTATTTACTTAATACCAACAAAACTTTGGGACATTTCTATATACGAAAATGGTGTCCCACAAATGATATCTGATTAGTCTCTTTACACTGCAGGATGCATGATTTCCTGTATAGCTTTAATAGGGTAGTTGACTGTGATCACTTCTTAAATTCACATTCCACAATAAATATACTTGCATTACTTCTGCCACAATCCTATTATTTTTAAATCAGTAAATAAATTAATAAAACAAATACATATTTCATCAATAGCAACTGTAACGTAATACTTGAAACTGCCATTCTTATGTATAAATACAGCACATTTCCTGAATGAATGGGTGTGGACCAACTGAATGTCCAGAATCTTCAGAGACCAGATAGGAACAGCTGACAATGAACAATCTACAAATCCTGGCACTTCCTGAAGCATTTGTAGTGAGGTAAAGGTCTCCTCGCTGTTCCTTGAGACCACACTGAATAATGTATAGATAATGTGCAGTTATCTAACAGGAGCTATTACAGTAAAATTGCAAACGGGCAACTTACAAAAGGAACCTCTTGTTTCTAAGCCAATGAATGTTTTGCTTTGTACACAGGGATGGTTTTTGCATACAGTAGTTGAATGAGGTGGGTTGACCCTTTCAACATATTATTTTAGGATCCTGCTTGTATACTAAAATGGATGAGGCCAGAATTTAAACTCCCCTTTTGTTAAATGAAATTCATGAGTTCCAGGTAACACAGTAGTATCTACAATTTTAATTCCAGGACATTCACAACTGCAGAAATCCAGTCCTATCCAGGACTTTCTCATTAACTCTGTTAATCTCCAAAATTTGATGGGTATACTTTTGCTTTTACTAGCATCCAGCCAATATGGAAGGTATAACATACAACTCACCTCATAAACAATCTTAAGACACCAGACCATAGGCACTAACGAGCAAAGTTAACAGGTAGTACTGAGGGGATGTGGTTGAAATGCCGGCTGTCGGGATCACAGCAGTTGGAACCCCGACACCCATCAGAGTGTCGATGCTGGAATCCCGACAGGGTCAAGAGACTGATGGCAGGGTGGTGTATAGGGTCAGGTTGCGGGGAGGGAGGGGGTTAGGGTTCGGCTGGGGGTGGGTTAGGTACCACCGAGGGGAGGTTGGGGATAGGCTGTGGGAAGGGAGGGCTAGGGGACAGGGGAGAACATACCTTGCCCCTGTCAGGATTTCAAAGATCAGGATGCTTTTGTCGATATTGTGACCGCTGGCATCATGACCGCCGGTCAAACATACTGAACCCAGACTAAGGCATTGGGTACAATTTTTTTAATGATTTGGAAGATTTCCACCAAAGTACTAATTCAATTGAGAAATACCGGATATATACTACAGGATCATGAAGGAAATCTTTCAAATCTGACCTATTAGGAGTACTTGAAACGGGTGGTATTCAGTATGCCGCCTGTTGGGATCCCGGCGCTCAGTATACCGACGCTGGAATCTCGACACCTGGCATACCGACAACTGTTCTCCCTCTTGGGGGTCCACAACCCCAATGGAGGGAAAAATACGCGTGCCACCGTGCCCGCAGCAAGCCCGCAAGGGGCTCCTTTGCGCTTGCCCTACTGTCGGCATGCCGACGCCGGTATGCTGGCCGCTGGGATCCCGCTTGCCGGCCACTCATACTACACCCCTTGACACAAAGGCAGCAAGTCATTATTTAATGGTCATCACAAATGTAGCCTGATTGCATTATATGTAGAGAGGAAGAATAGATGTCACCTTTGAAAGCATTACAGATTTGCAGGGAGTGAATGAATTACTTTGAAGCACACTGTAGCTGCTGACACGAGCGTCACACAGAACACAATGAAACGTGTCCATTGGATACAGCCTATTATAAAGAGAAAAGATAAAACTTTGTGTGGGTGGAAAACTATCTCATTCATGCAATTGTGCAACAGAGTGACTGTGCGTGAGTGTCATCGGTTACAGCAATGTTATAAAAGGGAGTGGCCAGGAAATGCAGAGGAATATAAATACATTCTTGGCATATACTGTGAAAAGCTTTGATAGTTGAACAGGGTTGAGCCTACCCTGCAAGTTATGCAATTAAAGGGGAATTACAGTAGAAGCGAGAAAGATCTATCTACCTTAAAAAAGCTGTATTCACGTAACAATATACAGGGTGTAGTTTCAAAGAGTGTCGTGAACGTGGACAGTGACTTCCTACAGGCGTGTTCTGCCAGGGGAAAAAACAACTATCTTTTGCGCTGATGTCCAACTGTACCAGATTGTACTTCATAAAATTTATACTTAAAATGACAATACACACTTATTTCACATGATTTCTTTTGAGATTTTTCCCTGAATGACATAACCCTCAGTGAAGGAAAAACATACTACTGTGCAGAAAAGCAACTTGCTTCTTTTTCCAATAAGATAATCAAAATGCACAGCAGCATAGTTGCTTCACCAAGCTGAATGCCTCATGTATACAGTATGTCTATTCCATTGTTAAGGGCCGCATTCACGGCCCGATTTGGGGAGAGAGGTGTGCTGAGCGGTTCGCTCAGCACACATCTCTACCCAAATCGGGCCGTGAATACCCTTAACAATGGACAATGGGGAGAGGTGTGTGCTGAGCGAACCGCCCAGCACAGCCCGATGTATGCTGAGCATGCAGGGGGGAGACGGGGCGGGGGGGGGGGGGGCTGCTCATTTCACCCAGCGATAACGATGTGCGGGGCTGCGCATCGCTATCGCTGTGGGGGTAAACACAGAGAGATCATGCTTAAAATCGAAGCATTCTAGTCAGATTGCTTAGATTTTAAGCAGCGATCGCTCCGTGAGTACCCCCCTTTAGTCCCAGCAGTAATAGTTGATAAGGGAGCACATCACAACTGTCATGTGGTAGCTGCATCAGAGATAGCAGAATATGCAACCATAAAACCTAGGGGCATACTTAATAACAAGTCATATTCTTGTTCTCACTCGTTACTAATCTTAAATGGCGATCCAACCAATCAGCTCCTGTCATTTTTCAAACACATGACAGGAGCTGACTGGTTCAAGCACCTTTTAAATTTAGTAAAGAGTGATAACATGAATATCCTTGTTACTAATTATGCCCCTTAGGAGTATAATCAATTAGGGTCGAAAACTGCTGTCTGTCGAAAATAAGGCAATTTTCAACGTTTTAAGGTCGAATCGTGATTCGAACTATTCAATACCTGCAGTTTTTAGTCAACAAGTCGTGGAATTCGACTTGTCGAATAGTATGTGAATCGGCGGTATAGCTGCCGATTCACGTACTTTTGAGTGAAACGGGGACAAATTCCACAGGATTTGGCCCCGTTTCCAACCATCTCAGTCAGACATAAAAAAACGTCAGACTGATACCCCTTTTACACCTACGAGCACGGGTCGCAGCCGGGAGCCTGACACGGGAGCTGCCCCCTGCTGCGACCCGTGCTCGGTCCCTTTCCCATTAGCAGTCACAACCCGGCATATGCCGGGTTGGTGACGCTTCTAGCTACACGGCAGGGGCGGCGCAGGGAGATCACATGATCTCCCAGCGCCGCCCATCCATACAGTGTAAACGGGAGCCGTGTCGCATCGACACGGCTCCCGTTTACACTACACCCTACCCGGATCATTCCCGTGTCCTACCCAGGTAAATAGCCGGGTAGGATTCACGGGTCACTTGAACCGGGTTTACCCTTTTCCACTTGCCAAAAACACGGGTAAATGCGCGCCCCCGTGCATTTACCCGTGTTTTTTGAGCTAGTGGAAAAGGGGTATGAGATGTGGGACCCAGAGGAGGAGAGGGGAGGAGGGGGGAGAGGGGGTGGGGGGAGCCGTGGGGAGACGGGGGACAGCTGCGGGCATACAGGGGAGAGCAGCGCTACAGCACAGAGCTGCAGCAGGATGTCTCACAGCCGCGCCGCTCACGGCAACGTCCATCCGGCTCCAGCAAGTGAGGTCATGCTTGCTGGAGCCGGGTGGACACTGCCGTGAGGTCTGGCGGCTGTGAGACATCATTCTGCAGCGCTGCTGTAGCGCTGTTCTCCTCCGTCTGCCCGCGGCTGTCCCTGCTGGTCTCCCCCCTCTCCGGTCCCTCATCTCAATTCGACTTTTTTAAAGTCGAATTGAGATAAGATTGAATAGGGGTTGTCGGATCCATTCCGACAAATGCATGTTGGAATGGATCCGACCCTAATTGAATATACCCCTATATGTGTCCAACACTAGGAAAGGGAAGACCAGTGAAATTAGTAATAGATAAAATTGCCATATTAATGACATGATTCACAGACCACATTACACATGCTTGGGGGGGTGCTTAGACTGCACACCTGTAGCTGCCAGTAATGTGAGGTGCTACCTACTGAGACTTGTAGTTCTACAGAGAAAAGGGGGGGGGGGGTGTTGTAGGTGCACTATCTCTAGCATTACTGATATCATACGGCTTAGCATATAATAAATAGTGGAATTTGGTTATGTATTGATCAATGCATGTAGCTGCAGCCCCACGGCAAGGGACTGCACTCTGCTGCAGTACCTAACACTATACTTCATACTTGCCTACTTTTGAGAAAGGATTTCAGGGAGATTGTGAAAGTAACACCTATCAGTGCGGATGTGATCTGAGAGGCGTCATGAAAATAACTTACATCCAAATGTAAATGAGCCCCAAAGTTAGTAAGATCTACTTGTTGAAGTAAAGCAGGGGTGGGGAACCTCCGGCCCGTGGGCCGTATAAGGCCCGCGAAGCCGTTTGGTCCGGCCCACCAGCTTGTGTCAGTGAGACACGCTGCCGCTCAGTCCGGCGGCAGCGTGTCTCAGCTGTCAGAACAGGGAGGAGAGCGCGGCTGTCGGGTGGGAGCGGCGGCGTGTATGACTTGAAACCAGCCGCCGGTTCGTGAGCCAATCAGAGCTCGCGGACCGGCAGCCAATCAGAAGCCGCGGCTGCCGGTCCGCGAGCTCTGATTGGCTCTCGAACCGGCGGCTGGTTTCAAGTCCTACATGCCGCCGCCGCCCAACATAGCCGCGCTCTCCTCCGTGTCCCGCTGAAAGCAGCACGGTAAGCAGCACGGAGGGGAGGGGGGGGGGGCAGGGCATCTGTATACCTGGCACTGTGGGGGGCATCTGTATACCTGGCACTGTGGGGGGCATCTGTATACCTGGCACTGTAGGGGGCATCTGTATACCTGGCACTGTGGGGACATCTGTATACCTGGCACTATGAGGGGCATCTGTATACCTGGCACTGTGGGGGCATCTGTATACCTGGCACTGTGAGGGGCATTTGTATACCTGGCACTGTGGGGGCATCTGTATACCTGGCACTGTGGGGACATCTGTATACCTGGCACTGTGGGGACATCTGTATACCTGGCACTGTGGGGGCATCTGTATACCTGGCACTGTGGGGACATCTGTATACCTGGCACTGTGAGGGGCATTTGTATACCTGGCACTGTGGGGGCATCTGTATACCTGGCACTGTGGGGGCATCTGTATACATGGCACTGTGTGGGGACATCTGTATACCTGGCACTGTGGGGACATCTGTATACCTGGCACTGTGGGGGCATCTGTATACCTGGCACTGTGGGGACATCTGTATACCTGGCACTGTGAGGGGCATTTGTATACCTGGCACTGTGGGGGCATCTGTATACCTGGCACTGTGGGGGCATCTGTATACCTGGCACTGTGAGGGGCATTTGTATACCTGGCACTGTGGGGACATCTGTATACCTGGCACTGTGGGGACATCTGTATACCTGGCACTGTGAGGGGCATTTGTATACCTGGCACTGTGGGGGCAATTGTAGATCTGGCACCGCACTATTGGGGGCATATGTGTATCACGTCCCATTTTAACTGTCCACACCCATTTTTTGGCACGCGCGCCTCCGGCGCGCACACACAGTACCTCTGAGGGGCAGGCCTACTGGGGGGCAGGGTAATTTTTTAAGTTGAGAATTTTTGTATGGCCCCCGAAGGATTTTATAAATATCCAAATGGCCCTCGGTAGAAAAAAGGTTCCCCACCCCTGAAGTGAAGAGACTAATATTTTGCAGGATTTTTTTTTGTGTATTGTGTTTTGCAAGAGGTTCCATTTACTGTAAGTGGCCACAAGAAACCTTTAAAATGCATGTAGCCATAGGGATCAATGGGGCAGATGTATTAACCTGGAGATGGCATGAGGAAGTGATAAACTAGTGATAAGTGCAAGGTGATAGATGCACCAGCCAGTCAGCTCCTAACTGTCAATTTGCATATTGGAGCTGATTGGCTGGTGCGTTTATCACCTTGCACTTATCACTGGTTTATCACTTCCTTATGCCTTCTCCAGGTTAATACATCTGCCCAATTGTGCCTTATAACCAATACAGGGAAATGGCACGGATTATCCGATTTGAATGTATGTATCTCTGATTTCTCTTTTTTTCAGGGAGAGTGAGAGACTATTCAGGGAGTCAGGGAGATTGCTAATATTTCAGGGAGTCTCCTGCAGAATGAGGGAAGGTAGGCAACTATGCTATACATGCTGCCAGAGAGCTCTTTACCATGTGCACCTCAGAAACTACTGCTGGAAGGAGGGGAGATAACAAAGGAATGAGCCCCACAGCACTTCACAATAATGATTTTTGTTTGCAACTTGAGTTGTACTAGACCAGGCTTTTTCAACCAGTGTGCCGTGGCACACTAGTGTGCCGTGACCAGTTGCAAGGTGTGCCGCGGAGCCAGAGCAGCTTCCTGCACCTTCAGAGTGAACTGTTGGCCCAGGCTCTTAGAGGATGTCGTGCTCCGGTCGTGACGTATGCCTTGAAGACGCGGCGGTGTGATATCATAGGTCACGGCCGCCGCGTCTCACCACCCACCCAGACCACCCGCCTGCATACACATCTTCCAGTTCCTGCCTGCATACACAGCTTTCCTTGCCCACCCACTTCCACACCTGCCCGACCACCCGCTGCTCAGTATTCGCAGCACTCCACTATGAACAACCCCCGCTGGTAGGGGCTAATATGTGTTGTTATTTTTTTTCTACTGTGGGAAACACTAGGATTCATGTGGGGAGAATAAGGATTTATGTATTTATGGGGGGAACAATGTGAATAATTCATGTGGGGAGCATTAGGATTTACGTGGGGAGCAATGTGATTGTTTTTTCTGTGTAGGCCAATGTATGTATGTATTTTTTTTTTTACTATGAGGGCCAATGTGTGTTTTTTGTGTTTTTCTGTGGGGAACTGATGGTGTGCCTTGGCAATTTTAAAATATTGTTCGGTGTGCCGCGAGTTAAAAAATAAGAATTTACTTACCGATAATTCTATTTCTCGGAGTCCGTAGTGGATGCTGGGGTTCCAGAAAGGACCAGGGGGATAGCGGCTCCGCAGGAGACAGGGCACAAAAAGTAAAGCTTTAGGATCAGGTGGTGTGCACTGGCTCCTCCCCCTATGACCCTCCTCCAAGCCTCAGTTAGGATACTGTGCCCGGACGAGCGTACACAATAAGGAAGGATTTTGAATCCCGGGTAAGACTCATACCAGCCACACCAATCACACTGTACAACCTGTGATCTGAACCCAGTTAACAGTATGATAACAGCGGAGCCTCTGAAAAGATGGCTCACGACAATAATAACCCGATTTTTGTAACTATGTACAAGTATTGCAGATAATCCGCACTTGGGATGGGCGCCCAGCATCCACTACGGACTCCGAGAAATAGAATTATCGGTAAGTAAATTCTTATTTTCTCTATCGTCCTAGTGGATGCTGGGGTTCCTGAAAGGACCATGGGGATAATACCAAAGCTCCCAAACGGGCGGGAGAGTGCGGATGACTCTGCAGCACCGAATGAGAGAACTCCAGGTCCTCCTTAGCCAGGGTATCAAATTTGTAGGATTTTACCAATGTGTTTGCCCCTGACTAAATAGCCGCTCGGCAAAGTTGTAAAGCCGAGACCCCTCGGGCAGCCGCCCAAGATAAGCCCACCTTCCTTGTGGAATGGGCATTTACATATTTTGGCTGTGGCAGGCCTGCCACAGAATGTGCAAGCTGAATTGTATTACACATCCAACTAGCAATAGTCTGCTTAGAAGCAAGAGCACCCAGTTTGTTGGGTGCATACAGGATAACAGCAAGTCAGTTTTCCTGACTCCAGCCGTCCTGGAACCTATATTTACAGGGCCCTGACAACATCTAGCAACCTGGAGCCCTCCAAGTCCCTAGTAGGCGCAAGGCACCAAAATAAGCTGGTTCAGGTGAAACACTGACACCACCTTAGGGAGAGAACTGGGGACGAGTCCGCAGCTCTGCCCTGTCCAAATGGACAACCAGATATGGGCTTTTTTGAGAAAAAAACCACCAATTTGACACTCGCCTGGTCCAGGCCAGGGCCAAGAGCATGGTCACTTTTCATGTGAGATGCTTCAAATCCACAGATTTGACTGGTTTTAAACCAATGTGATTTGAGGAATCCCAGAACTACGTTGAGATCCCACAGTGCCACTGGAGGCACAAAAGGGGGTTGTATATGCAATACTCCCTTGACAAACTTCTGGACTTCAGGAACTGAAGCCACTTCTTTCTGGAAGAAAATCGACAGGGCCGAAATTTGAACCTTAATGGACCCCAATTTGAGGCCCATAGACACTCCTGTTTGCAGGAAATGCAGGAATCGACCGAGTTGAAATTTCTTCGTGGGGCCTTTCTGGCCTCACACCACGCAACATATTTTTGCCACATGTGGTGATAATGTTGTGCGGTCACCTCCTTTCTGGCTTTGACCAGGGTAGGAATGACCTCTTCCGGAATGCCTTTTTCCCTTAGGATCCGGCGTTCCACCGCCATGCCGTCAAACGCAGCTGCGGTAAGTCTTGGAACAGACATGGTACTTGCTGAAACAAGTCCCTTCTTAGCGGCAGAGGCCATAAGTCCTCTGTGAGCATCTCTTGAAGTTCCGGGTACCAAGTCCTTCTTGGCCAATCCGGAGCCATGAGTATAGTTCTTACTCCTCTACGTCTTATAAGTCTCAGTACCTTAGGTATGAGAAGCAGAAGATGGAACACATACACCGACTGGTACATCCATGGTGTTACCAGAACGTCCACAGCTATTGCCTGAGGGTCTCTTAACCTGGCGCAATACCTGTCCCGTTTTTTGTTCAGACGGGACGCCATCATGTCCACCTTTGGTATTTCCCAACGGTTTACAATCATGTGGAAAACTTCCCGATGAAGTTTCCACTCTGCCGGGTGGAGGTCGTGCCTGCTGAGGAAGTCTGCTTCCCAGTTTCCATTCCCGGAATGAAACACTGCTGACAGTGCTATCACATGATTTTCCGCCCAGCGAAAAGTCCTTGCAGTTTTTGCCATTGCCCTCCTGCTTCTTGTGTCGCCCTGTCTATTTACGTGGGCGACTGCCGTGATGTTTTTCCCACTGGATCAATACCGGCTGACCTTGAAGCAGAGGTCTTGCTAAGCTTAGAGTATTATAAATTTACCCTTAGCTCCAGTATATTTATGTGGAGAAAAGTCTCCAGACTTGATCACACTCCCTGGAAATTTTTTCCTTGTGTGACTGCTCCCCAGCCTCTCGGGCTGGCCTCCGTGGTCACCAGCATCCAATCCTGAATGCCGAATCTGCGGCCCTCTAGAAGATGAGCACTCTGTAACCACCACAGGAGAGACACCCTTGTCCTTGGATATAGGGTTATCCGCTGATGCATCTGAAGATGCGATCCGGACCATTTGTCCAGCAGATCCCACTGAAAAATTCTTGCGTGAAATCTGCCGAATGGAATTGCTTCGTAGGAAGTCACCATCTTTACCAGGACCCTTGTGCAATGATGCACTGATTTTAGGAGGTTCCTGACTAGCTCGGATAACTCCCTGGCTTTCTCTTCCGGGAGAAACACCTTTTTCTGGACTGTGTCCAGAATCATCCCTAGGCACAGCAGACTTGTCGTCGGGATCAGCTGCGATTTTGGAGTATTTAGAATCCACCCGTGCTGTTGTAGCAGTATCCGAGATAGTGCTACTCCGACCTCCAACTGTTCCCTGGACTTTGCCCTTATCAGGAGATCGTCCAAGTAAGGGATAATTAAGACGCCTTTTCTTCGAAGAAGAATCATCATTTCGGCCATTACCTTGGTAAAGACCCGGGGTGCCGTGGACAATCCAAACGGCAGCGTCTGAAACTGATAGTGACAGTTCTGTACCACGAACCTGAGGTAACTTTAGTGAGAAGGGCAAATTTTGGACATGGAGGTAAGCATCCCTGATGTCTCGGGACACTATATAGTCCCCTTCTTCCTGGTTCGTTATCACTGCTCTGAGTGACTCCATCTTGATTTGAACCTTTGTAAGTGTTCAAATTTTTTTAGATTTAGAATAGGTCTCACCTAGCCTTCTGGCTTCAGTACCACAATATAATGTGGAATAATACCCCTTTTCTTGTTGTAGGAGGGGTAATTTGATTATCACCTGCTGGGAATACAGCTTGTGAATTGTTTCCCATACTGCCTCCTTGTCGGAGGGAGACCTTGGTAAACCAGACTTCAGGAGCCTGCGAAGGGGAAACGTCTCGACATTCCAATCTGTACCCCTGGGATACTACATGTAGGATCCAGGGGTCCTGTACGGTCCCAGCGTCATGCTGAGAGCTTGGCAGAAGCGGTGGAACGCTTCTGTTCCTGGGAATGGGCTGCCTGCTGCAGTCTTCTTCCCTTTCCTCTATCCCTGGGCAGATATGACTCTTATAGGGACGAAAGGACTGAGGCTGAAAAGACGGTGTCTTTTTCTGCAGAGATGTGACTTAGGGTAAAAACGGTGGATTTTCCAGCAGTTGCCGTGGCCACCAGGTCCGATGGACCGACCCCAAATAACTCCTCTTCCTTTATACGGCAATACACCTTTGTGCCGTTTGGAATCTGCATCACCTGACCACTGTCGTGTCCATAAACATCTTCTGGCAGATATGAACATCGCACTTACTCTTGATGCCAGAGTGCAAATATCCCTCTGTGCATCTCGCATATATAGAAAATGCATCCTTTAAATGCTCTATAGTCAATAAAATACTGTCCCTGTCAAGGGTATCAATATTTTTAGTCAGGGAATCCGACCAAGCCACCCCAGCTCTGCACATCCAGGCTGAGGCGATCGCTGGTCGCAGTATAACACCAGTATGTGTGTATATACTTTTTATGATATTTTCCAGCCTCCTGTCAGCTGGCTCCTTGAGGACGGCCCTATCTATAGACGGTACCGCCACTTGTTTTGATAAGCGTGTGAGCGCCTTATCCACCCTAAGGGGTGTTTCCCAACGCGCCCTAACTTCTGGCGGGAAAGGGTATACCGCCCATAATTTTCTATCGGGGGGAACCCACGCATCATCACACACTTCATTTAATTTATCTGATTCAGGAAAAACTACGGTAGTTTTTTCACATCCCACATAATACCCTCTTTTGTGGTACTTGTAGTATCAGAAATATGTAACACCTCCTTCATTGCCCTTAACGTGTGGCCCTAATAAGAAATACGTTTGTTTATTCACCGTCGACACTGGATTCAGTGTCCGTGTCTGTGTCGACCGACTAAAGTAAACGGGCGTTTTAAAACCCCTGACGGTGTTTCTGAGACGTCTGGACCGGTACTAATTGTTTGTCGGCCGTCTCATGTCGTCAACCGACCTTGCAGCGTGTTGACATTATCACGTAATTCCCTAAATAAGCCATCCATTCCGGTGTCGACTCCCTAGAGAGTGACATCACCATTACAGGCAATTGCTCCGCCTCCTCACCAACATCGTCCTCATACATGTCGACACACACGTACCGACACACAGCACACACACAGGGAATGCTCTGATAGAGGACAGGACCCACTAGCCCTTTGGAGAGACAGAGGGAGAGTTTGCCAGCACACACCAAAAACGCTATAATTATATAGGGACAACCTTATATAAGTGTTTTCCCTTATAGCATCTTTTATATATTTCTAACGCCAAATTAGTGCCCCCCCTCTCTGTTTTAACCCTGTTTCTGTAGTGCAGTGCAGGGGAGAGCCTGGGAGCCTTCCCTCCAGCCTTTCTGTGAGGGAAAATGGCGCTGTGTGCTGAGGAGATAGGCCCCGCCCCTTTTTCGGCGGGCTCGTCTCCCGCTCTTTAATGGATTCTGGCAGGGGTTAAATATCTCCATATAGCCCCCGGAGG
Organism: Pseudophryne corroboree; assembly: GCF_028390025.1. Lineage (NCBI taxonomy): Eukaryota > Metazoa > Chordata > Amphibia > Anura > Myobatrachidae > Pseudophryne > Pseudophryne corroboree. The sequence goes on from NC_086445.1 coordinate 510,063,486, forward strand.
CTATATGTGAGGTATTTTTAGCCAAAAAAGGTTTTCATTTGCCTCCCAGGGCGCCCCCCTCCCAGCGCCCTGCACCCTCAGTGACTGCCGTGTGAAGTGTGCTGAGAGGAAATGGCGCACAGCTGCAGTGCTGTGCGCTACCTTAAGAAGACTGAGGAGTCTTCTGCCGCCGATTCTGGACCTCTTCTCGTTTCAGCATCTGCAAGGGGGCCGGCGGCGAGGCTCCGGTGACCATCCAGGCTGTACCTGTGATCGTCCCTCTGGAGCTAATGTCCAGTAGCCAAAGAAGCCAATCCATCCTGCACGCAGGTGAGTTCACTTCTTCTCCCCTAAGTCCCTCGTTGCAGTGATCCTGTTGCCAGCAGGACTCACTGTAAAATAAAAAACCTAAGCTAAACTTTTCTAAGCAGCTCTTTAGGAGAGCCACCTAGATTGCACCCTTCTCGGCCGGGCACAAAAATCTAACTGAGGCTTGGAGGAGGGTCATAGGGGGAGGAGCCAGTGCACACCACCTGATCCTAAAGCTTTACTTTTTGTGCCCTGTCTCCTGCGGAGCCGCTATCCCCCTGGTCCTTTCAGGAACCCCAGCATCCACTAGGACGATAGAGAAAAGGTTGAAAATCACTGTACTAGACCCTTACACTGTATATTAAGGTAAAAACAATTCAGTACGACATGTGTCATTAGGTGACTAAGATATCTTACATCAGTGAACTTATGTAGTCTTCAGCTACCCTTTGAGCAGGAATTTGCATGATGTCACTGGATGACATTTATTGGCTGAAACAGGAATGCCACACTAAGGGGGAATTCAACTGGATGCAAGGTTTAGCGATGTAAAAAACCTTGCGTACCTCGCATCCAATTTTGGATTACTGCGTTTATGCGCGCTCCCAGGGGTCTCCCACTCGGGAGGGGGCTACTGGGAGATGTAGGTCTCTGGGGGGTGGTGTGTGGGGGGGAATCCAATCACATGTCACACACACATCCACCACTTCGGAAGGTGAGTAATTACTGACTAATTAAGCTAACTGGAAACTTCCAATTGCTCAATTAGTCCTTACGGGCGGGGGGGGGGTTCCAGAGCAAGTCCTGGTGATTCTTCATAAAAATAACGGTTTTCCTATTCAATTGCAGGACTGAAAATGGGACGAAGTGATTTCTATAAAAATCACTACGTCTTTTTTTCTGGCACCTCCAGAGCAAGTCTGTTTTTTCCTAAAATACCTAAAATCCTGATGACACCCTTCCTGAGGACTAATTAAGCAACTGAAAGTTTCCAATTAGCTTAATTAGTCTGTAATTACTACCTTCCAAAATGGCGTCTTCTGCATCCAGTGGTGCAAGCCGGGTCTACTGCAGTAGCAGCGAGTATGTGAGGTGTGCGAGTGTTTGCAAGCATTTATGAGTGTCAGTGAGTCTGTAAGTATGTGTGAGTGTGTTTGTGTATGTGCATAAGTGTGTGTGTGACCGCGGTGTGTATGACCCCTCAATGGAGCCGGCCAGTGGGAGAACTACATCTCCCAGCAGCTCTCTTAACTCCCAAATGCCCCCTTCCCCAAACGGAAGATGGAGGGGAAAACACCGGGAGCCACAGGGACTACCAGAGACTCACGGAGAGGCGAGTATCTTTTATTTTGATAAAAATTTTTACGCACTGCTGGGTTTTCAACACTGATAACACCCTGCAACCATTTTTTTTTCACTTGGATACTGCGGGCATCGGTGTCTTGCATACCTGCGGTAATCCAAAATTGGGCGCGAGGTAAGCAATGTTTTTTACCTTGCTAAACCTTGCTCACAGTTGAATTCCCCTATAATAGCCATTTCATCGCCAAAATAATACCCCTTTCACACCGCACAAATAACCCGGTATCGGGTCACTGTGCAGTGTGAAAGGGGCCATGAAGAAATCCTGGGTCGCCTGACCCGGTAATTCAACCTGGGAATAAAGTAGTGTTATTCCCGGGTTAAATATTGTGTCAGGTGCAGTGTGAACGTGTTGCCAGGTCGATGAAACCCGGGAACCTATCCCCGCATAGGGAGAGGCGGCGCTGAGATGATCTCATCTCCCAGCGCCGCCTCTGCACCTGCCCCCAATGATGCCGCGGTACCCGCCGCCCGATGGCAACCCGAACCAGAATATCAGGGAAGCCAGTGTTCGGGTCCAACGCTGGGTCGCACCCGGGAAGGACCCATTTCCAAATCCCAGGTGCGACCCGGCATTTGCGATGAGAAAGTGGTATAACCCAGGTTATTGCCAGGTCGAGTTGCAGTGTGAAGGCGCCAAAAAAACCCGGGTCCAGCAACGCGGCATTTCAATCCGGGTTAAAAGAAGGGTTAAACACGGGTCGGACTGCAGTGTGAAAGCCTCTGACCTGGGATATTCAACCCGGGTCTCACAAAAAGGTGCTGATTGGCTGTTTATGTGTCTGCTCAGAGCAGTCCCCAGCCACTCCTTTTAAACCTTATAAATGTGAGCCAGAAAAGTCCATTTTACATCACATCACAGTGTTTATCATGGGTGACCCGGGTTCTGTGTGAAAGGCACAAACCCAGGAATAACCCAGGTTGAAACTGCAATGTGAAAGGGTCTGAGAAGGGTCGTACTGGGTTCAAAAGCTGGGTCCAACCTGGGTTTGCGATATGAAAGCGGTATAAGAGGCCAACATTCACTACTAGACAGAATGAAAAACATAGTATACACAAAACAAATTTTCCCATGCACACCAAGAGGCATTAGCAATAAGACTTGAAAAACGACATGGTAGTAAATAATTTATACCCCTGTCACATCGCCAATGCCGGTTCCCACCCGGGAATTGGAAACGGGTCTATCCCGGGTGGGATCCGGCATTGGACCCTACAGCAGGCTTCCCTGACCCGCCAATATGCCGAAGCGGGTTGCCATAGCAGCGGGGGCGGTGCTGGGAGATGAGCTTATCTCCGCGTCGCCTCTCCCTATTGTAGTGAACGGGGCCCAGGTTGCATCGACCCAGGAACCCGTTCACGCAGCCAATGACCCGGTATTCAACCAGGGAATAACACTGCTTTATTCCCGGGTTGAATTACTGGGTCAGGCGACCCAGGAATTCGACCATGGCGCTTTCACACCGCAAACAGACCAGTGTCGACCCAGCAATATGCCGGGTCATTACTGAGTTATTTGTGCGGTGTGAAAGGGGTATGAGATCTTAGTTCTTAGATTTGCAAAGACATGTTAAGCCTCTCGGCCAAACGTCAAGGCTTTACTGAATACCGGAATCAAAACATGTCAGGGAAAACGACTGCTTTTCTCAGTGTGGAAGATGGCACTTCAATCTTACAGGGCTATTTTATCCTTTTGTTGGCATACTGAAACACATCTGAAGCAGAAGCGCATTTTTACAGGTAATACAAATGTAATTACTTACTAAAAAGTCCCTTTACATAATATTTTTAAACCCAAAAAGTGGCGAGCAAACGTTTTACATTTAGCCCTAAATATTCACAATACAAATATGTAATGGAAATGATTGTGGCCCTCCTGCGCGCTTTTCTGTGGTCTCAAGATTTTAATAATATACTTATCAACTTTTTCCTCCTGTGCTCTAGGAGATCCAGGGAGAAAGAAGGTTACCAATCGATCTATCGCGAACCACCCAGTAAGATGATGCGACTAATCGTGGTATTATGCTGTAGGGGGCGAAGCCATGATATACAGCAAATTTACTCAGCACACTCAAGACTCATGCGTAATTCTTTAGTGATGAAGGAGTAATGTCTACTATTCCTGAATCTTCCGGAATTCCGGGAGAGTTGGTGAGTATGATTATTAAACACATGAAGTATGCAATATAATGTCAGTGGCGATGCTATCACCTTTCCATTCTGAAATGTTATCATAGATCATTTAGAACACGGCACAATTATGTAATCAGGCCAATGCAACACTACTAGTACAACCAGGGGCTGTTGAAGGGCACCACTGAGTCCCCATAACAAAAAAAAGGAAAAAAGAAAAATAAGAATGTCTCTGAAAGTCATCCTTCTCTTACATGTCTTTCAGCGTGGCAGCAGGTCCTATCAGTCGCAGCTTACTATCCCCAACCCCACTGTGACCCATCTTCCTGCACTGCATTGTATCTGCTACTTAGGCTGCCTGTCATTGTGATACCAGTGAAGCACCTGCCCCAGCTTTCCTCCCCTTCACTCTCCTCCTCCTCTCTTCCTTTTGGGGAAACATGACTGACGACTAGGAGCCAGCTGCCGTACTGAGAAAGTTTGCATTGTGAGACTGTGATACTGTATGTACTTATGCAAATGTGTATCTGTATATCTGAATTTATATGTACCTATGGATATGAGTGTGTTTATCTTTGTATATGTATACCTACAGTATATATGTATGTAAGTACCTATGTATATTGATATATGTGTGTAACTATGTACACTGTATGAGTGTATTTGTGTATTTATCTATGTATATGCGTACCTACTGTATGTAATAAAGCGTGTACAGTATAACTTAAGAAACAAGCAGCAGCATTTTTTCCACTAGTGTATGGTATAGAGGGGTCAGTGATGTCGTGTAGGTTATAGAGGGGCCAATAATGTAGTGTAGGGTACAGAGGGGTCAATAATGTAGTGTAGGGTACAGAGGGGTCAATAATGTAGTGTAGTGTATAGAGGGGTCAGTGATCTTGTGTAGTGTATAGAGAGGTCAGTGATGTAGTGTAGGGTATAGAGGGGTCAGTAGTGTAGTGTAGGGCATAGAGGGGTCAGTAATGTAGTTTAGAGTACAGAGGGGTCAATAATGCAGTGTAGTGTATAGAGGGGTCAGTGATCTTGTGTAGTGTATAGAGAGGTCAGTGATGTAGTGTAGGGTATAGAGGGGTCAGTAATGTAGTGTAGGGCATAGAGGGGTCAGTAATGTAGTTTAGAGTACAGAGGGGTCAATAATGCAGTGTAGTGTATAGAGGGGTCAGTGATCTTGTGTAGTGTATAGAGAGGTCAGTGATGTAGTGTAGGGTACAGAGGGGTCAGTAATGTAGTGTGGGGTACAGAGGGGTCAGTAATGTAGTGTGGGGTACAGAGGGGTCAGTAATGTAGTGTGGGGTACAGAGGGGTCAGTAATGTAGTGTGGGGTACAGAGGGGTCAGTAATGTAGTGCAGGGTATAGCGGGTCAGTAATGTAGTGAAGTGTATAGAGGGGGTCAGTAATGTAGTGTAGTAAATATAGGTTTCAGTGATGTTGCGTAGGTTATAGAGAAGTACCCCTTTCACACTGACATAGCCGGGTCGCACCCATGAATATGTACACGGGTGTTTCCCAGGTGCGACCCGGCTTGAGACCCCTTTCAGACTTGCGACCCGACCTGGCATATTGCCGGGTTGGTGACGTCACGGCTGACGCTATTGGAAGTGGCGCTTGGAGATCATTATCTCCAAGCGCCACCTCCTCCTATGCAGAGAACGGGTGCTGGGTCGCCTTGACCCAGCTTACCCGTTCACACTGCACCACATCCCGGGACGATTCTGGATTCAACCCAGGTCGAGACCTAGGATGAAATGCCGGGACGCTCGACACAGGATATTTTTTCAGTACCCTTTCACATTGAGCAAATTCCCGGGATGATGCGCGTTCATGTGCAATAACCCGGGAAATATTTGTCAGTGTGAAAGGGGTATAATGTAGTGGTAGATATAGAGGGGTCAGTAATGTAGTATAGTCAATAGAGGGGTCAGTGATGTCATGTTGGGTAAAAGTTAGTATTAGTGAATTAAGACACAAAATGCAAGGAAAAGTATACAATCTGGGTTCCAAAAAAGGGCAGAGGTACGATGGGTGTGGTTCAATAGATCTACAGTAAGAAGATAGTCAATAGGTCGACCCCAAATGGTCGACATGCAAAAGGTCGTCAGGGTGAAAAGGTCAACATGGAAAGGGTAGACTGTAGAAAAGGTCGACATGTTCAAAAGGTTGTCATGAAAATGGTTGACACAAAAAATGGTCGACAAGTTTTTGAAAGTTTTTTTTTGGGTGTTATTTTGTTTCACCATATCGGAGCCAAATTAGTAGAAACATATACCCATGCAGGCACGCTTCGGGCAAGTTACTATTCCCAATCGTAGTCCAGTGGATGGTAAATTAAAAAGTTGTAAAACCCCCCCCCCCAAAAAAAAACTGTCGACCTTTTGAATCTGTCGACCTTAAGCACTGCCTACCGTTTACCTGTCAACATTTTGACCCTGTCGACCATGCGGGGTCGACCTATTGACTGCTTGGACCGGATGTAATGAAGTCCAAGTTGGCCAGAGGCGCGGAGTCCAGGCCTAACTGGGATGTGTTTTTAAATCGGCAATCAGTTACAAAGTATGGTTTTGCCTTGTACATGACAGCCGCTTAAAAAACAAACAAAAAAAACAAAAACATTCCGCTTTCAGCCGGGAACCCGCACCTTTGGCCAACTCGGACTTCACTACATCCGGACCTTTATCTTTTACTGTAGATCTACAGTGCATCCGGAAAGTATTCACACGCTTCACTTTTTCCATATTTTGTTGTTACAGCCTTATTCCAAAATGGAATAATTAATTTTTTCCCCTCAAAATTCTACACACAATACCCTATAACGACAATGTGAAAAAAGTTATTTGTGAGATTTTTGCAAATTTATTAAAAATAAAAAAGACTAAGAAATCACATGTACATAAGTATTCACAGCCTTTGCCATGAAGCTCAAAATTTAGCTCAGGTGCATCCTGTGTCTACTGATTATCCTTGAGATGTTCCTACAGCTTAATTGAAGTCCACCTGTGGTAAATTCAGTTGATTGGACATGATTCGGAAAGGCACTAACCTGTCTATATAAGGTCCCACACTTCACAGTTCATGTCTGAGCACATACTAAGCATGAAGTCAAAGGAATTGTCTGTAGACCTCCGAGACAGGATTGTCTTGAGGCACAAATCTGGGGAAGGGTACAGAAAAATATCTGCTGCTTTGAAGGTCCTGGCCTCCATCATTCGTAAATGGAAGAAGTTCGGAACCACCAGGACTCTTCCTAGAGCTGGCCGGCAGTCTAAACTGAGCGATCGGGGGAGAAAGGCCCTAGTCAGAGTGGTGACCAAGAACCCGATGGTCACTCTGTCAGAGCTACAGCATTCTTCTGTGGAGAGAGGAGAACCTTCCAGAAGGACAACCATCTCTGCAGCAATCCACCAATCAGACCTGCATGGTAGAGTGGCCAGACGGAAGCCACTACTTAGTAAAAAGCACATGGCAGCCCGCGTGGAGTTAGCCAAAATGCACCTGAAGGACTCTCAGACCATGAGAAACAAAATACTCTGGTCTGATGAGACAAAGATTGAACTCTTTGGCGTGAATGCCAGGCGTTATGTTTGGAGGAAACCAGGCACCGTTCATCACCAGGCCAATACCATCCCTACAGTGAAACATGGTGGTGGCAGCAACATGCTGTGGGGATGTTTTTCAGTGGCAGGAACTGGGAGACTAGTCAGGATAGAGGGAAAGATGAATGCAGCAATGTACAGAGACATCCTGCATAAAAACCTGCTCCAGAGACGGTTCATCTTTCAGCAGGACAACGACCCTAAGCACACAGCCAAGATATCAAAGGAGTGACTTCAGTACAACTCTGTGAATGTCCTTGAGTGGCCCAGCCAGAGCCAAGACTTGAATCTGAAAGAACATCTCTGAGAGATCTGAAAATGACTGTGCACCGACGTTTCCCATCCAACCTGATGGAGCTTGAGAGGTGCTGCAAAAAGGAATAGGCGATACTGCCCAAAGATAGGTGTGCCAAGCTTGTGGCATCATATTCAAAAAGACTTGAGGCTGTAATTGCTGCCAAAGGTGCATCAACAAATTCTTGAGCAAAGGCTGTGAATACTTGTGTACATGTGATTTCTTCGTTTTTTATTTTTAAATAAGAATTTACTTACCGGTAATTCTATTTCTCGTAGTCCGTAGTGGATGCTGGGGACTCCGTAAGGACCATGGGGAATAGACGGGCTCCGCAGGAGACTGGGCACTCTATAAGAAAGATTTGGTACTATCTGGTGTGCACTGGCTCCTCCCTCTATGCCCCTCCTCCAGACCTCAGTTAGGATACTGTGCCCGGAAGAGCTGACACAATAAGGAAGGATTTTGAATCCTGGGTAAGACTCATACCAGCCACACCAATCACACCGTATAACTCGCACGTAATTCCTTCCATAAATCCATCCACTCAGGTGTCTGCCCCGCAGGGGGTGACATCACATTTATAGGCATCTGCTCCGCCTCCACATAAGCCTCCTCATCAAACATGTCGACACAGCCGTACCGACACACACAGGGAATGCTCTTAAAGGAGACAGGACCCCACAAAAGCCCTTTGGGGAGACAGAGAGAGAGTATGCCAGCACACACTAGAGCGCTATATAATGCAGGGACTAACTGAATTATGTCCCCTTATAGCTGCTATAAGTTATACTGCGCCTAAATTTAGTGCCCCCCCTCTCTTTTTTACCCTTTCCGTAGTGTAGACTGCAGGGGAGAGTCAGGGAGCTTCCTTCCAGCGGAACTGTGAGGGAGAAATGGCGCCAGTGTGCTGAGGGAGATGGCTCCGCCCCTTTTTCGGCGGACTTTTCTCCCGCTTTTTTCTGTATTCTGGCAGGGGTAATTACCACATATATAGCCTCTGGGGCTATATATTGTGGTTATTTTGCCAGCCAAGGTGTTTTTATTGCTGCTCAGGGCGCCCCCCCCCCCAGCGCCCTGCACCCTCAGTGACCGGAGTGTGAAGTGTGTATGAGGAGCAATGGCGCACAGCTGCAGTGCTGTGCGCTACCTTGGTGAAGACTGAAGTCTTCTGCCGCCGATTTTCCGGACCATCTTCTTGCTTCTGGCTCTGTAAGGGGGACGGCGGCGCGGCTCCGGGAACGAACACCAAGGACGGGTCCTTCGGTCGATCCCTCTGGAGCTAATGGTGTCCAGTAGCCTAAGAAGCCCAAGCTAGCTGCAAGCAGGTAGGTTCGCTTCTTCTCCCCTTAGTCCCTCGTTGCAGTGAGCCTGTTGCCAGCAGGTCTCACTGTAAAATAAAAAACCTAACATATACTTTCTTTCTAGGAGCTCAGGAGAGCCCCTAGTGTGCATCCAGCTCGGCCGGGCACAGAAATCTAACTGAGGTCTGGAGGAGCCAGTGCACACCAGATAGTACCAAATCTTTCTTATAGAGTGCCCAGTCTCCTGCGGAGCCCGTCTATTCCCCATGGTCCTTACGGAGTCCCCAGCATCCACTAGGACGTCAGAGAAATAAATTTACAAAAATGTTGTCATTATGGGGCAATGTATGTAGAATTTTAAGGGAATTTTTTTTAATTCTATTTTGGAATAAGGCTGTAACATAACAAAATGTGGAAAAAGTGAAGCGCTGTGAATACTTTCTGGATGCACTGTATCAACTGGATACCGTCATGCTACAGATGACCTGCACCGAGTTATGTATAGGTGTGTGTGGAGGCAAAAGGTTTTTTGTTTTTTTACCCTGAGCTCCACTAGGTCTGGGTACCAGCCCTGAGTACAACACATTCTATTGCTTAAAACCACGTGAATAGCTCATGGCAAACATGAGAAAAGTACATAAACATCACAACATATAAAGCGTGTGCTAGTTTTTATTTGCACTTTTTTTCCAGCATAGAGATGTGTGTGAACCCTAACCCACAAATTTATACCAGTGTGTGGTTTAGCACAAAAACCATTATACACTAGCTTACGGCTATGGAGAAGAGCTTGTACAATGGGTTGAGATTTCAAGTGTATGATTCCTTATAAAGTATGGATTTTAAGGTCCCTTGATTGCTGCCTGGATTTCACAGAGGCTCTATATCAGCCATAGTAGTTTCAGTAAAAAATCTAAATAGGTATTTTCAAGACTTTTCATTGATTTCAAGCTTCTTCAATGTGTTTAGGGTCAGCAGGAGACTTTTAAAGCAGCTTTACCTTTAGCCTAAAAGCCATTTCATAGAACAAAGGAACTCTAGGTGCTAAGTATTGTGAATCACTGCAACTGTGAAGCGGTTCTATTACTCGAGTCCAGTCAAATATAGAAACAAATACATTTCACATCTCATCATATCAGTTACTATTTGGCTTTACCAAAACGTTTTTTTTTCTTTCTTTTTTTTTTTAAATAAAAAAATGAAGAAAATAAAACAACATACAATAGGGTGACACATATCAAGCATAACACTGGCACGATTACAAACGGCAGTACCAAATGAGCTAGGTAGCATAAACACAGGAAAGTACATATACCCAAAAAGTAATAATAAGCTGCATTGCAAACACATATAAGAACCATAGAGAAGGGGGTCTAGAGTCAGTATGTAGAGATAATTTTTTGAGGTCAACTGTGACAATCAATGAAACCCAGGCAGCAAACACAGGACCTGCTGACGCCATTAAAGAACGTGCTATGCAGACCTTGGCAAGGGTGCAAACATTTACCAAATATTGATTGCTGTATCTATATAGAACATACTCTCTCAATACCCCAATAGTGCATACTTACGGTGTAAGGACAGAGAGGGAAATAACAGTACAAGAGAATGCCTGTAATACTTGCCACCAAAACCAATCACAGGGCATTCCCATAATAGATGCCAAAAGGTACCATGGGAATCATGGGAATTTAGGGCAATCATCACAACCCCAAACCTCTGCAGTCTGACAGAGAAAAGTTCTAGTTAGGATAAACAGCTGTATTTGTTAGAACTGAATGGAAGCAGTGGAGATCTGCAAGCAAGCCAGACCAGTACTCCATAGTTCATCACACATTGGGCCTAATTCAGATATGATCACAGCAGCATATTTGTTAGCTAATGGGCAAAACCATGTGTACTGCAAGGGGGGATGAGTGGGGGGGAGACATAACATGTGCAGAGAGAGTTAGATTTGGGTGGGTTATATTGTTTCTGTGCAGGGTAAATACTGGCTGCTATAGTTTTACACTTTGAACATTTGCTGTTGCTGCGATCAGATCTGAATTAGGCCCATACTGTAGATCCCACATGCGGTTCCCAAGAAAGGTTCCCAAAGGAGGTGAGGGCGAGAGAAACAATTTTAAAGGTGAATCCTAAATGGTAGGGGGTGAATCTTTGAACTGCACCAGAGTGTGCCAGAGCTGTAAGTAGTGGAAAAAATAAATGGAGAGAAGACCAAATTCACTACGGAGCAGCAAAAATGATTTGAGTATGCGACCATCATATAGTTGCTGTATTGATGAATACCCTAAATGCTTCAAACCTCCCTGGTTTGTATGGAGGAGAATTCATGCAATGGCTTAGTGACTAATAGACAAATCTGTATTTGTGCATTGAAACTGCAGGATGTGCATGACTACGGGGGTGATTCAGATCTGATCGTAGATGTGCTAAATTTAGCACATCTACGATCAGTTACTCAGACATGCTGAGGGACGCCCAGCACAGGGTTACTCCGCCCCGCATGTCTGGCCATACCACCCCCGCTCCCCACACGGGTGCGAAAGCATCGCACGGTAGCGATGCTTTTGCACCCGCCGAGTAGCTTCCTGCCTGCGCAGCCTAGCTGCACTGGCAGGCGGCTATCCGCCGTGTCCCAGGTAGCAGTGGCTGCGTGTGACGTCATGCAGCTGCTGGAGCCTGCCCCCCAACGATCCGGAACACACCTGCATTGTCCGGACCGCGCCCCACCAACAGCGTTTTAACGCCGTTGGTACGCCCCCTCCTGCCCCGTGACTGCTTCTGCCTGTCAATCAAGCAGAGGCGATCACAGCCCCAAGATGCTTTCGGAGGGCACCACTGATTTAATCTAGCAAGAAACTGAAGGATGTCTCTGTATACGGGTCAGTAATGAACTTACTGATGGGGTATGGAAGACAATAAGGAGCATACAAATATATGACCTGTATGTCTGTGCTTATATATATATGTATACACATACAATTAATGGCATGCAGTTGGCACTGAGGTATTCCTGGAATACTGGTGACAGAATCCTGACACCTGTCAGAATGCCGATGCCAGAATCCCAACAGCTGGCATCCTGAATGTTAGTATGCCGGGGAGGGTTATGGTTAGGCTCTTGGGAGGGTAGGGCTAGGGTAATTCATTTCATTCAAAATGTTGATTTTATGGTGGTTGGGCTGCCACTGTTAGTATTCTGACTGGCAGCATCCCGTACCCAACCCGATTAAATATCCCCACCAGACCACATATACAGTATTATATGGTATATCAAGAATAGACGGCACTCAATGACTTATAAAGTGAAAGTATATTGTGAACAAAGTCCCAAAATGTTGTGACTTTGTTTACAATATACCTTATCACTTTAAAAGTCCTTGAGTGTTGTCCCTTTTCTCTGTATGTGTATAATGATGCAATTCACCCCAGCCCACTTAGTGGCCCCCTGCACCTCCTCTCCGGAAGGTGATGGTGGTAGTGGGGGTTTCGCAGGTATGGGGGCGCTAGCCTGAAGCTTTGCCTAGGGTGCAGAGAGACCTTACACCGACCCTGCACGCTCCCTTCACCAGTACATTTTTTTATGCCATGGGTCACAGGCTATTAAATACCAAATAGTTGCTAGTAACCGATCTTTCATTTCTTAAGTCACCGGACAACAATCTATACTTGCTTCTCTTATATTGAGGCTTTGATAGTTACAAAAACCAATCTAACATATTTCTTAAGTAAATAGTGGTTGTGTTATATTAGTGAGTACAGGTATATTTTTTATTCATTTATTTACAGTTGCTGTCTATGTCATATGTTTATTGGAATTTAACTGTTTTTGCACCTATCAATTATTTTGACTTTCTATTTTCACTAACGCAGTGTTTAATCTATATTTGTTTCTAAATGCCATTTCATCTCTAAAAACTATCAGTGCATTTTTATTCAATTTTTTGTTACATTGATGGCACAGCACTATAAAAAACATTTTTAAACACGAACAAATGTCACCTGAAAAAATAATTTTTAAAGATGCATGATTGTGGGAAATTTCTCCAAGCACAAATTTCTACAAAGAGGTAGCAATCTTTTTCAGAATTTACATATGATCAGTTTGCATTATTTATTTCATTTTTATGTTTCAATAATGAGCAATACAAAGACAGGGTCACCGGGATTTAAACGTACTGTACAATCAACTTTTGCTTTCAACTCACAAAAAAAGATGAGCGGATGACACAACCAACCTTTATACTCAGTTTATCAATTGAGTGTACACTACTGTGTTTTTCGTTCACAACCCATAATGTGTGTGGCCACTGTCCCCAAACACACTGAAAAATTAAATCACAGAGAAGTCTTGAAAAGATACACTGTACATTTTTCTTTTTGTAGGCTCCTCTGTGCTAAAGTCTATTCTGAAACTGCTATAATAGTTTATGCCTTAACTAAATGGAACAGGAAAGAAATGTAATTCTGTGTAGTGATATTGACACAGCTATAGTTAAAGTACACCTGGAGCATATAGAAATATGACTAAACACAGATTCATGAACATCTGCAGCAATTATAAGTATGACCAACATCTGAAATGAATGCATCTGCTAATCCTAACTACCATTACAGGTATCTCTTATGGTCCATTTAGGAAAGGGGGAAATTAAGAAGTATATTAAACAAGTACATCATGTAATGACATGTCAATAGCTGCATTAGTCTATAACAGGTTTTTGTAACGTACTAATGCAGAGTTTCATAATATTAATGCAGTCGCATATTATGTCCAATAGTTGAGGTGCTCTTCATGCATGCCTATACATAAATTGTCCACAGCGTAAAGATGGGGGGCAACTGCCAGTTTGCGGAGAAATATATATATATATATATATATATATACACACACACACACACACACACACACACACACACACACACACACACACACACAAACATATATATATATATATATATATATATATATATATATACATACATACATACATACATATATAATAAGATTTTAAACCTACCGGTAAATCTTTTTCTCCTAGTCCGTAGAGGATGCTGGGGACTCCGTAAGGACCATGGGGTATAGACGGGCTCCGCAGGAGACATGGGCACTATAAAGAACTTTAGAATGGGTGTGCACTGGCTCCTCCCTCTATGCCCCTCCTCCAGACCTCAGTTAGAAAAACTGTGCCCAAAGGAGACGGACAATACGAGGAAAGGATTTTGTTAATCTAAGGGCAAGATTCATACCAGCCCACACCATCCACACCGTATAACAGTATGAACAAAACAGTATCAGCTAAAGACTGATCTCAACTGTAAAATAACCCTTATGTAAGCAACAACTATATACAAGCCTTGCAGATTTTGTTCGCACTGGGACGGGCGCCCAGCATCCTCTACGGACTAGGAGAAAAAGATTTACCGGTAGGTTTAAAATCTTATTTTCTCTTACGTCCTAGAGGATGCTGGGGACTCCGTAAGGACCATGGGGTTTATACCAAAGCTCCAGATCGGGCGGGAGAGTGCGGGCGACTCTGCAGCACCGACTGAGCAAACGCAAGGTCCTCATCAGCCAGGGTATCAAACTTCTAGAACTTTGCAAAAGTGTTTGACCCCGACCAGGTAGCTGCTCGGCAAAGCTGTAAAGCCGAGACGCCTCGGGCAGCCGCCCAAGAAGAGCCCACCTTCCTAGTGGAATGGGCCTTAACTGAATTTGGTAACGGCAATCCAGCCGTAGAATGAGCCTGCTGAATTGTGTTACAGATCCAGCGAGCAATAGTCTGCTTAGAAGCAGGAGTGCCAACCTTGTTGGCTGCATACAGGACAAACAGTGCCTCTGTTTTCCTAACCCGAGCCGTCCTGCCTACGTAAATCTTTTAGGCCCTGACTACATCAAGGGATTTGGAATCCTCCAAGTCTCCCGTAACCACAGGCACCACAATAGGTTGGTTCATATGAAACGATGACACCACCTTAGGCAAAAATTGAGGACGAGTCCTCAACTCTGCTCTATCCTCATGGAAAATGAGATAGGGGCTCTTATGAGATAAGGCCGCCAATTCGGACACCTGCCTTGCAGATGCCAAGGCCAACAACATGACCACTTTCCAAGTGAGAAACTTTAATTCAACTGTTTGAAGAGGTTCAAACCAGTGAGATTTTAGGAACTGTTACACCACGTTAAGGTTCCATGGTGCCACTGGGGGCACAAAAGGAGGTTGGATGTGTAGCACTCCCTTTACAAAAGTTTGGACTTCTGGGAGAGAAGCCAATTCCTTCTGGAAGAATATAGATAGGGCCGAAATCTGTACCTTAATGGAGCCTAGCTTTAGGCCCATATCCACTCCTGTCTGTAGAAAGTGGAGAAAACAACCCAAGTGGAAAACTTCCGTAGGAGCATTCTTGGCTTCACACCAAGATACATACTTCCTCCAGATACGGTGATAATGTTTCGCCGTCACTTCCTTCCTAGCCTTTATCAGAGTAGGGATGACTTCTACCGGAATACCCTAGGATTCGGTGTTCAACCGCCATGCCGTCAAACGTAACCGCGGTAAGTCTTGGAACACGCAGGGTCCCTGCTGCAACAGGTCCTCCCTGAGAGGAAGAGGCCACGGATCTTCTGTGAGCATCTCCTGAAGATCTGAATACCAGGCCCTTCGAGGCCAATCTGGGACAATGAGTATTGTCTGTACTCTTTTTCGTCTTATGATTCTCAATATTTTTGAGATGAGAGGAAGAGGAGGGAACACATAGACCGACTGAAAACACCCATGGTGTCACCAGGGCGTCCACCGCTACTGCCTGAGGGTCCCTTGACCTGGCACAATACCTCCAAAGCTTCTTGTTGAGGCGTGATGCCATCATGTCTATTTGAGGTAGTCCCCAAAGACTTGTTATCTCTGCAAAGACTTCTTGATGAAGTCCCCACTCTCCTGGATGGAGATCGTGTCTGCTGAGGAAGTCTGCTTCCCAGTTGTCCACTCCCGGAATGAATACCGCTGACAGAGCGCTTACGTGACTTTCTGCCCAGCGCAGAATCCTGGTGGCTTCCGCCATTGCAACTCTGCTCCTTGTCCCGCCTTGGCAGTTTACATGAGCCTCGGCTGTGACGTTGTCTGATTGAATCAGAACTGGTAGGTCGCGAAGAAGATTCTCCGCTTGTCGTAGGCTGTTGTATATGGCCCTTAATTCCAGTACATTGATGTGTAGACAAGCCTCCTGGCTTGACCACAGTCCCTGAAAATTCCTTCCTTGTGTGACTGCTCCCCATCCTCGGAGGCTCGCGTCCGTGGTTATCAGAACCCAGTCTTGAATGCCGAATCTGCGACCCTCTAGAAGGTGAGCACTCTGCAGCCACCACAGGAGAGACACCCTGGCCCTGGGGGACAGGCTTATCTTCTGATGTATTTGTAGATGGGACCCCGACCACTTGTCTAGAAGGTCCCACTGAAATGTCCTCGCATGAAACCTGCCAAAGGGGATGGCCTCGTAGGCTGCCACCATTTTCCCTAGAACTCGAGTGCATTGATGAAGTCAAATTTTTTGGTTTTAGCAGGTCTCTGACCATGTTCTGGAGGTCCTGGGCTTTCTCCATTGGGAGAAAAACCCTCTTCTGTTCCGTGTCCAGAATCATGCCTAGGAATGATAGTCGAGACGTTGGAATCAATTGCGACTTTGGCAGATTTGGAATCCAACCGTGCTGTTGTAGCACTCTCAGGGAGAGTGACACGCTTTTCAGCAATTGATCTCTCGATCTCGCTTTTATCAAGAGATCGTCCAAGTACGGGATAATTGTGACTCCCTGCCTGCGCAGGAGCACCATCATCTCCGCCATCACCTTGGTGAAAATCCTCGGGGCCGTGGAAAGCCCAAACGGCAACGTCTGAAACTGGTAATGACAGTCCTGTACAGCGAATCTCAGGAACTCCTGATGAGGAGGATATATGGGGACATGAAAGTATGCATCCTTTATGTCCAGTGACACCATAAAATCCCCACCTTCCAGACTGGAGATCACTGCCCGGAGCGATTCCATCTTGAATTTGAACCTTTTCAAGTACAGGTTTAGGGATTTAAAATGGGTCTGACCGAGCCATCCGGCTTCGGGACTACGAACAGGGTTGAATAGTACCCTTTTCCCCGTTGGACTAGGGGAACCGTGACAATCACTTGCTGTTGACACAGCTTTTGAATTGCAGCTAACACTACTTCCCTCTCTAGGGGAGAAGCTGGCAAGGCCGATTTGAAAAATCGGCGAGGGGGCACCTCTTCGAATTCTAGTTTGTAGCCTTGGGATACAATTTCCATCGCCCAAGGATCCACGTCTGACAGAAGCCAGACCTGGCTGAAGAGTCGAAGACGTGCCCCCACCGGTGCGGACTCCCTCAGTGGAGCCCCAGCGTCATGCGGTGGATTTAGTAGAAGCCGGGGAGGACTTCTGTTCCTGGGAACTAGCTGTCGCAGGCATTCTTTTCCCTCTACCCTTACGTCTGGCGAGGAAGGATGAGCCCCGACCTCTTCTGGACTTATGCGACCGAAAGGACTGCATCTGATATTGTGGAATTTTCTTTTGCTGTGGGGGAACAAAAGGCAAAAAGGTAGATTTACCCGCGGTAGCTGTGGAAACCAGGTCCGCGAGACCTTCCCCAAATAAAATCTCACCCTTGTAAGGTAAAACCTCCATATGCTTCTTTGAGTCTGCATCACCCGTCCATTGGCGGGTCCACAGGGCTCGCCTAGCAGAAATCGCCATGGCGTTGGCTCTTGAACCTAGCAGCCCAACGTCTCTCTGAGCGTCTCTCATATATAAGACTGCGTCTTTAATGTGACCTAAGGTCAATTAAATGGTATCCCTATCTAGGGTATCAATGTCAGCTGACAAGGTATCTGTCCAAGCTGCAACCGCGCTACATACCCATGCCGATGCTATTGCCGGTCTGAGTAAAGCCCCCGTATGTGTATAAATAGATTTTAAGGTAGTTTCCGGTCTGCGATCAGCAGGATCCTTCAGGGCTGCCGTGTCGGGAGACGGTAGTGCCACCTTCTTGGACAAGCGCGTTAAAGCCTTGTCCACCCTGGGCCAGGATTCCCACCATACCCTGTCCTGTGCAGGGAAAGGATACGCCATAAGAATCCTCTTGGGAATCTGCAGTTTTTTGTCTGGAGTTTCCCAAGCTTTTTCAAATAACTCGTTCAGCTCATGAGATGGGGGAAAGGTTACCTCAGGTTTCTTTTCCTTATACATGCGCACCCTCGTGTCAGGGACAGAGGGGTCATCTGTGATATGCAAAACATCTTTTATTGCAATAATCATATAATGAATACTTTTGGCCGGCCTTGGGTGTAACCTTGCATCATCGTAGTCGACACTGGAGTCAGAATCCGTGTCGGTATCAGTGTCTGCTATTTGGGATAGAGAACGTTTTTGAGACCCTGCAGGGCCCTGTGACCCAGTCAAATCCATGGATTGACTCCCTGTTTTTTTCCCTGGACTCTGCTTTGTCCAACCTCTTATGCAGTAAGGTCACATTTGCATTTAAAACATTCCACATGTCCAACCAATCAGGTGTCGATGTTGCCGACGGAGACAACCCAATCTCCTGCTCCACCTCCTCCTTAGATGAGCCTTCCGCTTCAGACATGCCGACACACTCGTACCGACACCCCCACACACACAGGGATATTTATCTGGAGATAGTCCCCCAATAAGGCCCTTAGGAGAGACACAGAGAGAGTATTCCAGCACACACCCAGCGCCAACTGACACCGGAAAACAAATTCCCAGAATATATAGCGCTTTTTCATATAATTATGTATAAAACACTCACTGCGCCTTACAAGTGCCCCCCCCCCCCCCCCCTCTTTTTTGCCCTGTGTCACCGTGTTCAGCAGGGGAGAGTCCGGGGAGCCAGCTTCTCTGCAGTGCTCTGTGGAGAAAATGGCGCTGGTTAGTGCTGTGGGACCAAGCTCCGCCCCCTCCAGCGGCGGGCTTCGGTCCCGCTCAATTTTATAATACTGGTGGGGGATTTATATAACTACTGCCTCCGCAGCCTATAATACTCATATGCCAGCCTTAGAGGTGTATATATGGCTGCCCAGGGCGCCCCCCCTGCGCCCTGCACCCATCAGTGCCTGCTAGTGTGTGTTGTGTGGGAGCAATGGCGCGCAGCGGCTTACCTCAGGGAAGATCTGTAGTATTCTGCCGCCTTGAAGTCTTCTTTTCTTCTTATACTCACCCGGCTTCTATCTTCCGGCTCTGCGAGGAGGACGGTGGCGCGGCTCTGGGACGAACAGCGAGGGGAGACCTGCGTTCCGACTCCCTCTGGAGCTAATGGTGTCCAGTAGCCTAAGAAGCAGAGCCTATCACTTAAGTAGGTCTGCTTCTCTCTCCTCAGTCCCACGATGCAGGGAGCCTGTTGCCAGCAGTGCTCCCTGAAAATAAAAAAACCTAACAAAATTCTTTTTCAGAGAAACTCAGGAGAGCTCCCCTGTAATGCACCCAATCTCCTCTGGGCACAGGATCTAACTGAGGTCTGGAGGAGGGGCATAGAGGGAGGAGCCAGTGCACACCCATTCTAAAGTTCTTTATAGTGCCCATGTCTCCTGCGGAGCCTGTCTATACCCCATGGTCCTTACGGAGTCCCCAGCATCCTCTAGGAGGTAAGAGAAATATATACATACATGCATAAACATATATATATATATATATACACACACACACACACACACACACACACACACACACACACACACAAAACAGTTTTGCAACAAGTTTCCATAGGTAGATGTAAGAATACTCTTTATGGGGGAAAAGTGGTATCAGTGCATGTTATGTGCGATGATACCACTTCTCCCCCATGTATGACCACTATAATTACCAGCAAACGACAGGGGCGCATATTATCAGTGCTGCAGTCTTTAAGATAACGCGCCATTACGCTGGCTAATGTATGAACGGTTAGAGCAACTGCGATTTCAACAGCTGCAGCTGTCGTTGCCCAGCGCACAGCATTATCCCTGGCTGTCAGCTCAGACAGCCGGGGACTGTGCATATACAATAACGTTTTTATTTACTAATGCCGCAGGGGGATTTCTGGCCGGCACATGCGCACAAGGAATGCTGGCCAGAGTAGACGAAGAGGGAGAGTGCACATTGGAAGACCGGTAGTTTAACATTCTCCCTCTTCAGCACACTTGTTATTAATACATGCTGCCGATATGGAGGTGAAACGGGTACTTACACATAACAGCATGTATTTTAATACATCTACCCTACCGTTCTCAAGAGTATTCATACCTCCGCAATATTGAAATAAACTAACACCAAAACCAAATGGTTGGCAGCCTCTTCAGTGGGCAAGATAAGAGTAGTGTTCTCTAACATAAGTACAAATATACTGTAGCACAAGTATTTCTCAATTACTCACCCGATTAGGGACACCATCTGCTCCACAATATGTTTGCTGAAAGTTATGATAACAAAAAGCTTCTGCAAAGAAAGTAAATCACAAAATCAATTAAGGAACCAGAAGAAACAATGTAACACAGAAGAAAACAATGTAACTAACAAAATGTGTGGCTTGCCAAAGACAAATACAATTTTTTTAGTTTATAGAACACTTTACTTTGCAAACAGTACAGGCTAAAAGCATCTGGCCACCTCTTCTAAATTGTACATGTGTCCAGTTCAGTCACACCCATTGCTAACGGGTGCATGAAATCAAGCATACAGCCATACAAACTCTATAGTCAAACAAAGTAGCACAATGGGTCGTAATGTGGCACTGTTATTAGATGCCACCTTTCCAACAAGTCAGCTTTAACATTTTTGCCCTGCGAGACCTGTTTCGGTCAATTGGAAATGCTGTTAATGTGAAGTGGAAATTTCTAGTATAAACTGTCCAGCCGCAAAGCATAACAGAACAGGGCTGCCACATGAGGTAACGTATGTACGTATGTGCCCTTTTAGGACTGGTTCTTGTCATGTAGTTTGAATTGTTTATACAAGAGAGGCCTGTGTCCATAGGATCAGTGGAACCTGATGACAGTATGAAAGTAAAATACCAGATGATCCCTTCAAATATGAAATGATAACTAACATGCATTCCTCTTGCTTTAGGGCCACACGTGATAGCTGTGTAATTAACCTAAGTAGCATTGGCAGCAGTACAAAACACAAGAGAGGAATGTAGCAGAGAGGCTGTGGGAGATGTTCATACATATTATGGAGAATACTTTGGTACAGATGATGTATGTCTTCATATGTGTACCTTAGTGAAAGATTTAGCAATCATTGAGGGCTACTGAGGTTAGAAAGTTACAATAAGGATATTTTCACAGTTACTAAAAGGAGGTCATGAATTTTAAAAGGTATAATATTATATGGTTTACATTCATTTTAGTACATACTGCTTGACAGGGATGCCAATAGTACATATTAAATGGGTCTAAAGTACCTTGGCCCTATAGGTGACAATAAAGTAAGGGCAGATGGAGTTCCAGCTGAGCTGAACTGTGGAGGAAGGTGGTTGCATTGACAAATAGCTCCATACTGGTCTGTTTGGCAACACTCCTGCTAGGTTTTGGCCAATGGGCCAGTTTTTACCTAAGAAATGGTTCCTCAAACAGCAGCTGCTGGATCTCCAGTTACTATGGTGAACCTGAAGATGCCAATGGGGGTCATTCCGAGTTGTTCGCTCGTTATTTTTTTCCGCTACGGAGCGATTAGTCGCAAACTGCGCATGTGCAATGTACGCAGCGCGCCTGCGCCAAGTAAATTAGCACAAAAGTTTGGTATTTTACTCATGGCGTAACAAAGTTTTTTCATCGTTCTGCTGATCTTAGTGTGATTGACAGGAAGTGGGTGTTTCTGGGCGGAAACTGGCTGTTTTCAGGGAGTGTGCGGAAAAACGCAGGAATTTCAGGGAAAAACGCGGGAGTGGCTGGGCGAACGCTGGGTGTGTTTGTGACGTCAAACCAAGAACAAAAGGGACTGAGCTGGTCGCAATGGCAGAGTAAGTCTGGAGCTACTCAGAAACTGCGGGGTAATCGTTACGAGAAAATTAGCGAATCTTTCGTTCGCAATTCTGCTAAGCTAAGATACACTCCCAGAGGGCAGCGTCTTAGCGTGTGCAATGCTGCTAAAAGCAGCTAGCGAGCGAACAACTCGGAATCACCCGCCATATACACACATGCTAGATCAGGGTTTGGCTTTATGACCTTTCAGTATGTGCTGTCCTGTTAGTTTGCAGATGCCATTAACTACTAAAAAATATAACGTTTAAAAAAGAATTGTTATTTAAAGTTAATGAAGAAGAAAATTCTCTCGACAACACAGAACTGCTGCTTTTCACAAAAAATGCCCTCATTGTTAAAATGTATTTGCATATGTGAGAAACCATAGGTAAATATCATGGCTAACCACTTATTTCCTGAGAACAGTAACCGGTAATGCTATTTTAAAATACTCAAACTTATTTCTTCGTTATAATCCACATATAAATAGCACACTCAGAGGACTCTAGATTACATTTTATTTTAGAGTGCCACTCTACACTACTCACTGTAATATACATCCCAGCCTTCTTACATTAATGACTACATAGTAGGCATGTCTCCCAACTGTAATTCAGCAATTTTTAATTAGATAGATAGATAGATAGATAGATAGATAGATAGATAGATAGACCTAGTCCCTCATCCCCCTGCAGTCTCTCCCCACTGTACCCTTTTCCCCTGGAGTCTTCCATCACTGTACACTTTTCCCTTGCAGTCTCTCTTACTTTCTCTATTCCCCTGTAGTATCTAAATTTCACCTCTTCCCCTACAGTCTCTTCCACTGTCCCCTTTTCCCCTGCAGTCTATTTCCCACTGTCCCTTTATCGCCTACAGTCTCCCTCAATGTCTAATACATTTGTGCTTCAGCCTCCTCCCCATAAATTTCTGTGCTCCCTTCCCATCGGAACCTCGGCCCCCTCCAGATTCATGCTTCTGCCCACTTTCCATCTGTGCCTCTGGCACATCCCTATGTGTGCCTCTGCCTCCTTACCCCATGGCAAGTGGCTGCGTTCAGAATTGACGTGGATGACCAATCGTATTCAGCACCACAAAACTGAACTGAAGAGTAGCAGATATGCAGTTTTCCGTTACCAAATCAGGGCTTTAAAAAAGGTTTTAAAATAGATTCTTTTAAAATATATATTTATTTAAATAAATATTGGCCGCACTCTAGGACTTGTTAAATAAAGATGCATACCCCTCCTTAGTTGGACGATAGAAAATGATGTATTTATTTAGCAAGTGTCACTATTATTTCTTACACTGTTCTTTTCCAGTAATCCAGTGTGGAAGGCAACTGGCTAATTTTAACAAAACTTTTTGAGAGCACAGGTTCTGTAGTTTATTGTATGTCTAATAAAATAAGAATTTACTCACCGGTAATTCTATTTCTCGTAGTCCGTAGTGGATGCTGGGGACTCCGTAAGGACCATGGGGGAATAGACGGGCTCCGCAGGAGACTGGGCACACTAAAAGAAAGATTTGGTACTACCTGGTGTGCACTGGCTCCTCCCTCTATGCCCCTCCTCCAGACCTCAGTTAGGATACTGTGCCCGGAAGAGCTGACACAATAAGGAAGGATTTTGAATCCCGGGTAAGACTCATACCAGCCACACCAATCACACCGTATAACTCGTGATATTTAACCCAGTTAACAGTATGAAATACAACTGAGCCTCTCAACAGATGGCTCAACAATAACCCTTTAGTTAGGCAATCACTATATACAAGTATTGCAGACAATCCGCACTTGGGATGGGCGCCCAGCATCCACTACGGACTACGAGAAATAGAATTACCGGTGAGTAAATTCTTATTTTCTCTGACGTCCTAGTGGATGCTGGGGACTCCGTAAGGACCATGGGGATTATACCAAAGCTCCCAAACGGGCGGGAGAGTGCGGATGACTCTGCAGCACCGAATGAGAGAACTCAAGGTCCTCCTCAGCCAGGGTATCAAATTTGTAAAATTTTGCAAACGTGTTTGCCCCTGACCAAGTAGCAGCTCGGCAAAGTTGTAAAGCCGAGACCCCTCGGGCAGCCGCCCAAGATGAGCCCACCTTCCTCGTGGAATGGGCTTTCACTGATTTAGGATGCGGCAGTCCAGCCGCAGAATGCGCCAGCTGAATTGTGCTACAAATCCAGCGAGCAATAGTCTGCTTAGAAGCAGGAGCACCTATTTTGTTGGGTGCATACAGGATAAAAAGCGAGTCAGTTTTCCTGACTCCAGCCGTCCTGGAAACATAAATTTTCAAGGCCCTGACTACGTCCAGTAACTTGGAATCCTCCAAGTCCCTAGTAGCCGCAGGCACCACAATAGGTTGGTTCAAGTGAAAAGCTGATACCACCTTAGGGAGAAACTGGGGACGAGTCCTCAATTCTGCCCTATCCATATGGAAACTCAGATAAGGGCTTTTACATGACAAAGCCGCCAATTCTGACACACGCCTGGCCGAAGCCAAGGCCAATAACATGACCACTTTCCACGTGAGATATTTGAGATCCACGGTTTTAAGTGGTTCAAACCAATGTGATTTTAGGAAACTCAACACCACATTGAGATCCCAAGGTGCCACAGGAGGCACAAAAGGGGGCTGAATATGAAGCACTCCCTTTACAAAAGTCTGAACTTCAGGCAGTGAAGCCAGTTCTTTCTGGAAGAAAATCGACAGAGCCAAAATCTGGACCTTAATGGAACCCAATTTTAGGCCCATAGTCACTCCTGACTGTAGGAAGTGCAGAAAACGACCCAGCTGAAATTCCTCTGTAGGGGCCTTCCTGGCCTCACACCACGCAACATATTTTCGCCAAATGCGGTGATAATGGTTTGCGGTTACTTCTTTCCTGGCTTTTATCAGCGTAGGAATGACTTCCTCCGGAATGCCCTTTTTCTTTAGGATCCGGAATTCAACCGCCATGCCGTCAAACGCAGCCGCGGTAAGTCTTGGAACAGACAGGGCCCCTGCTGTAGCAGATCCTGTCTGAGCGGTAGAGGCCATGGGTCCTCTGATAACATTTCTTGAAGTTCCGGGTACCAAGCTCTTCTTGGCCAATCCGGAACCACGAGTATCGTTCTTACTCCTCGCCTTCTTATTATTCTCAGTACCTTTGGTATGAGGGGCAGAGGAGGGAACACATAGACCGACTGGTACACCCACGGTGTCACTAGAGCGTCCACAGCTATCGCCTGAGGGTCCCTTGACCTGGCGCAATATCTCTCTAGCTTCTTGTTGAGGCGGGACGCCCTCATGTCCACCTGTGGCCTTTCCCAGCGGTTTACCAACAGTAGGAAGACTTCTGGATGAAGTCCCCACTCTCCCGGGTGTAGGTCGTGTCTGCTGAGGAAGTCTGCTTCCCAGTTGTCCACTCCCGGAATGAACACTGCTGACAGTGCTAGTACGTGATTTTCCGCCCATCGGAGAATCCTTGTGGCTTCTGCCATGGCCACCCTGCTTCTTGTGCCGCCCTATCGGTTTACATGGGCGACTGCCGTGATGTTGTCTGATTGGATCAGAACCGGCTGGTTTTGAAGCAGGGGCCTTGCCTGACCTAGGGCATTGTAAATGGCCCTCAGTTCCAGAATGTTTATGTGTAGGGACGACTCCTGACTTGACCAAAGTCCCTGGAAGTTTCTTCCCTGTGTGACTGCGCCCCAGCCCCGAAGGCTGGCATCCGTGGTCACCAGGACCCAGTCCTGTATGCCGAATCTGCGGCCCACTAGAAGATGAGCACTCTGCAGCCACCACAGTAGAGACACCCTGGTCCTTGGAGACAGGGTTATCAGTTGATGCATCTGAAGATGCGATCCCGACCACTTGTCCAAGAGGTCCCACTGGAAGGTCCTTGCATGGAACCTGCCGAATGGAATTGCTTCGTACGAAGCCACCATTTTTCCCAGGACTCGTGTGCAGTGATGCACCGATACCCGTTTCGGTTTTAGGAGGTCTCTGACTAGAGAAGACAGCTCCTCGGCTTTCTCCTGCGGGAGAAACACTTTTTTCTGTTCTGTGTCCAGAATCATCCCCAGGAACAGTAAGCGTGTGGAAGGAACCAGTTGTGACTTTGGAATGTTTAGAATCCAGCCATGCTGTTGTAGCACTTCCCGAGATAGTGCTACTCCGACCAGTAACTGCTCCCTGGACCTCGCCTTTATTAGGAGATCGTCCAAGTACGGGATAATTAAAACTCCCTTTTTTCGAAGGAGTATCATCATTTCTGCCATTACCTTGGTAAACACCCTCGGTGCCGTGGACAGTCCAAACGGTAGTGTCTGGAATTGGTAATGGCAATCCTGTACCACAAATCTGAGGTACTCCTGGTGAGGAAGGTAAATTGGGACATGCAGGTAAGCATCCTTGATGTCCAGAGATACCATGTAATCCCCCTCGTCCAGGCTTGCAATAACCGCCCTGAGCGATTCCATCTTGAACTTGAATCTTTTTATGTATGTGTTCAAGGATTTCAAATTTAAAATGGGTCTCACCGAACCGTCCGGTTTCGGTACCACAAACAGTGTGGAATAGTAACCCCGTCCTTGTTGAAGTAGGGGTACTTTGACTATCACCTGCTGGGAATACAGC
This sequence comes from Pseudophryne corroboree, assembly GCF_028390025.1. NCBI lineage: Eukaryota > Metazoa > Chordata > Amphibia > Anura > Myobatrachidae > Pseudophryne > Pseudophryne corroboree. The sequence continues at coordinate 510,090,121 of NC_086445.1, forward strand.
TTGTGAATTGCCTCTAGTACAGCCTCCCTGCCCGAGGGAGTTGTCGGTAAGGCCGATTTGAGGAAACGGCGGGGGGGAGGCGCCTCGAATTCCAGCTTGTACCCCTGAGATACTACTTGAAGGATCCAGGGATCCACCCGTGAGCGAACCCACTGATCGCTGAAATTTTTGAGGCGGCCCCCCACCGTACCTGGCTCCGCCTGTGGAGCCCCACCGTCATGCGGCGGATTTGGAAGAAGCGGGGGAGGACTTTTGTTCCTGGGAACCTGCTGCGTGGTGCAGCTTTTTTCCCCTTCCTCTGCCTCTAGACAGAAAGGACCCGCCTTTTCCCCGCCTGTTTTTCTGGGGTCGAAAGGACTGTACCTGATAGTACGGCGCTTTCTTAGGCTGTGAGGGGACATGGGGTAAAAATGCTGACTTCCCAGCTGTTGCTGTGGAAACAACGTCTGAGAGACCATCCCCGAATAACTCCTCACCCTTATAAGGCAAAACTTCCATGTGCCTTTTAGAATCTGCATCCCCTGTCCACTGCCGAGTCCATAAGCCTCTCCTAGCAGAAATGGACAATGCACTTATTCTAGATGCCAGCCGGCAGATCTCCCTCTGTGCATCTCTCATGTACAAGACTGAGTCTTTTATATGCTCTACGGTTAGCAATATAGTGTCCCTGTCCAGGGTGTCAATATTTTCTGACAGGGAATCTGACCAAGCAGCAGCAGCAGCACTGCACATCCACGCTGAAGCAATAGCTGGTCTCAGTATAACACCAGTGTGTATATATAGACTTTAGGATAGCCTCCTGCTTTCTATCAGCAGGTTCCTTTAGGACGGCCGTATCCGGAGACGGTAGTGCCACCTTTTTAGACAAACGTGTGAGCGCTTTATCCACCCTAGGGGGAGTTTCCCAACGTGACCTATCCTCTGGCGAGAAAGGGAACGCCATTAGTAATTTTTTTGAAATCACCAATTTCTTATCAGGGAAAGCCCACGCTTCTTCACACACTTCATTTAATTCTTCAGAGGGGGGAAAAACTATTGGTAGTTTTTTCTCCCCAAACATAATACCCTTTTTTGAGGTACCTGGGTTTATATCAGAAAGGTGTAAAACCTCTTTCATTGCCTCAATCATGCCACGAATGGCCCTAGTGGACATTAAATTTGACTCATCGTCGTCGACACTGGTATCAGTATCCGTGTCGGCATCTGTGTCTGCCATCTGAGGTAGTGGGCGTTTTAGAGCCCCTGATGGCCTTTGAATTGCCTGGGCAGGCACGAGCTGAGAAGCTGGCTGTCCCGCATTTGGCATGTCGTCAAATTTTTTATGTAAGGAGTCGACACTTGCACGTAATTCCTTCCATAAGTCCATCCACTCAGGTGTCTGCCCCGCAGGGGGTGACATCACATTTATAGGCATCTGCTCCGCCTCCACATAAGTCTCCTCATCAAACATGTCGACACAGCCGTACCGACACACCGCACACACACACAGGGAATGCTCTTAAAGGAGACAGGACCCCACAAAGGCCCTTTGGGGAGACAGAGAGAGAGTATGCCAGCACACACCAGAGCGCTATATAATGCAGGGACTAACTGAATTATGTCCCCTATAGCTGCTATAATATTTACTGCGCCTCAAATCTGTGCCCCCCCTCTCTTTTTTACCCTTTTCTGTAGTGTAGACTGCAGGGGAGAGTCAGGGAGCTTCCTTCCAGCGGAACTGTGAGGGAATAATGGCGCCAGTGTGCTGAGGGAGATGTCTCCGCCCCTTTTTCGGCGGACTTTTCTCCCACTTTTTTCTGTATTCTGGCAGGGGTAATTACCACATATATAGCCTCTGGGGCTATATATTGTGGTTATTTTGCCAGCCAAGGTGATATTATTGCTGCTCAGGGCGCCCCCCCCCAGCGCCCTGCACCCTCAGTGACCGGAGTGTGAAGTGTGTATGAGGAGCAATGGCGCACAGCTGCAGTGCTGTGCGCTACCTTGGTGAAGACTGAAGTCTTCTGCCGCCGATTTTCCGGACCATCTTCTTGCTTCTGGCTCTGTAAGGGGGACGGCGGCGTGGCTCCGGGAACGAACACCAAGGACGGGTCCTGCGGTCGATCCCTCTGGAGCTAATGGTGTCCAGTAGCCTAAGAAGCCCAAGCTAGCTGCAAGCAGGTAGGTTTGCTTCTTCTCCCCTTAGTCCCTCGTTGCAGTGAGCCTGTTGCCAGCAGGTCTCACTGTAAAATAAAAAACCTAATATATATACTTTCTTTCTAGGAGCTCAGGAGAGCCCCTAGTGTGCATCCAGCTCGGCCGGGCCCAGAAATCTAACTGAGGTCTGGAGGAGGGGCATAGAGGGAGGAGCCAGTGCACACCAGGTAGTACCAAATCTTTCTTTTAGTGTGCCCAGTCTCCTGCGGAGCCCGTCTATTCCCCCATGGTCCTTACGGAGTCCCCAGCATCCACTAGGACGTCAGAGAAAATATGTTACGCAGGCAGTTCTGTGGTATGTAAGAGGTCAAAAGGGATGCGGGGAGATCTGGAAGATATATGGAGAGGTTTGAGGAACTTGTGGGGTGCATCAGCACAATGGAGAGAGATTCATAGAATGCACCTGCTCTGGGTACAAGTACTCAATGTCACACCTCTGAATTAACCAGGCCTTTAGGGTGTGCATGTAATAGAGGAGGTGGGGGGCACTGCCCTTTTCATTTATACTGGGCCCCACAATTTCTGATGGCAGTGCTGTTAATATATAATAGATGCAGACACATAAACATACAAACACAGACACGCATATATACTAGTCTGAAAAGTGGTACATTTTGTTCTCTGAAACATGTAGAATTTATTACAAATTAACTTGCCTGGATGTGCATTTTAATTATTGCTTTTCCAATCAGAGTGGCTCCAAAGAAGGTCCAGAAGGGAACAAGGAAATGTCCACATGTTATTCCTGCCAAATCAAATAGGGGATTGGGAATCTGAAAATAGAATTGCAAAAAAAGGCTAAACACAACACATAATAACACTTTTGTGACACAGTAATAAATAAATGCATGGCACACAGCTGAACACATTTCATAGCACCTTCAATACTATGTCTGTACTGTGCACGATTTAAATTATCTATATTGTAGGTATAACAGCATTGTTAAGGTTCAGTGGTGAATCATTTGGAGGTGAAAGAGTTAAGCGATATGACTAAACTCTCACGCAGATAATAATTCTGTTACTCAGAAGGTGTGTCACTCAACAAATACTGTAGAATGACAAAACAGGCACTTGTTTGCATGCTGTAATGCTGAACAGCAGATTCTCAATTATGTCTTTCAAGATATAGTTCACATTAGATTAGATTTTTAAACCTCTCCTTTTAATATTAGGAAATAATGCTTGTAGTCCAAGTGAGCAGTCTGCATTGAATATGTATTATTACTGCATATCTCCCATTAACCAAACACGTTATTAAATGTGTTGTTTTTCTGTTTTTTTTTATAACAACAGTTGTCAATATGTGTAGAAAGTATGCAAACTTAAAACAAACAATACTAAGATACACCAATAAACAAATACAAAAATTATAGAACCAACAAAGATGTTGGTGAAAAGAGTTTAAGGCAGTGGTTCCCAAACTGTGTACCTCAAGTTGGTGGTCCAGGACCAAATCACATTATTTACGGTCAAAGTGATAGGCAAAACCAGTGCTAGTGGCTGCCATTCATAAAACATGTGGACAAACAGAAGTACAGCCCTGTCCACAAGCATATAACTGAACCCAAAGATGACAGGTAGGCACAATGCACTTAATAATGATTTTTTTAATGTATCAATATAAAAACTTTTATCCTAGGGGGTGCTGATACTGTAGGGTGCCGTGATTCAAGAAAGTTTGGGAATCACTGCTTTAAAGGATAACTGGTGCATAGTTATCTTACATCCTAAATTCTGACCTGCATTAGCTTACTAATTACTCATTCCAGTAAAAGTAAATGATAGATGGAACATACTACTCATTTTGAGGAATGCAATCATCAAATAAGTGCTATTGGTTCATGTACCGCATCAATCTTGATACAAAGATAAAACAAGTATATACAGGTATATATATTTTTTGTCATTCACTTGTACCATGAGTGTTGTTTAAATTAACAAACAGGCATTTCTAAAACTAAATTGTACTACATTTTCATTAACCTGTTTATTAGATAAAATAATAAAATCAAAGCGCAATATAAATCACGCAATAAATTTTGCCCACAGGCACCATCTTAGAGGGAGTATCTGGGAATCCGTACCAATGGGACCGTAATTTATACTGGAACTCCACTACATAAACACTAGAGAAGCAAGCATAGGCTAGCCGGAAATTTTTCTCCCAATTAACCTCACCCAGTTCCTTTCCAATCTCTCAGTCACAAATTTCAGTAAAGTGGGGGAGGGCTAGGCTAAATTTATAACTCAGGGAGATACAGTAGCATAGGTTGGGGCCACATCGCTGGTACACAAGCTTTCAAAGACGTAAGAGCTGTAAGCAGGGCTCCAGAGGTAGTAGGAAGTGGCAGACTTGAAGATAATGCCAATGCTCCTCGAGAGACAAGTTCCATTTATCATGAACATCAGTAAAGGTCGCTATTTTGTCCCCACTTGTCAGCTATTCAATTCTGAAAAGTCCCACATCATACCAAAAACAAAAATAGTCTTAGGTCAGTCCCAAAAAGGAATCGTACATGAATGAGAAAACATGTGAGGATATGGAAGAAGATTTTCTAAGGGAAATTCCAGCAGGTTACGGTGAGCCCAATAGTGGGGTGGGAAATATTGGGAAGGGTAGGGAGCCATGCGCTTATGGAAATAGGAACAGCCACGTCTGACTCCATCTGTACCCACTGTTTAGTAGTATCTGCTCTGGACCATTCCATAATCCTATTGAAGAGATAAGCCTGATGGTACACCTAAATGTTCAGAAATCGTAACCCCCAACACTGTGTCCTGTCCATTTGATTTAAATTCTACATGGTAAGACTGACACAAGCTTAGATATCTTAAGGAAATATTGTCCTTCCTTAAATGCTGCTTTTTATTGTGAGTTTGTTAGTCTAATACTAAAGTTGTGCTTATAAGATTTACTTATCTATTGCTGACAGTTTATTCTGATGAACAAAGCAGTTTAAAGTTTTGGTGAGGGGCATTTTATAGCGGTTCTGCTACAGAAAATAGACATTAAGGGGTATATTCAATTGCGGTCAAATTCCGGCGTGAATTCGACAGTTTTTGGATTCGACACAATTCGACAGGCGAAACCCTCCACCCGGGACCAGAATTCGACATATTCAATAAATAACGGATTTGACAGCCCCGCTGTCGAAAAACGGACCAATTGACGACTAGTGGGCGGCCTGTATTCGACTTCATGGACAGCACAAAAGTGTTAAATAAATCCTGAAAAAAATTGCATGGGGTCCCCCCTCCTAAGCATAACCAGCCTCGTGCTCTTTGAGCCGGTCCTGGTTGTAAAAATACGGGGGGGAAATTGACAGGGGTTGCCCCATATTTTAACAACCAGCACTGGGCTCTGCGCCTGGTCCTGGTCCTGGTGCAAAAAATACGGGGGACAAAAGACGTAGGGGTCCCCCATATTTTTAACACCAGCACCGGGCTCCACTATTCAGAGAGATAATGCCACAGCCGGGGGACACTTTTATATAGGTCCCTGCGGCCGTGGCATTAAATACCCAACTAGTCACCCCTGGCCGGGGTACCCTGGAGAAGTGGGGACCCCTTAAATCAAGGGGTCCCCCCCTCCAGCCACCCAAGGGCCAGGGGTGAAGCCGAGGCTGTCCCCCCCATCCAAGGGTGGCGGATGGGGGGCTGATAACCTTTTGTGACAAAAAAGAATATTGTTTTTTTGTAGCAGAACTACAAGTCCCAGCAAGCCTCCCCCGCAAGCTAGTACTTGGAGAACCACAAGTACCAGCATGCGGGGGGGAAACGAACCCGCTGGTACCTGTTGTTCTACTACAAAAAAAAATACCCAAATAAAAACAATACACAGACACCGTGATAGTACAACTTTATTACATACATGCACACTTACATACATACATACTTACCTATGTTGACACGAAGCAGTCGGTCCTCTTCTCCAGTAGAATCCAGGGGTACCTGTAAATAAAATTATACTCACAAGAATCCTGTGTAGATCGTTCCTCTTCTGTTTGTAATCCACGTACTTGGCAAAATAAAAAAACGAAAAACACGAACCACGGACTGAAAGGGGTCCCATGTTTACACATGGGACCCCTTTCCCCGACTGGCGGGACCCCCCGTGACTGCTGTAAAGAGGGTCCCTTCAGCCAATCAGGGAGCGCCATGTCTACCGCAGACCGCAAAGTTCCCACCATTGGATACAATGGAGCACCTATGCGCTACATTGTATCTCCAGTGCGCCGCCTGACTGACAGTTCAGGCGCACACAGTCAATCAGGAGAGTGCCATGACGTGGCGCTCCCTGATTGGCTGAAGGGACCCTCTTTGACAGCAGTCACGGGGGGGTCCCGCCAGTCGGGGAAAGGGGTCCCATTTGTAAACATGGGACCCCTTTCAGTGCGTGGTTCGTGTTTTATATTTTTTTATTTTGCCAAGTAAGTGGATTACAAACAGAAGAGGACCGATCTACACAGGATTGTTGTGAGTATAATTTTATTTACAGGTACCCCTGGATTCTACTGGAGAAGAGGACCGACTGCTTCGTGTCAACATAGGTAAGTATGTATGTATGTTGGTGTGCATGTATGTAATAAAGTTGTACTATCACGGTGTCTGTGTATTGTTTTTATTTGGGTATTTTTTTTGTAGTAGAACAACAGGTACCAGCGGGCCCGTTTCCCCCCCCCCCCCACATGCTGGTACTTGTGGTTCTCCAAGTACCAGCTTTCGGGGGGAGGCTTGCTGGGACTTGTAGTTCTGCTACAAAAACAAATATTCTTTTTTTGTCACAAAAGGCTATCAGCCCCCCCCATCCGACTATTTCTCGTAGTCCGTAGTGGATGCTGGGACTCCGTAAGGACCATGGGGAATAGCGGCTTCGCAGGAGACTGGGCACAACTAAAAGAAAGCTTTAGACTACTGGTGTGCACTGGCTCCTCCCACTATGACCCTCCTCCAGACTTCAGTTAGGATACTGTGCCCGGAAGAGCTGACACAATAAGGAAGGATTTTGAATCCCGGGTAAGACTCATACCAGCCCCACCAATCACACCATATAACTCGTGATACAATACCCAGTTAACAGTATGATAACAACTGAGCCTCTCAACAGATGGCTCAACAATAACCCTTTAGTTAAACAATAACTATATACAAGTATTGCAGACAATCCGCACTTGGGATGGGCGCCCAGCATCCACTACGGACTACGAGAAATAGAATTACCGGTGAGTAAATTCTTACTTTCTCTGACGTCCTAAGTGGATGCTGGGACTCCGTAAGGACCATGGGGATTATACCAAAGCTCCCAAACGGGCGGGAGAGCGCGGATGACTCTGCAGCACCGAATGGGCAAACTCTAGGTCCTCCTCAGCCAGGGTGTCAAACTTGTAGAATTTTGCAAATGTGTTTGACCCCGACCAAGTAGCTGCTCGGCAAAGTTGTAGAGCCGAGACCCCTCGGGCAGCCGCCCAAGAAGAGCCCACCTTCCTCGTGGAATGGGCTTTCACTGATTTAGGATGCGGCAGTCCAGCCGCAGAATGTGCAAGCTGAATCGTACTACAGATCCAGCGAGCAATAGTCTGCTTTGAAGCAGGTGCACCCAACTTGTTGGGCGCATACAGGATAAATAGCGAGTCAGTCTTTCTGACTCCAGCTGTCCTGGAAACATAAATTTTCAGGACCCTGACTACATCCAACGACTTGGAAGCCTCCAAGTCTTTAGTAGCCGCAGGCACCACGATAGGTTGGTTCAGATGAAAGGCTGATACCACCTTATGGAGAAATTGGGTACGAGTCCTCAATTCTGCCCTATCCATATGGAAAATCAGATAAGGGCTTTTACATGACAAAGCCGCCAATTCTGATACACGCCTGGCCGAAGCCAAGGCCAACATCATGACCACTTTCCACGTGAGATATTTCAATTCCACGGTTTTAAGTGGCTAAACCAATGTGACTTTAGGAAATCCAACACCACGTTGAGATCCCAAGGTGCCACTGGAGGCACAAAAGGGGGCTGAATATGCAGCACTCCCTTAACAAAAGTTTGAACTTCAGGTAGTGAAGCCAGTTCTCTCTGGAAGAAAATCGATAGAGCCGAAATCTGGACCTTAATGGAACCCAATTTTAGGCCCATAGTCACCCCTGACTGTAGAAAGTGCAGGAAACGGCCCAGCTGAAATTCTTCCGTTGGGGCCTTCCTGGCCTCACACCACGCAACATATTTTCGCCATATGCGGTGATAATGGTTTGCAGTTACTTCTTTCCTAGCTTTAATCAGCGTAGGAATGACTTCCTCCGGAATGCCCTTTTCCTTCAGGATCCGGTGTTCAACCGCCATGCCGTCAAACGCAGCCGCGGTAAGTCTTGGAACAGACAGGGCCCCTGCTGCAGCAGGTCCTGTCTGAGCGGCAGAGGCCATGGTTCCTCTGAGATCATTTCTTGAAGTTCCGGGTACCAAGCTCTTCTTGGCCAATCCGGAACAATGAGTATAGTTCTTACTCCTCTTCTCCTTATTATCCTCAGTACCTTTGGTATGAGAGGAAGAGGAGGGAACACATAAACCGACCGGTACACCCACGGTGTCACTAGAGCGTCCACAGCTATCGCCTGCGGGTCTCTTGACCTGGCGCAATACTTTTCATGCTTTTTGTTTAGGCGGGACGCCATCATGTCCACCAGTGGCCTTTCCCACGGTTTACAATCAGTTGGAAGACTTCTGGATGAAGTCCCCACTCTCCCGGGTGGAGGTCGTGCCTGCTGAGGAAGTCTGCTTCCCAGTTGTCCACTCCCGGAATGAACACTGCTGACAGTGCTAACACGTGATTTTCCGCCCATCGGAGAATCCTTGTGGCTTCTGCCATCGCCGTCCTGCTTCTCGTGCCGCCCTGTCGGTTTACATGGGCGACCGCCGTGATGTTGTCTGACTGGATCAGTACCGGCTGGTTTTGAAGCAGGGGTTTTGCCTGACTTAGGGCATTGTAAATGGCCCTCAGTTCTAGAATATTTATGTGCAGGGAAGTCTCATGACTTGACCATAGTCCTTGGAAGTTTCTTCCCTGTGTGACTGCCCCCCAGCCTCGAAGGCTGGCATCCGTGGTCACCAGGACCCAGTCCTGTATGCCGAATCTGCGGCCCTCTTGAAGATGAGCACTCTGCAGCCACCACAGCAGAGACACCCTGGTCCTTGGAGACAGGGTTATCAGCCGATGCATCTGAAGATGCGATCCGGACCACTTGTCCAACAGGTCCCACTGAAAGGTTCTTGCATGGAACCTGCCGAATGGAATTGCTTCGTAAGAAGCTACCATCTTTCCTAGGATCCGCGTGCAGTGATGCACCGACACCTGTTTTGGTTTTAGGAGGCCTCTGACTAGAGATGACAGCTCCTTGGCCTTCTCCTCCGGGAGAAACACTTTTTTCTGTTCTGTGTCCAGAACCATCCCCAGGAACAGTAGACGTGTCGTAGGGACCAGCTGTGACTTTGGAATATTTAGAATCCAGCCGTGCTGTTGTAGCACCTCCCGAGATAGTGCTACCCCGACCAACAACTGCTCCCTGCACCTCGCCTTTATCAGGAGATCGTCCAAGTACGGGATAATTAAAACTCCCTTCTTTCGAAGGAGTATCATTATTTCGGCCATTACCTTGGTAAAGACCCTCGGAGCCGTGGATAGACCGAACGGCAACGTCTGGAATTGGTAATGACAATCCTGTACCACAAATCTGAGGTACTCCTGGTGAGGATGGTAAATGGGGACATGCAGGTAAGCATCCTTGATGTCCAGTGATACCATGTAATCCCCCTCGACCAGGCTTGCAATAACCGCCCTGAGCGATTCCATCTTGAACTTGAATTTTTTTATATACGTGTTCAAGGATTTCAAATTTAAAATGGGTCTCACCGAACCGTCCGGTTTCGGTACCACAAACATTGTGGAATAGTAACCCCGTCCTTGTTGAAGTAGGGGCACCTTTACTATCACCTGTTGTGAATACAGCTTGTGAATTGCCTGTAACACTGCCTCCCTGCCTGAGGGAGTTGTTGGTAAGGCAGATTTGAGGAAACGGCGAGGGGGAGACGTCTCGAATTCCAGCTTGTACCCCTGAGATACTACTTGAAAGATCCAGGGATCCACCCGTGAGCGAGCCCACTGATTGCTGAAATTTTTGAGACGGGCCCCCACCGTACCTGGCTCCGCCTGTGGAGCCCCAGCGTCATGCTGTGGACTTAGAGGAAGCGAGGGAGGACTTTTGCTCCTGGGAACTGGCTGTATGCTGCAGCTTTTTCCGTCTACCTCTGCCTCTGGGCAGAAAGGACGCGCCCCTAACCCGCTTGCCCTTATTGGGCCGAAAGGACTGTACCTGATAATACGGTGCTTTCTTTGGCTGTGAGGGAACATGGGGTAAAAATGTAGACTTCCCAGCCGTTGCTGTGGAAACGAGGTCCGAGAGACCATCCCCGAACAACTCCTCACCTTTATAAGGCAAAACTTCCATGTGCCTTTTAGAATCTGCATCTCCTGTCCACTGCCGAGTCCATAACCCTCTCCTGGCAGAAATGGACATTGCACTTATTTTAGATGCCAGCCGGCAAATATCCCTCTGTGCATCCCTCATGTAGAAGAGTGCGTCTTTAATATGCTCTACGGTTAGCAATATAGTGTCCCTGTCTAGGGTATCAATATTTTCCGACAGGGAATCTGACCACGCAGCTGCAGCACTGCACATCCATGCTGAAGCAATAGCTGGTCTCAGTATAACACCTGTGTGTGTATATATAGACTTCAGGATAGCCTCCTGCTTTCTATCAGCAGATTCCTTCAGGGCGGCCGTATCCGGAGACGGTAGTGCCACCTTCTTTGACAAGCGTGTGAGCGCTTTATCCACCCTAGGGGATGTTTCCCAACGTGACCTATCCTCTGGCGGGAAAGGGTACGCCATTAGTAACCTCTTAGAAATTACCAGTTTCTTATCAGGGGAAGCCCACGCTTCTTCACACACTTCATTTAATTCCTCAGATGGAGGAAAAACCACTGGTAGTTTTTTCTCTCCAAACATAATACCCTTTTTTGTGGTACCCGGGGTAACATCAGAAATGTGTAACACATTTTTCATTGCCTCAATCATGTAACGTGTGGCCCTATTGGAAGTTACATTAGTCTCATCGTCGTCGACACTGGAGTCAGTATCCGTGTAGACATCTGTGTCTGCCATCTGAGGTAGCGGGCGTTTTAGAGCCCCTGATGGCTTTTGAGACGCCTGGGCAGGCACAGGCTGAGAAGCCGTCTGTCCCACATTTGGTATGTCGTCAAACCTTTTATGCAAGGAGTCGACACTGTCGCGTAATTCCTTCCACAGCACCATCCACTCAGGTGTCGACCCCGCAGGGGGTGACATCACATTTATCGGCATCTGTTCCGCCTCCACATAAGCCTCCTCGTCAAACATGTCGACACAGCCGTACCGACACACCGCATACACACAGGGAATGCTCTGACAGAGGACAGGACCCCACAAAGCCCTTTGGGGAGACAGAGAGAGAGTATGCCAGCACACACCAGAGCGTTATATAACACAGGGATCCCACTATAAATGAGTGTTTTTCCCTTATAGCTGCTTATATTATATATACTGCGCCTAAATTTAGTGCCCCCCCTCTCTTTTTTAACCTTATGTAGCTTGACACTGCAGGGGAGAGCCAGGGGGCGTCCTTCCAGCGGAGCTGTGAGGGAAAAATGGCGCCAGTGTGCTGAGGGAGATGGCCCCGCCCCTTTTCCGGCGGACTTCTCCCGCTTTTTCTGGAATTCTGGCAGGGGTATTTTTACACCTATATAGCCTTCCTGACTATATATGGTGTAGATTTGCCTGCCAAGGTGTCTTATATTGCCCTCAGGGCGCCCCCCCCCCAGCGCCCTGCACCCTCAGTGACCGGAGTGTGAAGTGTGTATGAGGAGCAATGGCGCACAGCTGCAGTGCTGTGCGCTACCTTGGTGAAGACTGAAGTCTTCTGCCGTCGATTTTCCGGACCATCTTCTTGCTTCTGGCTCTGTAAGGGGGCCTGCGGCCCGGCTCCGGGACCGAACAGCGAGGTCGGGTCCTGTGGTCGATCCCTCTGGAGCTAATGGTGTCCAGTAGCCTAAGAAGCCCAAGCTACCACCAGTTAGGTAGGTTCGCTTCTTCTCCCCTTAGTCCCTCGCTGCAGTGAGTCTGTTGCCAGCAGATCCCACTGTAAAATAAAAAACCTAAAATATACTTTCTTTCTAGGAGCTCAGGAGAGCCCCTAGTGTGCATCCAGCTCAGCCGGGCACAAGATTCTAACTGAAGTCTGGAGGAGGGTCATAGTGGGAGGAGCCAGTGCACACCAGTAGTCTAAAGCTTTCTTTTAGTTGTGCCCAGTCACCTGCGGAGCCGCTATTCCCCATGGTCCTTACGGAGTCCCAGCATCCACTTAGGACGTCAGAGAAATAAATAGATATGCTATTAGCAATCAAAAAAGCACAAAAAATACATGTTTTTAAAAAAAATTATTAGATCACGACAGAAAAATGAGGCGGAATGAAATTGACGAAATGACTGTCGAAAAGCACTGTTGTCGAATCGACATTCTTCAATTGAATATACTTTTGTCGAAAAGCCGCATTTTTAACATTGCAGACATGTCGAATTGAAAAAATGTCGAACTGAAAAAAATTCGAAAATTAAACGGCAGGTTTTTTGTTGAAAAGTACTGTATTGAATTGTCGAATCCAATTCGACAGGTTTTTTGTGTCGAAAATGCCCCGTTTTTCGACAATTTCGCAATTCGACCGCAATTGAATATACCCCTAAAAAGATTAAAAAGTAATTAGGTCGACGGTAAAAGGACGACAGTCAAACGGTCAACAGTAAAAAAAAAAAAAAAAGGTCAAAAGATTGACAGCAATTTTTTTGGGTGTTTTCTGTTTTTAAACATTTTTCTACCTCAATTTTTTTAAATACGCCCCTTCGCGGTTTCACTTCACCTGCCATGCTTCGGGCACGGTGGCTTGCTCCGCTCCACTTGCCACAAGGTTAGTAATGGTGACAGTTTGTGACTTGGATAGTCAATTTTATGAAATGCTTTGCTCGCCACACTTCGGGTGCGGTTACTAAAGGTAATAGTTTGTGATTGTGAAACGGATAGTAAATGCAGCAAAAGTTGTACAAATGCAAAAAAAGAAAACCTTTTTAGTGTAGATCTATAGACCGGATACCTTTTATAGCACTGTCCTTTTTCCTGCTACATAATATTTGGGGATACAAACTCGTGACTGGCAGCTAACCTATCCTTTACAAAGTGCCTACATATCAATAATGGGATACATATTTTATTAACTTATAACACCATTTGGTTTTGTCTTTTTCTAGTGGATGGGTGAATATTTACCAGGAACCAGCAGAGAGATGTGTGCACCAGCACGGGCCTATGCAATGCTTTAACCAATATCCTATTAGCCCCGTTAATTTTTTCGGAAAAAAACCCCTGCCAAATATCGCAATTTTAGCCCAATGGTATCAGGCTATCCTATTAAAGCTAGTTTTTTTTCTGCAAAAAAAATAATCAGTTTTCAGGTAATAACACATGGGATCCAGGATAAGTTCCCATACCCATGTGTTATTGCCACTCTGTAGGGCTGCTTATCAGGAATTATACTTTGCGTGCCTCACATAATCCTCAATAAGTGCCACTGGATGATAAGCGCACTGGCATCGGGGCTAATAGTATAGCCACGGGGACTCTATTAGCAGCTTTAATTTACCACTGCTAATTGGATTTCCCCCTTTCTGTCCTGAAGACTGATCATGATTGGAGCAGCAGGTTTCCATATCACACAACTTGCCCTGCAAGTCAGAGAAGAAAAGACTGCAGTGCAATGGAAACACAGATGGTGACTAGTGCAAATGGACAAAACAGAAAGTATTGCAGCCAGTATAAAAAATAAAAATAAAAATTCTTAACTTTGATCCCTTTGGTAATCTAGCAAGGACAGTATTCTGGCACACCTGGATGCTATGGGGTAAAGTTACTAAGAATCGCGTTTGCCCCAAGTTTAAATATGATTGGCATTGCAGGGATATGTGAGTTTTTCAAGATCAAACACAGATTTGCCATTTACTAAAAATTGTGTTTTCCGATGGTGTATGCAAATGTGTTTAAATAATAGTGTGAATGGTTCAGTTGTGTTTGTGCCCAAAAGTCCCGCCTGAGAGCAATATGCTTTGCAGATGCCTGCACCGGTATTAACCCATATTTTAAGAAACAGCACCAGACACCACTAGCAGGGTGGTAATGCCACAACCAGGGGAAAACACAATGGGGGCACCCCAGCCAAAGCATTAACCCTCCCAACTATTCAGCCAATGCCGGAGATTCCTGGGGAAGTGGGAAACCCAACTGTGGTTTGCCAAGAGCCGGCATGCAGGGGAGGCTTGCTGAGACTTGTAGTCTACCTGTAAAAGACAATATTATTATTTGGTGTGAGTGATGTGTGGGGGTGGGGGGGGTGGGGGTGGGGAGAGGTTTGGGTAGGGGGCAAATGCCATAAGCAGCTACTGGAATGGATCAGGTTGCATATAGCCGATATAGAAAGCACTTTCAAAACATAGAATGATAATGGGAGGACAAATACAGTAATCAGAAATCTGTTAAAACCTTACTGAAGCACAGGCCAGGATTCCAAGGAATCCAACTTTCTGCACAAGCTTTTGAACTGCAAGTTTAGCTCTAGATGCAAAATCCTAAAAGAAAAAGAAGAAGAAAAAACATTGTCAGATGGATATGCAGGTGTTTTACAGTAAACTCACATCCTGAGAGATGGATAAGACTATACTATACTACATATAAAGAAGCAGCTGGAAATATACACATACAGCAGGTGAAATCATCAAGGTTTGTAGTACTTTATCCAACTACAATATTACTTGACTTGTTAAATTACCTTTTTGATCCAGTTTATTAATATAGCTACAATACAGTAACAAAAAAAATGTTTTTTTTTTTTGGGAGTCACTCTCAGATTTCAATAAATGTAGAGAACTCAAGAGGAGCAACTAAAAGCCCTGAAATACGAATATACGGTTACAAGACCCTTATACTTGCACTACCTCATACTGAGAAATGTTACCAACGCACTCTCTCTAGCTGGAAACCAAGAAGGGCTCCTGTGTTCCTCTTACAGTCAGTCCTATGCTGTTGAAGAGGCAAGGTTACCTGGTGAGGTAGTCTCACCAAGGGGTCTATTCATGTAGCAGTGAAAAGCCCTGTTTTGCGTTAAACAGGGCTTTTCTCTGCCTACTGCAATACACAGAGCGGGTTACCGTGGAGAAGTCTCTGACTTCTCCAGCGGCACCCCCGCTCTGTGCCTGAATCGCATCACCATACCTTTGTATGGTGAGTGCGATTCATGAAGGTGCGGAAAGCTCTGCTTTCCGCTTCTCCATGGAGTTCAGGTTCGCCATCTCAGGACGGCGTAACCTGAACTGTAGTGCGGAGACGGCAGGGAAGCTCAATGCTTCCCTGCTCTCTGCTCGGCACCTGGCGCTGGCTCCGCCCCCGACCTCCCAGCAACCACTGCGGCCTGCCGGGAGATCAACAACCTGCGCATGCGCAAAGGGACCTGCCGCTGGACTCCGCGCATCGCAGGGAGGGACCGCTGGAGATTACCTCACCGCAGGAGACCCAGACACCGCAGCGCATCGTCGGAAGGGTGAGTATACACGAATTGCTACTTATTACAGCTATATATCGCATCAAAGCGATGCGATGTATAGTGATAAGTAGCAATTCTGTTTTCATTTTCTACATGAATAGACCCCCAAACATCTAAAGAGGGCCAAATCCATTGTATAAGCTTTGAACAGAAAGTGGTGCAGTCTCTGAAAGGGGGTTATTCACAACAAAGTTTGTTTTTGATACATTTTTTTCATGCACAGAATGACTACAGATTTAATATATTATGTTTTAATTTTGATCAAAACAATACAATTCGGAATAACCTGCAAATGCATGAACAGCCACTAACAAACATAACCCAGCTTTATTCCTTTAAATTTTGGTCTGACCTCTCAGTTTCGGCAATGCTCTTGTGCGAGAAAATATAAAAACATCCAGCATTCTGACCCAACCAAATCTACTGCCTGTTCCAACTAATCTCGGTCAGATGCTTATCAGTATTGATCATCTTGTGGGCCATATACATGCTGTATGTAAGGACATTTAAATGATACAAACAAACAAAAACTATTCTGGATAGGTCTCACTTGAGTAGAATATGTAATGAAGTGTATATTTTAAAGTCCAGAAAGAACAATTTATGTTGAGGAAATGTTTCCCCCCCCCCCCCCCCCTATAAATAACTGTCTGAATGTAAATGTCCAAACATATTTGCTAAACTTTACAAATCTTCCAGTTTTTACTGAGCCACTATATTTTCTGTGTGCCTAAAGCTACTAAAAATAAACTGCAAACAAGCTGTAAACATTCCCTAAAGGAGATCTTTATAATGTTTAAACCATGATACATGCCTTCAAACTAAACAAGACACTGCTGCCCGATACAGGAGTACTTTTTAGGAAGACAAAAACTGCCAAAGCAAATGCAGTATTGTCCCTGTTTGCTATGATCTAATTTAGACACACCAGACACACTGAATACTAATCAGAATTACAGATTACTGAATTATTTGCAACAAAGACGCTTGCTTTATAAATCTATTAGTAATTTATCATTTTAAAGAGAAAGAAATTAGCTTATACAAGTACTTTTCAATTCAAGTGTGTCACCCTCTATCTTTATGCATCCCCTTACATCTGTAATGGGCCCTACACACTGGCCGATTACACGGAAAGATATGAACGAGATATCGTTCATATCTTTCAGTGTGTATGCACCAATGATGAATGATGCGCGGCCCCACGCTCATTCATCGTTTGTGGCGGCTCATTTATACCCGCATGCCAATATGGACAATATCGTCCATACTAGCATGCAGGGCTATGGGGCCGGGTGACGGGAGAGTGAAGAAACTTCACTCCCCCTGCAGCCGGGTTGGGGGATGTGACGGAAATTTGGTTTCGCCTGCCCAGTGCCCTGCAGTGCCTATGCCCGCGCCGCAGCAGACTATGACTGCAGGGAGGGTGACGCAGCCCGGGAGCCAGCACTCAGCGCTGGGATCCCTGGCAGGAAAGTCGTGGCCCGCATAGCCCTCTTCTTCACCCCTGGCAGCGGTCACATGGCGAAGGAGCACATGTGACTGGGGAGAGCTGCACCGGGAGCTGTCAGGAGCCGGCACCCGATGCAATACAGGAAAGCCCTGATAAGCTGCAGCTTGTGCCGGCTTATCGGGGCTAATAGGATAGCCCTTTGGTATCAGTTATAAAAAAATATTATATATGCTCAAGGGTAGATTTTTTTTAGTCAGAACCCAAAAAACTTTAGTATATTATTGGATTGTTGGAGGAAACTCACACAAATATACAAACATGGCAAGAACATACAAACTCCTGTTATGTTAGGGTTTTATGTGTATGTATAATAAGATTTTATATATATATATATATATATATATATATATATATATATATAAATCTAAAATTGTCGGTTCGGCACTCCACATTGGTGAACACTGTCAGCTGTGTGCCCTTGTCAGTATTATACACAATCCAGTGGTAGACACCCGAAAACGGGTGTTTAATCACGGCACGGGGCGCTGCAGGTTTTCCAATGAAGCTAATATATTTATTGATGTTTTGGGGCTACAAAGCTGCTTCACTTCTGAGGACAAGGCGTTTGTAGCCCCGAAACCTGCTTCACTTCTGAGGACGGGGCGTTTGTAGCCCTAAAACGTCAATAAATATATTAGCTTCATTGGAAAACCTGCAGTGCCGTGATTACACACCCGTTTTCGGGTGTCTACCACTGGATTGTGTGTATATATATATATATATATATATATATATATTTATATATATATATATTTATATTTAACTTAACATTTAACTGAATACAAACTTTTAGGTTTAAATGGTACTTCCACGCAAGGAAATACGAATATTAACATAATAACCACTCATTTCACCAAACCCATCTTCTTTTAAAAAGAGCTGAAAACAGCTAGCATGCATCAAAATTTCTAGTTAAGTTTACTTTTCAATGCAGTTCTTTAATTAGTATTATCATTTTGCAATGCTTTTAAAAAGTTTCATAGCTTAATGTATGTGTTAATTCTAATCCTATAGCATAATAAATGCAGTTCTCCACATACTTGCATAAAATATCCAACAAAAATGGCAGAGCTGTACAAGCAAGGTAGTTCTTTGTGGGCAATATATCCTAAGACCCTGCACATTAAATAATTTGATAAAATAATGTCTGAACATAATTTAAGTCATTTGCACTAAGTATACTAACCAAGAACATGCACACTGCATATTTTATGTAGTATACATACATACATACATACATACACACACGTGTGTGTATGTGCGAGTATCTATATCAGACACTAAGGCTTGTCGTCAATATTTCAGGCCACCACTAGGTCATTTTTCTAGATCCCAATATGGCAGCAACCATTGTAGATGAAAACAAGGGTAGTGTTGATTACCTAATGTTTTGAATTAATAGGTGTGTTAATGAATCATTCAATTGAAACCCTCTGATTGAACTTGTACTAATTCCAGAAATAACATTACAGTGATAAGTGTTAATGAATACTAACAATAAAAGAATATAAAGAAAACAATAAAAACATTCACCATATGCTTACTGACCTTGTGTCAGTCAAAAGTTAAAACGATGTCCATTATGACATTAGGGGGTATACTTATCAATGCTCCGAGATAGATAAAACTGTAAGAGACAAAGGTGGTCATTCCGAGTTGTTCGCTCGCTAGCAGTTTTTAGCAGCCGTGCAAACGGTATACCGCCTCCCACTGGGAGTTTATTTTAGCTTAGCAGAAGTGCGAACGAAAGGATCGCAGAGCGGCAACAAAATATTTTTGTGCAGTTTCAGAGTAGCTCAATACCTACTCAGCGCTTGCAATCACTTCAGACTATTCAGTTACTGTTTTGACGTCACGAACATGCCCTGCGTTCGCCCAGCCACGCCTGCGTTATTCCTGGCACGCCTGCGTTTTTTCGAACACTCCCTGAAAACGGTCAGTTGACACCCAGAAACGCCCTCTTCCTATCAATCACTCTGCGGCCAGCAATGCGACTGAAATGCTTCGCTAGACCTTGTGTGAAACTACATCGTTCGTTGTAATAGTACGACGTGCGTGCGCATTGCGCCGCATACGCATGCGCCGCATACGCATGCGCATTGCGCCGCATACGCATGCGTGCCATTTTTTTGCATGATCACTGCGCAGCGAATGAAACCAGCTAGCGATCAAACTCGGAATGACCACCAAAGTACTAACCAATCAGCTCGGAAATGTAATTTTTCAAACACAAATTGTAAGGTAGAAGATGATTGATTAGCACTTTATCTCTTTTTTTTTTCTCTTGGAGGTTTGATAAACACCCCCCTAAAACATACAATTACAGTTTAGTATAGAACCATGTAATATGTATGTATGTATGTATGTATGTATGTATGTATGTATGTATGTATGTATTTATTTATTACATACATAAACACATTATATATACACGTTATATAAACAAACTCATAAGGCCATTTCGCACATAAGTTACATTGATTTTCAAATATGGATGGGAAACAAATACTGATCACTGGTTATTTTGCCTACGGGAGGCCACATTTCACTTTAACTGTACAGTCATTATTCTGATAATTAAAGCTTTAAAAAAAAGAAGCAAATTTAATCACTTTTAACATTGTCTTAATTTAATATAAACATTTATTAAAAACAAGTTTAAAAAAAATCGACATGCCATCTCAAAACTCTAATTATTAGTAAAGAAAAATAGATAAAAATAAAGATGAAAATATCTGTTTACTAATATATGACAAAGCAAAAATGTGTTTAAAAAAAATAACGGAAAACTAGACACATTGGGGAGGGGGGTATTTATCAAAACTTGAAGAGAGATAAAATTGTGAGAGAAAAAGTACCTTCCTATCAGTTCCTGTCATATTTCAAACATAGCCTGTAAAATGTAAGGTAGAAGCTGACTGTCTAGTATTTTATCTCTCAATTTTATCTCTCTCTGAGCTTTGATAAATACCCCCTAATGTATCGGACTGCAAAAAAAGACTAAAAAAGATCAAGGATGAGTTGAACTTCAAATTTTAAACGTCTACAAAAAGAAAAACAAATGTGTGATTCATTCGACTAAAATTCCATGCCTTGGTTTAAATTCTCTCTACATTAACTTGTTATACTCTTCTGGACACTTACCCGTAGTCGCTTTGGAACAAGATAAGGGAAAGGTTAGAAGCTTTTTTTTTTAGACTGTCAAACAGATGTGATACCACAACTACACACTTAAAATTGTTTGATTTTTTTTTCATCTACAATATAATATGGTGTGTGTATACATTAATTTCCCAGAAATGTCCTCTATTACCCACATAATTACATAATAATAATAATAGTAACAATAATAATAATAATAATAATAATAATAATAATAATAATAATAATAATAATAATAATGTTCTTACATGTATTTACTAAATTTACACATGACTGTGTATCTGTACTTAGGATGTGATGCAAATCCATACCTTTACCCTTTTGGTAAACAGACCATTATTTTCTAGTACCGTAATCTTTCACTTTTCTCCCAATATCTCACAATTCCTATAAAATGCTTGAGATTTTAACTGGTGGAGAAATTGGGAAATAACTTATCTCACAATATCTATAGATATCTATCGGGTGTCACCCCTCAGCACCCTCGACGACACAAGACTCTTTCCTCTTCTATTCTATTCTATTCCAAAAATACATGAGAACAGTCAGAATAGTTTATGTACTTGTCTGTACTCAACGTTTCATGTATGCAACAGATCTAATTATAAGACAAAGCACTGTGCTGTATTATTGACTGGAGTAGCAAGGTATCCATATAAATGACTGCCACTATACAGTAGATGGACTTTTTATGGTCAGGCTGATCTCATTTAGAACTGGCTCTATGAGTTTTAATCACAGATTTTTACATTCAAAATAACTTTTTAGGTATGATCAATCAGGATTGAAAATCCAATTAGAAACGTTAACCGTGGCTTTCAACTGACTGAAGCAGCCCTTGGCCACTATAGAATAGAGTATGGAGAGGCAGGCTCTTATTCAATAAGGGTTAATCAGCACAGAGATTTCCTATTGATTAATCATTTCATAGTAGCCTCTACCTCACAGGTTCTCAAACTCGGTCCTCAGGACCCCACACAGTGCATGTTTTGCAGGTCTCTTCACAGAATCGCAAGTGAAATAATTAGCTCCAGCTGTGGACCTTTTAAAATGTGTCAGTGAGTAATTAATACACCTGTGCACCTGCTGGGTTACCTGCAAAACATGCACCGTGTGGGGTCCTGAGGACCGAGTTTGAGAACCACTGCTCTACCTCATAAATCATAAACTTACTCTCTAAAAGACCCACAGCATCATCTGATAATTCTGAAATTTGGAGTACAGCTATGAAACCCTTATTTAGGGATAAAAGAAGACTCTCTGCTAGATGCATGCTTTAGAAGATGTCTGTTATAGTATGATAAATAAATTTACATTAAAACTTAACTTTTATTCTATTTCTTAAGAATTATAGGAGATTCCTATGAATACTCACCACCACCTAACAAGCTTTAAAATGATAATGATCACTAAAGATGTCCCTAAATACAGGACACATTATACTGAAGATTTGAAACCTCTACCAAGGAATCTGTGATCATAGCTATAGGTTAGGCTCCCCCTCGGTGGCAGACCAATATATGTCCATAATTATCCATAATCTCAAATTGACATTGCCCAGGGTATATTTTAGTCAGCTCTGCTAGATCGGTTATATCACCCTCTTAAACTCAAGAAAATTAAGTGATTATATGGAATCTGCTTTTTTTATTACTACCAGGTTTATACTTCACTGTTAATCTATTTGTCTCCAGTGACTTTCTATCATAGAGCCCCCTGGTCAGTCCCAAATATACACAGTGTGGACATGAATTGTCCACCAGCTAATGTTTTGTTTAATATGAGCAGAAAATCAACAGGATGCTATGAGGCACATTCAATTGAACACGATAAAAATAAAATAAAATAAAAATTAAAAAAACGGGAAAAAATTTGAGCAGCTGAAGGTTTCTGGTAATAAATTAAACACAAGAACTTCTGCAGAGTTAATTTCTATAGGAAGTAACGTTCCTTTTTTTGCACAGCTTCTCAGCAGGTGCACTGTCAGGACTTGGGGCCTAATTCAGATGTGATCGCAGCAGCAAATTTGTTAGATAATGGGCAAAACCTTGTGCACTGCAGGGGGGAGGGGCAGGTATAACATGTGCAGAGAGAGTTAGATTTGGGTGGGTTATTTTGTTTCTGTGCAGGGTAAATACTGGCTGCTTTATTTTTACACTGCAATTTCGATTCAAATCTAACTCTCTCTGTACAGGTTATATCTGCCCCCCCCCCGCAGTGCACATGATTTGCCCACTCGCTAACAAATTTGCTGCTGCGATCAGATCTGAATTAGGCCCTTGGTTCATCACCCACTGCACAACCCCCGACTAATTAGGCACTGGACATTCTCAATTAGCCTGATTGGGCCAATAATTACATGTCATTATTAAGGTGAAATTCTGCAAAGTACAGAGTAATAGGTGAAAAGATGTGGGACAGGTATATTGGGGTGTTGTATGGATGGGACAGGTGGGATTTACAAAAAACAATAAACAATATAGATAAATTAAAGTAGTCGCAAATTACCCCCCAAAAAAATTTGTTTGAAACATTTTTATGCACCCCAAATCTAAAGTATTTATTTAAATGAATATTTAAAAAAAAATTACTTAAAAAATGCAATTAGCCATTTTAAAAGCTCAAAATATTTTTCTTTGGTACAGTAACAAACAGCTACACTGTTACTCAATATTTATTTGTAGCTTTTTAGGGTACAGGCTGATTTTTACAATTTTTTTTCCCATTTATTGCGGGTTTTTGCTGGAAAAATTATCACGCCCAATTGTTTTCAATTGGATAGCACAGAATTGGGATCGTACAGACCTGAAGTAATTGAAAAAGGGGCATGATAGGCGTGTTAATTTTTCTGGGAAAAATTTAGCCAATAATATGAGTGCCCCTAAGCCTCCAAATGGAAGGGGTTTTCTCGTAAATGATATCCCCAGTAATAAGTAAGAAGGTAAATAGAATTTTTTTTTAAAACATTGTCTATTGCAAAAAAGCAAGATCAAGTCTAGAAAATACCTTCAGTGTATGATTGGTCTAGCAGTTGCTTCCGTATCCATATTTCTAACAAAAAGGATGTATCAGATCACTGTGATAATGACTTATCTGAAGAGGTAAACCTACTAACCTGTCTCTTGTGGAGCTTATTACAAAGCTAAAATCCCCACTTGCTAGGAATAGCACAGACTGAAGTGCTGAACCCTTCTATATAATCATGAAGGACATTGGACGTCAGGATAGGCATACAGCACAAAGTGACAATCCTCAGTGTGCTACGGGAACGGTGCGCCGCCATGTTAGCTGAGGTCAGCTGACTGGCTCACTGCCAATCCTGAGCTGGTTCCGGATCAGTTGACTTTTAAAGCCAACCCCCGCTGGCCAGGGGGGATAAAAGGGGCAGATCATCAGTGTTTCCAGTGCTTTTCCATCCAACAACTCTGGCTCCATTGGTTCCAGCCGATAAATGTAGACTGACTGTTCCAGCCGATACACACAGACCATCAGTCCCAGCTGATATGCTTAGTCCATCGGTTTCAGACGATAAGCACAGTCTCTCAGTCCTGTTAGCTCAGTTTATAATCTGTTCCTTTTGTTCTAATCTGTTCACAACTTCCAATGAGTCATCTCAACTGTTTCTTAGTCCTGCCATCCTATTAACCAAGCACCCAGACAGGGGGCAGGGATCTGCTCGCCAGACCAGCCACTTTTACATCACTGCACACTGACACCTCATCAAACCAAAATCAGATACCGGATTGACAACCTCAGTCCGTGACAGGCTCTATCCAACAATATTTTACTATTTTTTGTTATGCAACTGATTTGTTTTTTATTTTATTAAATAGTGTTTTTTTTATACATGAGTTGGATTTTTTAATTAAAGACTTGGTTAAGGCGCTACTAGTGGTTAATAGAATTTTTTCTAAAGGGGAACTGGTTTAAACCCCAAGTTTGCAGCCTTCCAATTTTCTGCAAATACGGATTGGGCGTGATGTAGCCTTCTTTTTCTTATATTGTTTCTATACTGCCAACCTAAACATTTCCTAAAAGTCTGGTAATTTCTGTAACGTCCTGACAAGCCATGTGGATCTAATTCACTATCTACTACTTAGGGCAGGTCTAGCCAACCTGTGGATATCCAGCTGTTGTGAAACTACAAGTCCCAGCATGCACTTCTACACTTTTGCTATTAGGAAATGCTAAAACTGTGGCAGAACATACTGGGATGTGTAGTTTCACAACAGCTGGAGAGCCACAGGCCTGAGTTTATTTTTATTTTTTTTAAATGTTAGTAAATGTGTGTTTTAGTGCTGGAAACAAACCATCGATTTAGAGTGATTTTTATTAACTTAAAATCGATAAAAACCGAAGAAAAGTCACAAAGTAGTAAATATTCCCCTTAGACACATTTGTGGATTTCTTTTATGTTCCTGATATGACAATATGGAACATTAAGACATCAACGGTAAAAAAGTCTAAGTTCCAAAGACTTAAGAAAATAGTTTCCCTTATGCAAATTGCTTGAAGTATTCAAAATATGAAATGGACATTATTTCATTTCTACAGATACTACATCATTTAATTTCCCCCAAGATACTACAATGGAATCAAACATGCTTGTTGGATAAAGACTGTCTGTGGTCAGGCAATAAAATCTCGTCTGCTGCCTCCACTGTATAGAGGATGATTAGCTCAGTGGAATAAAATGTTCCTGATCGCAGGATGTGACCATGAAACAGACTTAAATTACAAGAGATCTCTTCAGGTTTATAGATTACAAAATGCTTCAGCAATGATGAACTCTGTCTGAAGAAATAAATATGACCATATATAAAGGACATTGGACTATGTATTAGCCTTACTATATTTATATTCATCAAAGGTAGAGACTACAAAAACACAGGTCCAAAAACATCAGCGCAGCAAACGTCTGAGGGCTGGAGAAAGACACAAACTCTGGAGTTAGGAGATATCAGGGAGCTCACATGATTTATCTTTTCTACTATATATATGCACCTGCTTCATATACTTGGAAAGAATAATAATAATAATAATAATATTAAGAATTATTATTTTATTCACATTGCGCTTTTCATCAACAGTACTCAAAGTCACTTTACAGATATCAAAAACATAGTACACAGTACAAAGGACTTCTTATTACAGCAAGTAGGAAAACCACACAGAAATAAATAAAAAGCAAACAGAACCCAGAGAAATTGCAGGATTGGTGCAGACATTTTGGTTACAACTTCTACGGGTTATATAATCCGACCCCTCAAGACGAGGCAGCCATCTTGGGTGCACTACATAGGATTGCACTTGGGTAGAAAAGGTCACGGCTAGAAGTAATGACACAAAATGGATGGTTGCAGCATCCTAATGCTAGGAGTAGGCTCCAACATAACCGTCAGATCCATGTATTTTTCACCCCATCCACAAGATTACAAGGTGAGGCAGACATGTTGGGCGCACTATGAAGGTTATACTGTGTAAAATAAGCCATACAAGGAAGACCTAAGGCAGGGGTAGCCAACCCTGGTCCTCGAGAGCTACCAACAGTTCACGTTTTCCAGGTCTCCACACAGAATCACTAGTGAAGTAATTAGCTCCAACTGTGGAACCTTTTAAAATGTTTCAGTTAGTAATGACTACACCTGTGCACCTGCTAGGTGAGCTGGAAAAAGTGAACTGTTGGTAGCTCTTGAGGACCAGGGTTGGCTACCACTGACCTAATGCATATATCGGAAAACGGACGTGTCTAGTAGTATTATATATCATGCATATAAGGGGTTACAGGAAGAAAACAAATATAGGTATCAGACAGATGTAGAAAGCAGTTTATAGAAGGCGTAAGTGCAAGGTAGAAAAACAAAACACACCGTAGATACAGAGGTGACAATTAAAAAGAAAAAAAAAATAGAGGGACAGGCTAGAACCAACAAAATTATGGGGTAAATAAATGTAAAGGATGAGATTAAAGCTTCTTGTAGAAAAGGGAGTAGTGCTGTGAATGCAGCAGCAAGGGGTGTGGTGGAGGTGGCCAGAGAGGGTGCACAACACAGGATCCAGAGGCCTGTGAGGCCCATCCGCAGCAGTAGGGACATCAGTACCATACACAGTGCTGTGGCAGCGCAGTCGGCAGCGGTGGGCAGAGCTGGAATTCATATATGGGCTGCTGCGGTTCGTGGGCTATAGCTCCAGTGATCAGCGCTGGATAGACCTGTGATGCTGCGGTGGAGGTACTCTGCTTCTCATGGTGTGCCGATGGCACTGGAAAACTTCAGGGCTTGCGGATGACCTTAGTTTGTGGAGCTGGGGAAGGGAGCTCTGCGAGCATATGACCATCCTCGGTCCCCTCTGGATGTTAACCATACCATGTAGCTCGAATACTATTCAGTCATTTATAATATACTGTCCATAACATAGATATATCATATTTCTATTTTTAATTCCAGTCCACAATGCATTTTTCTCTCTCCATTTTTTACAATGCAATACTGTATTTTAAGAGGAAAAGCTAGTAATTTGATCCTTATAAAGGCAAAAAAAAACAGACTTCTTTCACATATAGGTTTTGTCTTACAGATGGTCTAAGCCGGCTATACTGTGCATAACCACAGTGTAAGTAAATATGTTCCTCTTAGGAAAATACAATGATATTACAGTATAGCAGATTGTCTTTACTGCCCTGCATTTGCCAAAATCGTACCTTAATATTTAATACTCTGAAAGCAAAAGTGGATTAAACAGTCCGTCACAACTAGGTGCCAGAATAATTTTAAAGATGGGAGTATAACCAATTTATGATATTTGGGATATTTCAAGAAATGTTGCCATGGAAGGTGGAGAAATTATCACATAAAATGTTGCCAGCATTACAAGGGCCCTTTAGGACAGTATGCCAGTTCACGTCGTAATTCTACAAAATGGAATGCCATAATTCGCAGAGCAAAATGAAGACTGATCGTATCTTTAGATTAGTGAAGATGGAAAAATTAAATAATAGTTTGGAAAAACAAAATAATGGTAATTAAGTCAATAGTGCACACCTGCGCCTGTAGTAGTGACATACTGCTCAGACACAATAAAATATCCAGGATGAAGGAAGGGATTTGAGCCCAATAACAGGAAAGAATGATTGAGCTCTAGCCAAACTGTACAGTATCGGTGATAAGCTTAGAGGCCACACAAAAGGAAGCTTAAGAATATGCAGCTGAAATGGGAAGCCAGCAGTGGGCACAAAAAAGGTCCACATTAATATAGTATAAAGCTTGGACAACACAAATATATGAACATAGCACAGGATGTTATAAAGGAACTGCTAACATTTAAAACAACATGGGTAGGGTAAAATGTGCAGTGATAGGACTGTGCTAAAAAGTATGTACCCCGACATATGCATTACTTGGGATGAAGTAACATGACACCTTGTACCTTTAAATGTAAAGTGAACTACACAAAGCCGTTTAGAGACAGTTTCTTTTCTTTTACAGAAAATAGGAAATGGTTTTTGTGTAGGACAGCAAATTAAAGGGGGGTACACACGGAGAGATCCATGCTTAAATTCTAAGCAATCTGACTAGATTGTTAGAAATTAAGCACGGATCTCTAGGTGTATATGCCACATTGCGATAGCGATGCGCGGCGCTATCACCAGTACTAGATTGGCCTGCATGCAGGCACAATCTAGCACATCGCTTATATCACCGCTTGTAAAATGAGCGGCACCCCCCCTCGGCACACATCGCGCTGAGTGGGGAAGAGATGTGTGCTGAGTGTTTTGTGATAGATCGCTCAGCACACATCTCTGGGGAAATCTCCCTGTGTGTACTGGCCTTAAGTCTAACAGATCATTTTCATTTCTTTAACCATCAGTGTGCATGAAAACATTATCCAATTTATTCAGGTGGTAGAATCTTACGGAGACATGGTAATTAAAGTCTGATATAAAATCAAACACAAAGGCGTATTTATATGAAAGCACACCATGGGGGCTATGTAATTGGTTCTAAGATCACAGAACTGGCAATCAATTATAACACTGGTTACCTATAACCACCCAAATGCGTCTTAATTTCCAATATGAAAGTTGTGTGTGTGCCTGTGCCGGGAAATAATGAATATATGCTTATCTGACCCATTTAATGATGCTTTCAATGACACAGTAGGTACCAAAGATTCATTCGGCATATAGAAACTCCCCCCCCCCCCAAAAAAAAAGAGAAAATATCATTGTGCAACAAACATTTTAATTAAAAAAAATGGAATTCGTAAATAATACACTATGGGGTAAATCTACTAAAGCTTCTAAAACAGAGCATTGGTGATGTTGCCCATAGCAACCAATCTATCATTTTCTAAAAGGTAATAGCAAAATAATTTCAACTCATGTTTAACGCCTACGATTTGCTGCCATTGAAATTTGGCAATACTATAAATAATAATAAGTAACCACTTATTATTTATTTATTATTGGCAGTTATTTATATAGCGCACACATATTCCGCAGCGCTTTACAGAGAATGTTTGGCCATTCACATCAGTGGAGCTTGCAATCTATATTCCCTACCACATGTACACGCACACACATCACGCAGGGTTTAAATTTTTGTTGGGAGCCAATAAGCCTACCAGTTTATTTTTGGACTGTGGGAGGAAACCAGAGTACCAGGATGAAACCCATGCAAGCACTGGGAGAATACACAAACTCCACACAAAATATTTATGAGAATCGAACCCATGACCTCAGTGCTGTGATGCGATGCAGTAATGCAAACCAGTACTGCTCATTAAGAGTAGAACGTAGACAGTTTAGATCTCAGAACATTAACATACATTGACAGCAGGAGCCCTTTAAACCAATTAAACTCAAACATATAGAACCAATCGTAGGCAAAATCATGAGTAATTCCTCTGATAATTGTTACCAATGGAAAATGATTTAGCAAATGTTTTTCTGCCACTGTCCTAGAGCATAGTCAAAGACGTCAATCTGTAATCCCTCTTCCAGTGGATGATGTACAGTATGCACATTTAGCAATATCTGATTCTGGCAGAATAGCTCTGGACAATATGCTGGGTACACAGTAAATAATGTGTGTACCTAGTGACAGCACAATACATTGCGCCGTCCATGCACGATGCAGTCGATGACAGCATGATGTATCACTGTCTGCCACATTTAACATGCATTTCGTCGTTCCCTGGGTCATTTCATTGGGCATGCAGCACACCTGAAAGGACGACCAGCGGGAGCAAGCAATAGCAGATACACACTGAGCGATGTGTTCGAGAGATCATTCCAATAAGCGTTGGAGCGATATTTCATCCGATTAATCGCCAGGTGTGTACATGGCTTTAGGGATGGCAATCAACAAGAGACACATAGTTTGTTGTGAACATTCTTACTGATCAAGTTGTTCTATGTACGCCCACTTCAAAACTGAAGAGACGTGGATAAGCCAGAAATTAAGTCAGATGTAGCTTAAGATGATTAATGGTTTATGGTTAATAATAAATAAAAATGTAAGTGAGCTTTTTTGCTATTTGTCTAGATCAGTGGTTCTCAAACTCGGTCCTCAGGACCCCACACGGTGCATGTTTTGCAGGTATCCCAGCAGGTGCACAGGTGTATTAAATACTCACTGACACATTTTAAAAGGTCCACAGGTGGATCTAATTATTTCACTTGAAATTCTGTGAGGAGACCTGCAAAACATGCACCGTGTGGGGTCCTGAGGACCGAGTTTGAGAACCTGTGGTCTAGATTAAGGTTCTAGAGTGTGGGATCCGCCAAAAGAAAAACGTAACTGTAGAAGCAACTTATAATGGGGAGATATAGAACAAAACTAACTGCTGCAATGGGGCATATGTAATAGGGTCTGAGTTTGCCGGAGGTGCCGGATGCCAGCCAGACATTTTTTAAAGGGGCAATCTATTACAAGGCATGGTTCTACCTTGTAAATGATAGCCCTTTTAAAAAAAATGTCCCAGATCGGCCGGCATTCCACATCTCCGGCAAACTCGGACCCTATTACATATGCCCCCATGTTGGTAAGAATGTATGAAAACTAGAGCATTCTGAATGCACCAAAAGTCAGTGCAATACAATGTAAAAGATGGAAGGCTAAAATATTCAATTACTGAAATGAGCTGTGCTCTACAGCTTAATAAATTATGATTATTATTTGTGACAAAGTGCACAGACAAAAATAACAAAAACTCCACCGAATTGAGTACCAGCATTCAGGCAAGTCTAAAAAATTAAAATGCTTGTCAATTTGTTCTGTCAGTGGATATAGACTAATTTAACCCTTTGCCAACATGGAAATTAGACTTTTAAAAATATATATGCATGCACAAAAAGAGATGTTTTTGTGTCTTTCTAAAGCAAAGTAGATGATTGTTCTTTCAGAAAGTAGCTGTTACACCCCCCCCCAAAAGAAAAATGCCTTTATTTGTCTCGGATTTGGTCAGTATATTGTCTTACAACTGGTGCATGAAAGGCAAGGGGTTAATCTAGACAAGAAAAAGTTTGTTTCTGTCGTTTCTTGCTTGACCGTAATTTGTCAAGGATTCTGTGAAGAAAGTCAGGTAGTAATAGTGATTAACAAAACGAGTCATGTGAAAGTGAGGTAATTGCAACTAAAACAGTTCTAAGAATTCTGAGCTCATCATATTTTAGGAGTGATCCTGAGAGTACACAAGAGTGGAATGCTGGTAGGAGGCAATGAAAGGAAACCAAAGAAAGTTACCAACTTGAATCAGTGTAAATAAGAATATCATTTCTGTTTTGGAGTTGGAGTTGTCAAGGCTACTGTTTATTTCAGATAAGAGGTCTAATATTATTCAACATTCTTGGGATAGTCAATTGCCTTAACATTCTTCTATACCAATACCAATTATTTTACATATACATGGTCATGCTCCATAAGTGGCAGAGTGGATAAAACAGTACAGTTTAGGAAGTATGTACTACTACAGTTATTCTTGAGACTAGAACAGCATATAATGTAAATAAAAGTATAAAATCAAGTTTGCACAGCGTAGAATAGAGAGAAGAATCACAATATATGCAAGTTGGATGAATGAATTCCATTTTATATAGAGGTCTATTTAAATCTACAATCTTTTCAGTAGTCTCCAATCCCTTTCCAAAATCATTAACATGTCCTGATCAAATGCATCTAACGTAATTACATGAGCAGACAGGTCACTTCATCCCACAAGATTAGTACAATCACCCATAAATACACTGTTCTGCTGTGAACATTCTGATTATCACGTTTTTCTATACACACCCACGTTAACACTGGAGATACGTGGGTAAGCAAGAAAAGTCAGATGTAGCTTAAGATTTCATGGTTTACAGTAAACAGCTCTTTTGCCATTTGTCTAGAGATTCTTGAATATGGGATCTGCCAGAAGAAAAATGTAAATGTAGAGGCAAGTTATAATGGGGAGATGTAGAACAAAACAAGATATATGATCACCAATGCGCTAGTCACACATGTTCAAAATAGGTCAAATTGTCTTACATCAAGCAATATTTCCGGAATATTCAACCTCTTTTCCAGAATCCCTCGCAGAATGATCTGGGTGCCGTGCGAGGGAGGACCTTGGTTAGAGATATAGCCTCTTATCCTCACATATGACTCCACCACAGGGATAGATGTTACCTTTAAATTTCCAAAGATAAAGCAAACATAGTGCACCGCCAGGGATAATCCAAGGAAACACCAGTCACCACGCCTGGTGACTGGTGTTTCCTTGGATTATCTCTGGCGGTGACAGTTCCCTACAAGTTGGTACAGTGTATCCGGACCACTGATCCACATCACCCGATTTGAGATCTGGGAGGGTAACTTCACGAATGCCTGGCATATATCCATATCCACTATAAGTGGTCTACATGCTTTTTATCTATTTGTTTTTTGTGAGTGCAATTTATTAAACCATCAAATCAAAAGTTGCATTCGACTATACTTGCACTATGTTTGCTTTATCTTTGGAAATTTAAAGGTAACATCTATCCCTGTGGTGGAGTCATATGTGAGGATAAGAGGCTATATCTCTAACCAAGGTCCTCCCTCGCACGGCACCCAGATCATTCTGGGAGGGATTCTGGAAAAGAGGTTGAATATTCCGGAAATATTGCTTGATGTAAGACAATTTGACCTATTTTGAACAAGTGTGACTAGCGCATTGGTGATCATATATCTTGTTTTGCTGACTGTTTGGGGACTTGTGAGGAGTTCTTTTTTTCACTGAAGCTGCTGTTCACAGTTGGCGCGATATACAGAAATATTTCCTTTTTGAGATGTAGAACAAAACCAACTGATGTGATGTTGAAAAGAATGTATGAAAACTAGGGATAGAGCAGTCTGAAAGCACCAAGGATCAGTACAGTACAATACATTACAATACAAAAGATGGAAAGCTAAAATATTCAATTCAAGCAAATTTAAAGAAATTAAAATTCTGTCAATTTGTTAATCAGTTTCTACCGTCAGTGGAGAAAGATGAATTAATTTGACCTTATGGCAACTTATTCTCATCTTTTCTTCTTCTGGAACCGATCTAATGTTAATAAATGAAGAGCAGATGCCTTTCTCTTCAGTCACCTAGGATAGTGTTTCGCAGGGGACCGTTCTTGCTAAGGTTGAATGAATGCCTGTCATCTCTTGGCCATGCCCATATTACTCCTATCAATGCAGCAGTAGTAGTTAAAGAGTAGCCATCACTAGGTTTAGAACGGAAATGCTCTGAATATTCTGAGTAATACTACTTGAAACATTTTTTTTAATCATTCTGGCTAAAAAGAAATTAGACTCAGAAAATATATTTTAAAACTCCTGCATGTTTTGTAGGATTTTCTACTAAACAAAATTATACTTTGATCAAATGTGGTTTAGTAAAATATATTTTATCATGTAACTCAGGCACTGATCCAATGCAATTAACCGACATGTACCGACCAGCTAAGGATACCATATTTACCAATAATAAATGTTTTTCCCTATAACTGGTACAACGAATGATATAGCGGTAGCAGATCGGCAGGTGTGTACGCCTGATATATCTGTGAACGACGTAGTTCACAGACATGTCGCGTCTGCCCTGCAGCTCAGCATGCACAGATATCATCACAGCTGAGCGGCCCGTACAACTGTGAAATCCGGACAGACATAACGAGTGATGGATTGGTTAAGAGCTTAGTGGTATGGATCTACACTTACAAATATATGCAAGCGTTACATAGCCCGGTTCAAAATCCACATTTACCGAGAGATCTCTACTTAAAATCCAGACAACACAAACACTGCAGGGTAAACTGAACTTTACACATTTCTGCTCATGTACGTTTAGAATAATAATTATTTGTTAATTTAACCAGTGATCGCAAAAACGCGCTATAGCGCGTTTTTTTACCCCAAAATGAAGACTGGGGACTCACTTTTTAAGAATGGGCGGGTCCCCAGGGACGCGCTCCGTTGAAATTGCTCTCTGGCGCTTGATTGGTCACTAGCTGACTTTTCTCTGACCTTATTGGTCAGAAGTCAGCAGCGGCTGCTGCTGCTGAGCGGGAAGATGCGGTGCCGGGAGTCATGGAGTAAGACGCTGAGAGGACTCACGGGAAGCTGCAGCACGGCGCTTGATCACACTTGTCACCCTCTCCCCGGCTGCACTAGTCCACGGGAGGGGATGGGGGGGGGGGGGGGGGTCAATCCGCTAGATTACAGCTGATACGGGAGGTGCCGGAGCCGCCGCCAGATGACATCACCTAGCAGAGTGATTGAAGCAAGTCGGACCCGCCACCTGTGAACAGATCCCTGCTCAGAGCTGGCAGTGCAGAGGTAATTTAGCTGAGCCAGTGTGTAGGGCCAGGCAGAAACTGAACAGCAGCAGGCCAATGCTGCCTTAACAGTGTCTGCCAGCCCAGTGTTTACACCTTCCCTCCCCAACCAGCTCACTGTGTTATCTCACTGCCCTCCAATCTAGAACCCCCCTGTCAGTCCAGACACACTGATTCCCCTCCCCAACTCAGCCCAGTGTTACCTCCTCACACCCCTATATCTCTGCCCCTCTACCTGGCGCAATGGTTATAAAGTGCTCAACCTGGCGCAGTGTGTATAACGTGCTCTACCTGGCGCAGTGTACACAACGTGCTCTACCTGGCGCAGTGTGTATAACGTGCTCTACCTGGCGCAGTGTGTATAACGTGCTCTACCTGGCACAGTGTGTATAACGTGCTCTACCTGGCACAGTGTGTATAACGTGCTCTACCTGGCACAGTGTGTATAACGTGCTCTACCTGGCGCAGTGTACACAACGTGCTCTACCTGGCGCAATGTGTACAACGTGCTCTACCTGGCACAAAGTATAACGTGCTCTACCTGGCACAAAGTATAACGTGCTCTACCTGGCGCAATGTGTACAACGTGCTCTACCTGGCGCAATGTGTACAACGTGCTCTACCTGGCACAAAGTATAACGTGCTCTACCTGGCGCAGTGTGTATAACGTGCTCTACCTGGCGCAATGTGTACAACGTGCTCTACCTGGCACAAAGTATAACGTGCTCTACCTGGCGCAGTGTGTATAACGTGCTCTACCTGGCGCAGTGTGTATAACGTGCTCAACCTGGCGCAATGTGTACAACGTGCTCTACCTGGCGCAGTGTGTATAACGTGCTCTACCTCGCGCAGTGTGTATAACGTGCTCTACCTGGCGCAGTGTGTATAACGTGCTCTACCTAGCGCAGTGTGTATAACGTGCTCTACCTGGCACAATGTGTACAATGTGCTCTACCTGGCGCAATGTGTACAACGTGCTCTACCTGGCGCAATGTGTACAATGTGCTCTACCTGGTGCAAAGTATAACGTGCTCTACCTGGCACAATGTGCATATTGTCATCTACATGGCACAGTGTGTATAACGTGCTCTACCTGGCGCAGTGTGTATAACGTGCTCTACCTGGCGCAGTGTGTATAACGTGCTCTACCTGGCGCAGTGTGTATAACGTGCTCTACCTGGCGCAGTGTGTATAACGTGCTCTACCTGGCGCAGTGTGTATAACGTGCTCTACCTGGCACAATGTGTACAATGTGCTCTACCTGGCGCAATGTGTACAACGTGCTCTACCTGGCGCAATGTGTACAATGTGCTCTACCTGGTGCAAAGTATAACGTGCTCTACCTGGCACAATGTGCATATTGTCATCTACATGGCACAGTGTGTATAACGTGCTCTACCTGGCGCAGTGTGTATAACGTGCTCTACCTGGCACAGTGTGTATAACGTGCTCTACCTGGCGCAGTGTGTATAACGTCCTCTACCTGGCGCAGTGTGTATAACGTGCTCTACCTGGCGCAGTGTGTATAACGTGCTGCTCTGCCTGGTGCAAAGTGTATAACGTGCTCCACCTGGTGCAAAGTGTATAGCGTGCTCTGCCTGGCACTAATAAAGTGCTCTGCCTGGCGCTAATAATGTGCTCTACCTGGCGCTAATAATGTGCTCTACCTGGCGCTAATAACGTGCTCTACCTGGCGCAGTGTGTATAGGAGGTTCTACCTGGCGCAATGTGTATAGGAGGTTCTGCATAGTGCAATGTGTATAAGCGGCACTTCTGTGTGGTATAATGTGAATTGGTACTTTTATGTGATCACGCCCCTTCTCCATTAAGCCACGCCCCTATTTTTTACGCGTGCCTTCGTCGCTCACTGCCTATAATTTAGGTTCTGGGAGGTGGAGAACCAATTCACTTTCTGCCAAGGGGCACCAAAATGTCTAGTTACAGCTCTGGTGCAGGGTGTCCTGCATGCTACACAGCCCAGCAGCATTGTCACCCCATCCCCCCACCTTGCAACAAGATTAAGATTAATAAAACCCTTCATTCCGATGGGACCCAGAAGAGGACCGGTAGGACCCCAATTTTTAAAAGTGAGGGGTCCCTGGGACCCACTTTTTTTGGGCTCAGCGCGATCACTGTTAACAGACTGTAAACAAAAGGAAAACCAGTGAATGTGGAAAGTGTGGGGCCCCCTCCAGTTGATTAATTGTTTATATTTATCACACACTTTAAGATTCAAATCAGGATTTTGGTACTTACCGATAAATCCCTTTCTCCGATTCCACAGGGGCCACTGGAGCGTAGTTACAATGGGGAATAGTAGGCAGTAATTGGGAGCTGGCACTTTAAAATTCTTCACACTGTGGCTAGCTCCTCCCCTACTATCTCCCCTCCAAGCCAGTCTACGTAAAACTGTGCCCGAGGAGAGCTGGAAAAACCCAAACCGTAAGGTAGAGGAGGTTAATGAAGCCCTGTAAACCAGGATAACACAAATCAAACCTGGAACAGAACCTAACAAACAACCGGCTAGCCCGAACTCAACAAGCAGTCATATGGTGATCTGCAAACCGTTAAGCAAAAAACAAGGAGGAACAGCGCTGGGCGGGCGTCCAGTGGCCCCTGTGGAATCGGAGAAAGGGATTTATCGGTAAGTACCAAAATCCTGATTTCTCCTTCATCCACTAGGGGCCACTGGAGCGTAGTTACAATGGGGACGTCCCAGAGCTCCCAAAAACGGGTGGGAGAGCGCTGAGAGTCCTGTAAAATCGCTCGGCCAAACTGTGATGCAGAGGCCGCAAAAGTGTCAAACTTGTAGAATTTGACAAAACGAATGTCGGTCTGACCAAGTAGCCGCCCGACATAAAGTATTCATGGAGACCCCACTGGCAGCTGACCACTAAGGTCCCATAACGCGCGTAAAGTGCGCTGAAATGGAAAACGGAGGCTCCCGAGCCACCGCTAAGAAGCCTGTGTGATGGTCAGATGTATCCAACAGCCCAGCATATGCTGGGACCCCGGCTATTTAGTACGGGAGCATCGTACAGAACAAAGAAGAAAACCCCTTTGTCGAATAGCCTAAGACCTCTGTAGAGAGAGACGGCGAGCCTTGACAACAGTCAACTAGTAACTGAAAAACACTAGTGTCAGATTTATATGAAAAACGGACATCCCCTTTGGAAGAAACGACCTCTGAGGCCGAAGCTCAGCCGGGGGAGTTGCCAATAGAGTACTCCCTAAAAGAGAGCCCAAACTTACGGCCGCCAGGCTAATCTCTTTTGGAAGAAAACCGAAAAAGGCAGAGACCTAAAATTCAGGTCAATGTGGTTTTAAGCGCAGCGGAGCAAAACCTCCCATAGAAACCAAAGATGACGGCCGAATGGTAACTGAAAGAAGGGGAAAACCCCCTTTTATCCTTACTATGTACCATACAGTTTTCCAAAGGTGGCAAAAGCGAGAAGAGGTAACAGACTTCTGAAATCGGGGCCTAGTAGGCCTAACCGAACTAGGGAACTCCTCCCTTCAGAGGTCTCGTGAACAGTCACACGGTTAAATGAAACCAGTGTAAGATTGAACAAAGAAAAGGACCCTGTTGAAGTAGACCGTCCAGTCGAGGTAGGAGCCAAGGCTCATCTACCGACAACAGTTGTAGCCGTATCTTCAAGTCATGGGTGGCCCAACCAGAGCCACCGAGAGGACTAGCACGCATACTCTCCTCCTGTGTTACCGAAAGTGAGGTAGAAATAGAAAAGGAGGCAGGATAGAATAACCAGAAACTCCCAGGAGCCCCGAAGGCATCCTCCGCTACTGCCACCAGAGCTCACGTCCGTGAGTAGTAAAGGGTTAAAGAGTCAGTCAGAACGCCCTGAGGTCGATTCGAAATCTCCGCCCACAGCAGACCAGCTGACAAAACTCCGGGGAATGTTCCCTCACCCAGGAGTCTGACCTGGTGGCCTGACCTGGAAAGAAGATTGTTGTCCCCCGCTCAGAGGGGAATGTAGGCGACCACTCATTGCGTCGCAACTTGACTGAAGAAATAGAGTACCTGGTGCCGAGGAAGGAAAAATCCTCTGACGGACCGTGTTGAGAAAACGTCTACGAGGAGCATAAACTGGATCTGTGTCGAACCAAAAGCTCCTGGATCCTCGGGATATTCAGAAGCCACCTAATGTACAGAGTGGGATAGTAGCAGTAGATTGTCCCAAAAGGGAACCAACGTCACCTCTTGCCTTTGAAAAAGTTATTCTGCGAACTTCCTGAACCCTGTGGGATCGGAAGAGAGACCGAAAGGAAAGGACTGACAGTGAAAATGAGAATCCTGTAATGCGAATCTGAGAAAAGCCCGATGAGGAAACCCAACCGAAATCAGTAAACAGGCATCTCTGAAGACAAGGGACACGTAAAACTCCCTTTCTTGTTCAAACTAGTAATCACAGACTGAAAGGATTCTAAGGCCAGAATATGCCTAGCCAAGCCCACTGGCTTCGGAACGTGAAAAGAAGACAAAGACCTGAGAACTGTCCCGATTCAAATGATATGTGAAAAACAGGGATCAACACCCTTTGCGGTTAGGAGCATATAGAGCGCCGCCTGCGGTATGACTCTTGTCATCGTAAATCATCCGACCCATGCCGAGGGACTCCTGAGACGGTTGTACTCTAAAATCCAGTCTGTAACCGCCCAAGCCTTCTCCCACTGACATGCGCCTATCCTGGGACCCTCCAGGTGGTAGGAAGGTCTGACCTGTAGTGGGTGTATAGGATGATCAAACATCAGACTGGACCGAGGCTGTTGAACCTCTGCTTCAGCCTTTTACCTGAGATCCCCTGGCGACGGAGATATCGCCCGTGTGGAGTCGAAAGCTTGAAAGGGCACGGAAAAATCTAAAGGAAAGACCGGTAAAGGTCTGTCTTGGAGCTGGGGCAGTAGTAGGCTAAAGCAAAGTGGACTTACCTCCAATGGCTCAAGAAATCCTGCAGCAAGTTCCTTCCTCTGAACCATCTGCCCCGTAGGATTTCATGTTCACCTGTCACTGTCGCAGCCCCAGAGGTCGTCGGGTTAAGACAGCCCAAATGAAAATGCAGGTTCCGAGTCTGCAGACGTGGAGACCTCCAAAGAACATAAAGCAGAATCGTGATTCTGATCTATACCAAAGTATCAAATGATCCTGATGCGAAACATCCTGTAACCTAGAGGATAATTGTTCCACAACCTACCTGCTCCGGACAAGGTAGGACCCAGCTGCCACATATGTGTCTTCGATGGATCCCTGAGCAAGGTTGCCTCAGGAAAACGGCAGCTTGGTGGACCGGCGATACATCGAGGGGTATACCCTGGAGAGGTCCTGATACCATTTCCTGCCGTCTGCGGGTAAAGGATAGGAAAACAAACATTGTTTGATACCTGAAATTGTGTATTCGGGTGTCTGCCGGCCCCGCCCACCGGAGCCTACCCAGCTCATCCGAAACTGGACCAGTCGCTGTCCTTTCGTCATCGGCGTCGACCCTGATGTACTTGACGTGCCCGCCTCCTTTACCTGCAGTATCAGCCGAACTGCTGTATAATGCACCTGGAAATTCTGAGACACTGGTTCAGACTCTGGACATCTTTCTCCACCTCCCGGAGAGGCCTTTCCACTGCTGAGTTGTGTAACATGGAAGGTTATCAAGGCTCTTTTAGAAACCTGGAGAGGTGAAATGACGTACAAGGTCTCTGGTTAACAGCGACATTACCTGCATAATCTGAGCTTGTCAAACAGGAGTGTCCTGCAGGTGCGTGGAGGGCTAAGCAGATGGCTCTACCGCATACTTCACACCTAAGAGGGAATTCCTTGACTATCCCAGGTGAGACAAACGAAAGGAGAAAAGGTGGGTTAAATAAACACAGCCCTCTGCAAGGTCTGCACTATAATGTGTAGTGACAGACACGTTCAAATAAACTTTCTGGAGCAGCGGAGACCTGAACCATTAGGTCTGCGCTGTGGGACATGAGTCTTAGCCACTAGACTATAGGTCCCTTCAGATACCCGCTACAGCAACTGTCTGATGCCACACACATTCCCCAAATTACTACCAGTATTATTATTATTATTATTAAGTGAAACAAAGGAATAATACAGGGAAGGTAACACCCGCCCTGTATGTAAAGTACTGCTAAATTAGGAAGACGCAATACATGTTTCTCGGAGGCTCCGCTGGTTTCCCAAAATGGCGTGCAGTCTGCGAGAAAAGCCGGGGGGAAAAGTTATGTGGCAAGGCGGAGCTAATGTGAAACCAGTCTTATAATAAAAACATTGCTACTATATATGGTAGTGTAACAGCATACACATATATATACATATATACATACATATATATACACACACACCCATACATAACCCCCATACATATATATATATACCCACATATTTACATATATATATACATAATTAAGCCAATTGGGTAGAGGGTGATATGTGAACCTGGGTTCCTAATCAGCTCCACTATTATGCCAATGCATTCATGAGCCCCTGATATAGAGCAGGCTCTAATCCATGTGTGTGTGTGCTGGGGAGTGGGGAGCCCGCTGAGCAAAGCGGGATTAAGCTCCTTTGAAATCTTAAATGAAGCGGTAAACTCCCTGACTCTCCCTCCAGCAATGTGTGAAATGAGGCAGGGAGCCCGCTGTGCAGAGCGGAATTAGGTCCAAAATTTAACTAACCCGCTTCAGTTCCACGATGAGCGCCCTGTATCCCCCTCCGGCAATGCGTGCGGGGAGCAGGGAGCCCGCTGTACAGATCGGGAAATGCAGTGGATGGAGAGCGGGGCGCTGAGTGCAGCGCGGGAGCCTGTAGCTTACCCGGAGCGGTGAGCGCCCAGTATCCCCTGCCGGCAAAGCGTGAGCAGGGAGCCCGCTGTACAGAGCGGGAAATGCAGTGGCTGGGGAGCGGGGTGCTGAGCCTGCAGCGCGGAAGCCTGTAGCTTACCCGGAGCGGTGAGCGCCCTGTATCCCCTGCCGGGGAGCCCGCTGTACAGAGCGGGAAATACAGTGGCTGGGGAGCGGGGCGCTGAGCCCGCTGTGCAGCGCGTGAGTATCCTGGCCGGGTCGCGGGGAGCGCTCGCTGTACCGAGCAGGAGTTAGCTCCGCCCCCCGCTCTGGTGCAAAATTTAAACAAACCCGTCGGTGAGTGCCCTGCATCCCCCGCCGGCAATGTGTGTCGCGGGCGGGGAGCAGGGAGCGCTGAGCCGCAGTACAGAGCGGGCGCTGTGCATAGCGCACTGAAGCTCCGCCCACCCCTTAAAGGCGCCAAATTTGAATCAGAAAAGGCGCCTTGATCATACAGTGGCACACTGAAGGAATAAACCTATTACTTAGAGCACATTGCACCAGTAAATGTGTAATGTGATATATAAATCATACATCAATGTGAAGGGGGGGTGTTTACTCACCACTGCTTGCAGATGATGGAGTGGCCCCGACACGCGCCGCACGCAGCGGTGTCCGGCCTCTGTTAACGGAGTGTGCGCAGCACGCAGCGGACAGAGTGGCCCCAACACGCGCCGCACGCAGCGGTGTTCGGCCACTGTTACTTACCACTGCCGTGCTGCCGGAATCTTCTGCTGGATGGAGTGGCCGCGACACGCGCCGCACGCAGCGGTGTCCGCCAACTCAGGAGAGCTCAGTGTCTCCCTCAGCCAGGGCCCATCCCGAGCCGCACGCAGCTGCGATGGGACCCCGCCGGCAGCTCCCACGGTGCAGACTGGCAGTGGCAGAGCTGCCAGTCTGTGCGTGTATGTAAGAAAAAAGAAAATAATAAAGAAAAAAGAAAAATTCTTCAGCTAAACCCAAGTGAACCAGCTCCCTCGGGCACTAAACTAAGACTGGCTTGGAGGGGAGATAGTAGGGGAGGAGCTAGCCACAGTGTGAAGAATTTTAAAGTGCCAGCTCCCAATTACTGCCTACTATTCCCCATTGTAACTACGCTCCAGTGGCCCCTAGTGGATGAAGGAGAAATTTCCACTGTGAAATAAATAATTAAGAGATGGACGATAAGGGAATCAGTTACAATCAAGGCTAGAAAATCTGAAAGTGTGGCTTATAAACTAGTCAGATGTGCAAAGCAGACCCAGCATACTACTGCAAAGGACCTGTGAAAAAGGTAAACCTATTCAATTGCTCACCCAAAATGGAGAGATACTTAAACACTATGATTGCCATGGACGAGTTATCACATGTAAAGCATTCTTATGATCTAATTACAAAAGTAAATGTTTGAAGTATGGAAAAGAATACATATACCCCTTTCAGATCTCCAATGGAATTGGAAACGGGTCCTTCCCAGGTGGGATCCAGCATTGTAGCCTCTGCGCTGGCTTCCCGACCTGGCAATATGCCGTGTCGGTTGCCATAGCAGCGGGGGGCGGAGCCGGGGGCGAGAGTGGAGGCAATGCTGGAAGATGAGCTTATCTACGCGCCGCCTCTCCCTGTGCAGTAAACGTGTCCCGGGTTGCATCGACCTGGGAATCCGTTTACGCTACCACTGACCCGGTATTCAACCCAGGAATAACCCATCTTTTACCCGGGTTGAATTTACTGGATCAGGCGACACAGGAATTCTCCATGGCCCCGTTCACTTTACACACTGACCCGTGTCGACCCGGCAATATGGGTAATAGGTAAGTCTGAAACATTTTTGGAACAAACCGATGCAGACTGAAGTAATAAAAACTGAACCGTTTGACCACAAAAGATACATTTGGAGAAAAGGAAGTGAAGCATTTGAAAAGTACATCGTTGTCATGCTGGATGTTTCAACAAGACAACAATCCAAAACATACCTCAAAATTAACCCAGAATAACAACAAGAATGAAAGATTAACATTTTGGGATGGCCTTTACAGTCAACATACTTGGATCTGATTTATAGCCTGTGGGATGATCACAAAACAAAAAAAAAACAACAAAAAAAGTGTATGCAAGGTGATGTAAGAATTTCCATCCTTTTGCTTTTAGAGTTCTGTAAACAATTGTGGGAATACATTCCTAAAAAATCTGAAGACTTTTGGAGGCAGATTCATTTAGCGCAAATTTCTGCATTCATTGCCCTTACATATTAGGGGTCATTCTGACCCATTCGCACGCAGCAGTTTATCACTGCGGTGCAAACGTGTCCGGAATGCGCATGCGCGGCGGCCGCAGTGCGCGACGTTGCCCAGCGACAGGGGTTGCCGGGTTATGTTGCGTCTAACGAA
Organism: Pseudophryne corroboree; assembly: GCF_028390025.1. Lineage (NCBI taxonomy): Eukaryota > Metazoa > Chordata > Amphibia > Anura > Myobatrachidae > Pseudophryne > Pseudophryne corroboree. Next base: position 510,133,792 of record NC_086445.1, read on the forward strand.
GGAAGCAGTCGCAGAGCTGACCGCAAAGAAGATTCACAGGAAGAAGGCGTTCCAGGGCGGATCCGGTCCGTTGGTTGCCGTTTTCGGGGAGTGGTAAGGAAAACGCAGGCGTATCCAGAAGAACGGAGGGCGGATGGCTGACGTCAAAGCCGGCTCCAGCATCGCAGGGATCGTCGCACAGGGTAAGTAGGTATAGGCCTAGTCTTCTTTTGCTTGAAATTTTTTTAGCTTAGCAGGGCTGCACAAGCGATCGGAGCCCTGCTAAGCTAAAATACACTCCCCCATAGGCGTGTACTAGTTGATCGCAGCAGCAGCAAAAAATTGCTGGCTGCGATCAACTCGGAATGACCACCCTTGAGCGATTAAAAAAAATAAAAACAGAACAGCTTGCACAAATCAATAAGTAACAGCAAGTTGCAGGCTTTTATTAATGAAGGAAAAATAATAGCCAACAAAAGTATTTCAGCAAAAAGGGGCTATCCTGACTTGGCGGCAAAGCAAAAAATGCTAGTAAGTTGGCACCTGGACAAACCATGTCACACTGCATATGGTGCACATACATTTTATATTTATATGTTGTTGCTGAATGCTGGGAAGGTTTATATTTACACTGCAAATTAGATTTCAGTTTTGAACACGCCTCTCTCAAATCGAAATCTCCATGAACGTTTTAAATCTGCTCCAAATACAGTGCAACATGGTTTTGCCAATGTGCAACTCTACATCAGCCCCAAAAGTGTTTAGAGCAGTGGTTCTCAAGCTCAACCCCCAAGTTTTGACAAAAGGTCACGTTTCTATGGAAGCAGGTGGGATAATTACTGATCCAGCAGAATAGATGAACTCACCTCTGCATGATTAAAGAAAGCCACAAAACATCTTGGTGGGTATGGTTTAATAGATCTACGGCAAAAAGATAGTCCATAGGTCAACCGCAAATGATTAACATGCAAAAAAGTTGACAGGGTCAAAAGGTCAACATGAAAATGGTTGACACAAGTTTTTTTGTGTCATTTTGTATGTTTTACCATGTCTGAACCAATTAGTTGGTTCACCATACTTTGGGCAAGGTGCTTTGCTATGCTACCGCTGGCACAGGTTACTATTCTCACAGTCGTAGTCCACTTGGACGGTAAATTATGAAAAAATTGTAAAAAACTGATTTAAAAAACAACAACTTTCGTCGACCGTTTGACCCTGTCGACCTTAAGCACGGTCTACCTTTTAGCTGGAGACCTTTTGCATGTCGGCCATTTGGGGTTGATCTATTCACGGTCAATCTATTTACTGTAGATTTGTCACCGAGATACCATCTTGGTGGTGGTACTTGAGGACTGGAGTTGCAAACCGCTTGTTTAGAGTATTTTGGGATAACATTAAAATGTCACTATCATGATGTTTAAGTTTTTATACACAAGTTTGTAAAACATTGAGAAAAAAAAATAAGTAACCCCATATTTATCATTTGTAGAGAAAATTATATGAATAGTGTATTATCCTTATTGGCCACATTTAACTATTTAAACACCTATAAATACATAATTACGCATTGTAAGGGGACTACCAGAGGTCCTATGTAATGACAGTTTACATTAAAAGAAGAATTTTCCATAATTATCATAGTATGGAGTAACGAACTAAGGGCCTAATTCAGACCTGATCGCAGCAGCAAATTTGTTAGCTAATGGGCAAAACCATGTGCACTGCAGGTGTGGCATATATAACCTTTGCAGAGAGAGTTAGATTTGGGTGGGTTATATTGTTTCTGTGCAGGGTAAATAGTGGCTGCTTTATTTTTTGCACTGCAATTTAGATTTCAGTTTGAACACACCCCACCCAAATCTAACTCTCTCTGCACATGTTATATATCTGCCACCCCTCCCTGCAGCGCACATGGTCTTGCCCAATAGCTGACAAATTTGCTGCTGCGATTAGATCTGAATTAGGCCCTAAGAACCGCAATTTCTCCCGCTAAAACCTGTGTTAACTGGGAGGCATATCCCGGCGCCGGGATCCCGAACACTGGGATACCGACTATTATTCTCCCTTTTGGGGTGTCCATGACACCCCTGGAGGGAGAATAAATAGTGTAGCACAGCACCGTTCCCGCAAGGGGCTCTTTTGCGCTTGCCCCGCTGCTGGCATTCCGGCGGTCGAGATCTCGGAACCAGTATGCTGGGCGCTGGGATTCCGAGTGCCGGTATATCGTAGTACACCCGTGTTAACCTAATGTGGCTTTATAACTGAAAAGCACAAAACTGTGGCCGTGGGTTTCATTCACAATAAAAAGTCAAGTGACCTAGTTTACAGCTAGCTCAATCTGCCCCTTCGCTGATTAGATGACATTTGGAAACAAATTTCTGCCAAAAATGTTTAGGTCAGAGTTTCCCAAACTCCGCCACTACAGTCCAGGTTTTAAGGATATTCATGCTGGAGTCTACAGGGTTAAATCAAATTTGACCGAGGTACTAATCAAGCCACCTGTGCTCAAGCATGGATATTTTTAAAACCTGGACTGTAATGGCAGAAATGGGGAAACACTGTAGGTACTAACTATATACCAACATTTGTTGTGCACATTCAATGATATTTATTTGAAATCAATTATATTCTGGAAAGAAACAGTAATTGCACTGTGAAATGTGCTGAAATGTCAAGTATAATTTTGTACCTTGCAGATTTTTTTTTTCTTATACTAAAAGAAGTGATCAGATGTGCCAAAAAGTTTGCATGCAACTATGTGGTATTCAAAATACTTGGGAAGTTCCAGTCACCTGCTAAAGTAGCTGCACATATTTAAAACCCAAAAAATATGCAAAAACTCAAAAAGACTTGTGAAATGCAATGGAATCAGTCATGCATCTGAATTTACCCTGATGATAAAAAATATACTTGACTTGTAGAAAAACCTGTTCACAGAGAAAGTGCCTCTTATACTGCTTTTATACCTAAATGACGGGTCGCACCTGGAAGCCATACACGGGTGCTTCTCGGGTACGACCTGCTTGAAGGTCGTACCTGGGAAGCAGACTGCAGTACCAACATGGCATATTGCATTGTTGGTGACATCAGCGGCGACGCGTCCTGGAGACAGCACTTGGAGATAAGATGATCTTTACACTGAACCTCGACCTGGGTCCTTCCCGAGACCAACCCTGCAAGCTAGCCGGATTCTTGAATAACTGGTAAACCCTTTTACACCACGTCGCTCCTGGGTTATCACTCCAATTACGTGGGTTTTTAGTAGAGTGCATGTATGTGCTTTGCTATTAATGGCCCTCATTCCGAGTTGTTCGCTCGCAAGCTGCTTTTAGCAGCATTGCACACGCTAAGCCGCCGCCTACTGGGAGTGAATCTTAGCTTAGCAGAATTGCGAACGAAAGATTCGCAATATTGCGAAAAGATTTCTCTGTGCAGTTTCTGAGTAGCTCGAGACTTACTCTTCCAGTGCGATCAGTTCAGTGCTTGTCGTTCCTGGTTTGACGTCACAAACACACCCAGCGTTCGCCCAGACACTCCCCCGTTTCTTCAGCCACTCCCGCGTTTTTTCCAGAAACGGCAGCGTTTTTTCACACACTCCCGTAAAACGGCCAGTTTCTGTCCAGAAACACCCACTTCCTGTCAATCACACTCCGATCACCAGAACGAAGAAAAAACCTCGTAATGCCGTGAGTAAAATACCAAACTTCTTAGCAAATTTACTTGGCGCAGTCGCAGTGCGAACATTGCGCATGCGCAATTAGCGGAAAATCGCTGCGATGCGAAGGAAATTACCGAGCGAACAACTCGGAATGAGGGCCAATATCCCTTTTCTGCCAAAAAAGCCAGGTCTGACCTGGGTAATTGACTCAGGTCACACAGTGGCAAGCTGGGTCAGTGCTGGGTTCAATCCTGGTAGCTACCAGGGTCCGATTTCTGAGAAATGCAACCTGTTTTTTTTTTCCACTGCCCTTTTCCCACCAAAGTCGACCCCAGTTTCCCCAGCAATAACCCATGTTAGTATCAGACTACCAATGTTTGGAATGGGGCAGCGGAAATATAGCACAATTATTCACAATTAAATCACTGGTTGATGGTGATGGCAAACCTTGTCACTGGGTCATTTCATAATATCCCGAAAAGTTCAGCTGTTATAGGGCCTTATTCAGAGTTGATTGATCGCTCTGAAGCCTGTTGTTTTGGTGTGTACACATGCACACAGGCCGTTGGGCGTGTGCGTAGGCTATCATGATGTGATCACATTCCGGTAGAATGCGAACACATCATGATTGAGAGGCAACGGGCGTCTGGGTGCGGTGATGCATCGCTAGGGTGGGCTGGAGATGCGATGTCGGCTGATGATGTCACCTGCGTTTCCTGCGTGTGCCTGGGCAGGGTCAACCTCTATTTGATGTGATCGCAATTGATTTGCGATCGCATCACAGGGCAGCACCACACATGCTGGGCGGCCTCCAGCATGAGAGGATATGGTCATAGATTTTGCTGTGAAAGCAAAATCTGCGGCCATCTCTGAATAACCCCCTAATATTGGATTTCTAAGAAGGCTGTAACGTATGGATAACATCAGTGTCAGACATTTAAGAGACGTCTGTTACAGCAGTAGATGCCTCTTATACTGATTTTATACCTAATTGAGCCATACACGGGTGCGACCCACTTGAGATCCCTTTTCAGACTGCGGCACTAACCCCGGATAGATTGGATGTCTAAGAAGGCAGTAACGCATGGATAACAACAGTGTCAGGCATTTAAGAGTTGTCTGTTACAGCAGTAGGGAATTTACAGAGATAATCTGGACACCTATAGTTGTACTGTAATCCATGTAGTGTATGGATTTAATAAAAAAGTTTACCCTTCAAAATGAAAATGTGCCCTTCTCAATACCCTGTCTGAAAGGATCCTAGAGTGAATACAAAGTAAATGATTAATCTAAACATAGCAACTTCCTCCATTGCTTGGTAATCTAGTGCATGTGCTCTCTACACCACTGAATCTACTGGTAATCTACTGCGGTAATTTAGTGCATGTGCTCTCTACACCACTGAATCTAGTGCACGTGCTCTCTACGCCACTGAATCTAGGGCACGTGCTCTCTACGCCACTGAATCTAGGGCACGTGCTCTCTACGCCACTGAATCTAGGGCACGTGCTCTCTACGCCACTGAATTTAGTAGTAATCTAGTGCAAGTGCTCTCCACACCACTGAATCTACGGCATGTGCTCTCTACACCACTGGATCTAGTGCATGTGCTCTCTACACCATTGAATCTAGTGGTAATCTAGTGCAAGTGCTCTCCACACCACTGAATCTAGTGCATGTGCTCTCTACACCACTGAATCTAGTGCATGTGCTCTCTACACCACTGAATCTAGTGCATGTGCTCTCTACACCACTGAATCTAGTGCATGTGCTCTCTACACCACTGAATCTAGTGCATGTGCTCTCTACACCATTGAATCTAGTGATAATCTAGTGCTTTTGCTCTCTACACAACTGAATCTAGTGCATGTGCTCTCTACACCATTGAATCTAGTGGTAATCTAGTGCATGTGCTCTCCACACCACTGAATCTAGTGCATGTGCTCTCTACACCACTGAATCTAGTGCATGTGCTCTCTACACCACTGAATCTAGTGCATGTGCTCTCTACACCATTGAATCTAGTGGTAATCTAGTGCATGTGCTCTCCACACCACTGAATCTAGTGCATGTGCTCTCTACACCACTGAATCTAGTGCATGTGCTCTCTACACCACTGAATCTAGTGCATGTGCTTTCTACACCACTGAATCTAGTGCATGTGCTCTCTACACCATTGAATCTAGTGATAATCTAGTGCTTTTGCTCTCTACACAACTGAATCTAGTGCATGTGCTCTCTACACCATTGAATCTAGTGATAATCTAGTGCTTTTGCTCTCTACACAACTGAATCTAGTGCATGTGCTCTCTACACCATTGAATCTAGTGGTAATCTAGTGTATGTGCTCTCCACACAATTGAATCTAGTGGTAATTTAGTGCATGTGCTCTCTAACACCATTGAATCTAGTGGTAATCTAGTGCAGTGGTTCTCAACCGCGGTCCTCAAGTACCCCCAACAGTTCATGTTTTCCAGGTCTCCTCCCAGGATTGCAAGTGAAATAATTTGCTCCACCTGTGCTTCTGCTAGGTGACCTGGAAAACATGAACTGTTGGGGGAACTTGAGGACCGAGGTTGAGAACCACTAATCTAGTGCATGTGCTCTTTACACCACTGAATCTAGTGGTAATCTAAAGCATGTGCTCTCCACACCACTGAATCTAGCGGTAGTCTAGTGCATGTGCTCTCTACACCACTGAATCTAGTGCATGTTTTCTCTACACCACTGAATCTTGTGATAATCTAATGCATGTGCTCTCTACACCACTGAATCTAATGCATGTGCTCTCTACACCACTGAATCTAGTGCATATGGGGGGTCATTCCGACCCGATCGCTCGCTGCAGTTTCTTGTAGCGCATCGAGCGATCGGGTCGGAACTGCACATGCGCCGGCACCACAGTGCGCCGGTGCATACCATCCGTCGGCACCACAGTGCGCCGGTGCATACCATCCGTCGTTGCCTAGCGATCGCCTCTGGGGCAGAGGCCGTCGCTGGGGGGGGGGGGGCTGGACGGTGGCATTAAGCCGCCGTTTAGGGGGCGCGGTCCGGCCAACGCAGGCGTGGCCGGACTGCTGGTGGGAGCGGCCAGCGGCGGTTGCGTGATGTCACACGCAGCCGCTACGGGCCGGGGAGTGATGAGTAGCTCCCGGCCAGCACGCTAACGCTGCGCTGGTCGGGAGCTACTCTTGAAGTGCAAAGGCATCACCGCTGTGCGATGCCTTTGCACTTCTGCGGGGGAGGGGGCCGTGGCACTGACATGCGGGGCGGACTAGCCCTGTGCTGGGCGTCCCCCCGCATGTCAGTGTGAATGATTGTAGCTGTGCTAAATTTAGCACAGCTACGATCAACTCGGAATGACCCCCAAGCTCTCTACACCACTGAATCTAGTGCATATACTCTCTACACCACTGAATCTAATGCATGTGCTCTCTACACCACTGAATCTAGTGCATGTGCTCTCTACACCACAGAATCTAGCGCATGTGCTCTCTACACCACTGTATCTAGCGGTAACCTAGTGTATGTGCTCTCCCCACCACAAATCTAGTGGTAATTGAGTGCATGTGCTCTCTACACCACTGTATCATGCGGTAACCTAGTGTATGTGCTCTCCCCACCACAAATCTAGTGGTAATTGAGTGCATGTGCTCTCTAAACCACTGAATGTAGTAGTAATCTAGTGCATGTGCTCTCTACACAACTGAATCTAGCGGTAACCTAGTGTATGTGCTCTCTACACCACAAATCTAGTGGTAATCTAGTGCATGTGCTCTCTACACCACTGAATCTAGTGGTAATCTAGTGCATGTGCTCTCTACACCACTGAATCTAGTGGTAATCTAGTGTATGTGCTCTCTACACCACTGAATCTAGTGGTAATTGAGTGCATGTGCTCTCTACACCACTGAATCTAGCGGTAACCTAGTGTATGTACTCTCCCCACCACAAATCTAGTGGTAATTGAGTGCATGTGCTCTCTACACCACTGAATGTAGTAGTAATCTAGTGCATGTGCTCTCTACACCACTGAGTCTAGTGCATGTGCTCTCTACACAACTGAATCTAGCGGTAACCTAGTGTATGTGCTCTCTACACCACAAATCTAGTGGTAATCTAGTGCATGTGCTCTCTACACCACTGAATCTAGTGCATGTGCTCTCTACACCACGGAATCTAGCGCATGTGCTCTCTACACCACTGTATCTAGCGGTAACCTAGTGTATGTGCTCTCCCTACCACAAATCTAGTGGTAATGGAGTGCATGTGCTCTCTACACCACTGTATCTAGCGGTAACCTAGTGTATGTGCTCTCCCCACCACAAATCTAGTGGTAATTGAGTGCATGTGCTCTCTACACCACTGAATGTAGTAGTAATCTAGTGCATGTGCTCTCTACACCACTGAGTCTAGTGCATGTGCTCTCTACACAACTGAATCTAGCGGTAACCTAGTGTATGTGCTCTCTACACCACAAATCTAGTGGTAATCTAGTGCATGTGCTCTCTACACCACAAATCTAGTGGTAATCTAGTGCATGTGCTCACTACACCACTGAATCTAGTGGTAATCTAGTGCATGTGCTCACTACACCACTGAATCTAGTGGTAATCTAGTGTATGTGCTCACTACACCACTGAATCTAGTGGTAATTGAGTGCATGTGCTCTCTACACCACTGAATCTAGCGGTAACCTAGTGTATGTGCTCTCCCCACCACAAATCTAGTGGTAATTGAGTGCATGTGCTCTCTACACCACTGAATGTAGTAGTAATCTAGTGCATGTGCTCTACACCACTGAGTCTAGTGCATGTGCTCTCTACACAACTGAATCTAGCGGTAACCTAGTGTATGTGCTCTCTACACCACAAATCTAGTGGTAATCTAGTGCATGTGCTCTCTACACCACAAATCTAGTGGTAATCTAGTGTATGTGCTCTCTACACCACTGAATCTAGTGGTAATCTAGTGTATGTGCTCTCTACACCACTGAATCTAGTGGTAATCTAGTGTATGTGTTCTCTACACCACGAATCTAGTCATAGTGCATGTGCTCTCTACACCACTGAGTTTACACAGGTGCACTGTCAAGTGTGCAGAGCAGTTTTTACACACACATTCAGGATATCATACTCTGAGGAGTACTTGCCCGAACAACAGGTTGAAATCGGCAGTTGTTTTTTTGCCTGGCATACTGAATTAATGCATATACTGTATCATGATCATGGAGTATTTGCTTCTGCCCACTGTTGCCCTACATGGGTGATGTTTGTATACATCAGACACGACTGCTACTCTAGAACATAATTTTTTATTTTTTTTTCAATCGCTGCAACTCATGATCATTATGTGGTATTACCCCAGTCCCCCCCCGTCCCCCCTCCCAATATGTCCTCACTCATGGTTACTTATGTCACCTTGGTTGTTAATTTGTTGTCACCATGTACAGTGACTGGATTCTGAGTTCCGAGTTGCTCTAAAACTGCTGGATGTGACAAGACTGCACACAGGGAGGGAGACGCTAGTCTTGTTGCAGTTTACGCCATTATTATTCTTTTTTTTAAACAGTTTCTATAGTGCTGTCACCATTGCTTTAATACTGCTGTTTCCTGGCTTTCTATTATTTTTTTTTTCTTCTTCCCCCTCCGCCTGAATGTTATATTTTTACTACCTGAACACCCTGCCTGATGTAACCTACGCAGCACACCCCACATGGCTGCCTCAGATGGTTCTTTCTTCTGCAGGATGCACAACACATGAAACTATCCATTCAGTGCATATCATACTACACGTTTTAGTCACCCATATAGGTCAATTTTTGTATGGTTTATCTCACATATTGCAAGCTTTGTAGTGCACCTAAGATGGCTGCATCATCTAGAACATCACTTGGGTGGGATGATAAATACTTGAAACTGACTGTTTCGTAAGGGATCTGCTTCTAGCTTTAGTAAAGGCAACTTCCCCATTTTGTATCATCTCTTATAGACATTGCCTATTCCACCCAGGGTAACCGATTCACTGAGCCCAAAATGGCTCCCTCGCCTAGTACCTTTCATGTGTGGGTTATGTAACCTGTGGAATTAATTACCCAAACTAGCTGCACCAACCCAGCAATAAGTTCATTATGTATACTATGAGCACTGGTTTTCAATTTGTTTTCCTTTGGCTGTGACACTAAACCTAAATTATGTGCTATGTTTTTGATGCTTGTAAAGCGATGGAGACCTGCTGGAGAAAATCCATTAGAAAAAAAATAATATTATTATTATTATTAACCTGCCATGGTCACAAAAGCTCCTGTGAAATGGGGTCCAAAGAATCACTCCTTTTAAAGATATGAACACATACATTTTGAAGATACGTGAAACATTTTATTATATGGGTCAAAACAATTAGAAGTGAGGGGGAGGTAGGAGTGAAAATGCTGCCAACAGCCACACAACTTGCCCCATCACAGCCCGATATTGCCAGGACTCGTGGATTTTTCTACGCAGATCTATGATGCCGCAAAGAAAAATCTGCAAGTTTTGCAATACTGTTTGAGTGGCATATAGCCGCACTTACTCACATCTAATTGGATGATAGATAGATAGATCAGGGCACCCCTCTTCCATTGCTCCAGGTTCCAGTACTGATGCTCATGTGCCCATTATCTTTCAGTGGTGGACAGGAGCCAGCACTGGTCTGCAGGTATGCAGCAAACTGCAATGCTCTGTGTGTTCTGACACACATTCACTTTTTCAGCAATTTATGCTACAATAGCTCTTTTGTGTTAAAGGACCAGACAAGCTAGCCATTGGCGTGCATCGTTGAGTCCTGGATGCCAATGACCCTGCTGCGGTTCACTCTATGTCCTTCCTTGGGCCACTAACTGCTGCAAACAATGGAACAACCCACAACACCTGCAGTATTTAGATGCTCTGGTTCAATAGTCTAGCCATCACAATTTGTTCCTTGTCAAACTTACTCAGATCCTTTTGCTTGCCCATCTTCCTGCTTTCAACACATCAACTTCAAGAACTTAGTGGTATATTTATTAAAGCTTCTAAAACAGGCAAGTAAGTGGTGGTATTGTCCATAGCAACCAATTGGATTCTAGTTATCATTTCTATATTGCATTCTACAAAGTGATAGAATCTGATTGGTTGCTAAGAGCAACACCACCACTTGTCTGTTTTAGAAGCTTTAGTAAATCTACCCCCGAGTGTTCACTTGCTGCCTAATAAATGTCACCCCATGACAAATCCCATTGTAAACAGATAATCAAAGTTATTCCCTTGTCAGCGGTTTTAATGTTATGGCTAATTAGTGTGTGTGTGTGTACATATATATATATATATATATACATATATATATATATATATATATATATACACACACACACACACACACACACACACACACACACACACACACACACACACACACATATACACTGCTCAAAAAAATAAAGGGAACACTTAAACATCACAATGTAACTCCAAGTCAATCACACTTCTGTGAAATCAAACTGTCCACTTAGGAAGCAACACTGATTGGCAATCAATTTCACATGCTGTTGTGCAAATGGGATAGACAACAGGTGGAAATTATAGTCAATTAGCAAGACACCCCCAATAAAGGAGTTGTTCTGCAGGTGGTGACCACAGACCACTTCTCAGCTCCTATGCTTTCTGGCTGATGTTTTGGTCACTTTTGAAAGCTGGCGGTGCTTTCACTCTAGTGGTAGCATGAGACGGAGTCTACAACCCACACAAGTGGCTCAGGTAGTGCAGCTCATCCAGGATGGCACATCAATGCGAGCTGTGGCAAGAATGTTTGCTGTGTCTGTCAGCGTAGTGTCCAGAGCATGGAGGCGCTACCAGGAGACAGGCCAGTACATCAGGAGACGTGGAGGAGGCCGTAGGAGGGCAACAACCCAGCAGCAGGACCGCTACCTCCGCCTTTGGGCAAGGAGGAACAGGAGGAGCACTGCCAGAGCCCTGCAAAATGACCTCCAGCAGGCCACAAATGTGAATGTGTCTACTCAAACGATCAGAAACAGACTCCATGAGAAAGAAAGAAAGAAAGAAAGAAAGATAATGCTGCGCTTACTAAAAGCAGCTCTTATAGAAGTGATATTTGAAATAGATAAAAAAAAGAGCGCTATGACTTATGAAGTAAAATAAAAATTAAATGTTAAAACTTGTGGCACCTGTAAAGAAAAAGGTTTATTAGTTAATATCAATAATGTTTACACTCTTTTGAGTGAATGATTGGGTAGCAGATGTTTCACGGTTTTGACGTATAAAAACCGTGAAACATCTGCTACCCAATCATTCACTCAAAAGAGTGTAAACATTATTGATATTAACCAATAAACCTTTTTCTTTACAGGTGCCACAAGGTCTAACATTTAATTTTTATTTTACTTCATAAGTCATAGCGCTCTTTTTTTATCTATTTCAGACTCCATGAGGGTGGTATGAGGGCCCGACGTCCATAGGTGGGGGTTGTGCTTACAGCCCGACACCGTGCAGGACGTTTGGCATTTGCCAGAGAACACCAAGATTGGCAAATTCGCCACTGGCGCCCTGTGCTCTTCACAGATGAAAGCAGGTTCTCACTGAGCACATGTGACAGACGTGACAGAGTCTGGAGACGCCAAGGAGAACGTTCTGCTGCATGCAACATCCTCCAGCATGACCAGATTGCCAGTGGGTCAGTAATGGTGTGGGGTGGCATTTCTTTGGGGGGCCGCACAGCCCTCCATGTGCTCGCCAGAGGCAGCCTGACTGCCATTAGGTACCGAGATGAGATCCTCAGACCCCTTGTGAGACCATATGCTGGTGTGGTTGGCCCTGAGTTCCTCCTAATGCAAGACAATGCTAGACCTCATGTGGCTGGAGTGTGTCAGCAGTTCCTGCAAGACGAAGGCCTTGATGCTATGGCCTGGCCCGCCCGTTCCCCAGACCTGAATCCAACTGAGCACATCTGGGACATCATGTCTCGCTCCATCCACCAACGCCACGTTGCACCACAGACTGTCCAGGAGTTGGCGGATGCTTTAGTCCAGGTCTGGGAGGAGATCCCTCAGGAGACCATCCGCCACCTCATCAGGGTCATGCCTAGGCGTTGTAGGGAGGTCATACAGGAACGTGGAGGCCACACACACTCTTGAGCCTCCTTTTGACTTGTTTTAAGGACATTACATCAAAGTTGGATCAGCCTGTAGTGTGTTTTTCCACTTCAATTTTGAGTGTGACTCCAAATCCAGACCTCCATGGGTTAATAAATTTGATTTCCATTGATAATTTTTGTGTGATTTTGTTGTCAGCACATTCAACTATGTAAAGAACAAAGGGGCAGATGTATTAACCTGGAGAAGGCATAAGGAAGTGATAAACCAGTGATATGTGCAAGGTGATAAACACACCAGCCAATCTGCTCCAATATGTAAATTAACAGTTAGGATCTGATTGGCTGCTGCCTTTATCACCTTGCACATATCACTGGTTTATCACTTCCTTATGCCTTCTCCAGGTTAATACATCTGCCCCAAAGTATTTAATAAGAATATTTCATTCATTCAGATCTAGGATGTGTTGTTTAAGTGTTCCCTTTATTTTTTTGAGCAGTGTACATACATTATATATATATATATACACATATGACCGAAACGGACGCAGTCGGTGGTGTGCTACATATACCAATGTTTATACAGTCTACAATAAATGTATGTATAGATATGCGTGTGTGTGTATACACACTTACGGTGTGTTTATATATATATATATATATATATATATATATACACACACAGGTTGTGTATCCCTTATCCAAAACGCTTGGGACCAGAGGTATTTTGGATATCCGATTTTTCCGTATTTTGGAATAATTGCATACCATAATGAGATATCATGGCAATGGGACATAAGTCTAAGCACAGAATACATTTATGTTTCATATACACCTTATACACACAGCCTGAAGGTAATTTTAGCCAATACTTTTAATAACTTTGTGCATGAAACAAAGTGTGTATACATTCACACAATTCATTTACGTTTCATATACACCTTATACACACAGCCTGAAGGTCATTTAATACAATATTTTTAATAACTTTGTGTATTAAACAAAGTTTGAGTACACTGAGCCACAGAAAACAAAGATTTCACTATCTCACTCAAAAAAGTCCGTATTTCGGAATATTCCGTATTTCGGAATATTTGGATATGGGATACTAAACCTGTATATAGTTATTGAGAGAGAGAGAGAGAGAGAGAAAGCATGCCAGTGGCTTAATTAATGCACGTGTGAGACATATGCAGAAGCCTTAGCATTGTATATGCTCTATGCCCCTCATTTACTCATGTATGTCCATTTTCTGCCCACTGCCTGTATTACTAGATACACGTATCTGACTTTTTAGTTGTATGTATGTGTTTGATGCACCATTTTCTGTAAACCGTATAGACAGTTGTGCGTAAAAATCCCAGTCATCAGCAGCTTGGTGGTACTGAAATCACCATGTCTAGCACCAGCGTTCATTTACTGTCAAAGTCACATAAATCATATTTTATCTCCAATCTGGTAACTTGTCTGTACAACAACTGAACCTCCTGACATGTCTGCATGCTTTTTGGCATTGAGATGTGGCAACATGATTGCCCGGCACAAAATGATATGCGCGAGTGCGCGCAAACACACATGTAAAGTATACTATTACCCAAATTTCATGTGCTAACTCAACATTACTTAGAAATATTAATAAATAGTTTTTTAAATAAGATCATGGATGTCACAATCCTGACTGTAATTCTCATATTTGGTGACTTACCCCTGCTTTCTGTCCTGGATCCTGTGTCTTTTCACTCACGGAGTTAAACAGCTTGTCAGCACTGAGTTTCCTGAGTTCTCTGCCTGAGAGGTAATCAGCTCCACCTGTGGTGATCTCCTGTGTGAGGCTGAATTCAGTAATCTAAAAGCAAGCATCCTGTGTTTTGCAGAAGTCCAGGCTTCAGTGTTCTCTTGGCCTGCTAGGCCTCATTCTACATCACAGCCTTGGCTAGAGTAGTCACATGACAGTGACATCACCTAATCCTGCCCACCAATCATCAAGGACCAGGAAGTATAAATCAGGAGGCTGAGTTAGGAATCTGGGCCAGTTCCTCGTGTCACATACAGCCTTGTGAGAGTCTTTATGCTGAGCTCCCTTAAGGTAACCATTGTACCTAAGTTCCTGTGGAAACTCTGTTCCCTTGTTCCTGTATGGTTACTTGTGTGTTGCCATTTGATTTCACCATTTCCCTGAGTCTCAATGTAAAGGCACAGCTGCAATGTTTCGTCTTAAAGGCACAGTACTGAATTCCATGTTCTCCACTGAAAACCACAGCTGTCGTGTTTCAGTTTTACTACTGTTGTAGTTGGGATCTCCAGAGCTCAGTACTTCCGTGCTTCCAACACCTCCGTGCCTCCGTGCTTCCAGCAGCTCCGTGACTCAGCATCTCCGTGCCTCAGCATCTCCGTGCCTCAGTACCTCCGTGCCTCAGGACCTCCGTGCCTCCGTGCCTCAGTACCTCCGTGCTTCCAGCACCTCCGTGCCTCCGTGCTTCCAGCACCTCCGTGACTCAGCATCTCCGTGCTTCCAGCACCTCCGTGCCTCCGTGCTTCCAGCACCTCCGTGCCTCAGCATCTCCGTGCCTCAGCACCTCCGTGCCTCAGTACCTCCGTGCTTCCA
Source organism: Pseudophryne corroboree (assembly GCF_028390025.1). Lineage (NCBI taxonomy): Eukaryota > Metazoa > Chordata > Amphibia > Anura > Myobatrachidae > Pseudophryne > Pseudophryne corroboree. The sequence continues at coordinate 510,149,157 of NC_086445.1, forward strand.
GCACCTCCGTGCCTCCGTGCTTCCAGCACCTCCGTGCCTCCGTGCTTCCAGCATCTCCGTGCCTCAGCATCTCCGTGCCTCAGCACCTCCGTGCCTCAGCACCTCCGTGCCTCAGTACCTCCGTGCTTCCAGCACCTCCGTGCCTCCGTGCCTCAGCACCCCAGTGTCTCTACGCACTCCAGTGTCTCTACGCACCCCAGTGTCTTCACGCACCTCAGTGCCTCTACGCACCTCAGTGCCTCTACGCACCTCAGTGCCTCTACGCACCTCAGTGCCTCTACGTACCTCAGTGTCTCCAAGTACCTCAGTGTCTCCAAGTACCTCAGTGTCTCCAAGTACCTCAGTGTCTCCAAGTACCTCAGTGTCTCCAAGTACCTCAGTGTCTCCAAGCACCTCAGTGTCTCCAAGCACCTCAGTGTCTCCAAGCACCTCAGTGTCTCCAAGCACCTCAGTGTCTCCAAGCACCTCAGTGTCCCCAAGCACCCCGTGCCCTTTAGCACAGTTGTACCTGTTATTCTTCACTGATTCATCAGCGCCTTTCCAGTTCTGTCTTTCAGGAGACCTTCAGCGCCCACACGTGCTTCCTGTCTGCCGACCTCATCCTGCATGAGGAGAACCTGGATTCGGCCATCTCTGCCGCGGTTCCTCTTCCCAGTCACCGGAAGAGACCCCGAGTCCACAACACTTCCAAAACCAGGTCAGTGGTGGTATTCGTGTAGTTCTCCAGTCGCCCGCGCAGACTTCGCTAGCACCGGGTTCACAAAAACCTTAGTCATGACAGTAGGAACTGGCCCCATGGACCCGGCCGAAAGTGTTTGTCTGACGCAGGACCTCCTAAGCAATATTGCAGGACGCTTGGAAGGTCTGGAGTCGACTCAGCATCAATTGGCACAGTGTCTGCAGCGGAATTCTTTCTCCAGAGATTCTCTGACCTTCTGCTCTAAGACTCCTGACCAACTGCAGATATTCTACCAGATGTTATTACAGTTACAAGAACTTTTGCCTAGTATTCTCTCTGTAATGCCTGATTTCCTCAGGAATACTACCAACGTTGTTGATCCTGTTTTGTCCCAACCAGTTAATAGAGTCTCTTCCTCTGTGCAAGGAAAAGTTGTTCATCAGAGCTATCCACGGCCCAAGCTCTCTGAAGCTGAACGTCAGCGGCGTAGGGAGCTACACCTCTGTCTTTACTGTGGAAATTCCGGTCATTTTGTTAAAGACTGCATTCTTCGCAAGCCAGGGAATGGTGACAAATCGCAGTATCACAGTGCTCATGTCTACAAGTCATCCACAGTAGCCGATCCTGCTACTGCTGACGGGGGTATCAAGATGGCTACTCGGAAAGAGACTCAAATTTATGACTGGGGTCCGGTGATTAAAAGACCTTATCCCAAGTTGGGTGTCCAGAGAAGAATATTCAAGCCATTTAGAGTCACAGAGGAGTCAGAGTGTCCAGCCCCAGGGGGGGCGTCCGTGTCTTCAGCCCCAGGAGGGGCGTCTTCAGAGTGTCCAGCCCCAGGAGAGGCGTCTTCAGAGTGTCCAGCCCCAGGAGGGGCGTCTTCAGAGTGTCCAGCCCCAGGAGGGGCGTCTTCAGAGTGTCCAGCCCCAGGAGGGGCGTCTTCAGAGTGTCCAGCCCCAGGAGGGGCGTCTTCAGAGTGTCCAGCCCCAGGAGGGGCGTCTTCAGAGTGTCCAGCCCCAGGAGGGGCGTCTTCAGAGTGTCTAGCCCCAGGAGGGGCGTCTTCAGAGTGTCTAGCCCCAGGAGGGGCGTCTTCAAAGTGTCCAGCCCCAGGAGGGGCGTCTTCAAAGTGTCTAGCCCCAGGAGGGGCGTCTTCAGAGTGTCCAGCCCCAGGGGGGGCGTCCGTGTCTTCAGCCCCAGGGGGGGCGTCTTCAGAGTGTCCAGCCCCAGGGGGGGCGTCCGTGTCTTCAGCCCCAGGGGGGGCGTCTTCAGAGTGTCCAGCCCCAAGAAGGGGTTCTTCAGAGTGTCCAGCCCCAAGAAGGGGTTCTTCAGAGCGTCCAGCCCCAGTGAGGGGTTCAGAGCGTCCAGCCCCAGTGAGGGGTTCAGAGCGTCCAGCCCCAGTGAGGGGTTCAGAGCGTCCAGCCCCAGGAGGGGGTTCTTCAGAGGGCACAGCCCCAGGAGGGGGTTCTTCAGAGGGTCCAGCCCCAGGAGGGGGTTCCGAGGGTACAGCCCCAGGAAGGGGATCCGAGGGTCCAGAGCCAGAGGGTCTACAGAGTGCTGCCCAGCCAGAGGGTCTACAGAGTGCTGCCCAGCCAGAGGGTCTACAGAGTGCTGCCCAGCCAGAGGGTCTACAGAGTGCTGCCCAGCCAGAGGGTCTACAGAGTGCTGCCCAGCCAGAGGGTCTACAGAGTGCTGCCCAGCCAGAGGGTCTACAGAGCGCTGCCCAGCCAGAGGGTCTACAGAGCGCTGCCCAGCCAGAGAGCCTTCAGAGCGCTGCCCAGCCAGAGAGCCTTCAGAGCGCTGCCCAGCCAGAGAGCCTTCAGAGCGCTGCCCAGCCAGAGAGCCTTCAGAGCGCTGCCCAGCCAGAGAGCCTTCAGAGCGCTGCCCAGCCAGAGAGCCTTCAGAGCGCTGCCCAGCCAGAGAGCCTTCAGAGCGCTGCCCAGCCAGAGAGCCTTCAGAGCGCTGCCCAGCCAGAGAGCCTTCAGAGCGCTGCCCAGCCAGAGAGCCTTCAGAGCGCTGCCCAGCCAGAGAGCCTTCAGAGCGCAGCCCAGCCCCGTGAAGAGAGGGCTCTTGCCTCAGCCCAGCCCCGTGAAGTGGGGGCTCTTGCCTCAGCCCAGCCCCTTGAAGTGGGGGCTCTTGCCTCAGCCCAGCCCCTTGAAGTGGGGGCTCTTGCCTCAGCCCAGCCCCGTGAAGTGGGGGCTCTTGCCTCAGCCCAGCCCCGTGAAGTGGGGGCTCTTGCCTCAGCCCAGCCCCGTGAAGTGGGGGCTCTTGCCTCAGCCCAGCCCCGTGAAGTGGGGGCTCCTGCCTTGGTTCAGCCCCGTGAAGAAAGGACTCAGTCCGTCCCGGTTCCAGCCGGTCCAGCAATACTCCAGGCCCAGCCTGGTCAGTCCGTCCCGGTTCCAGCCGGTCCAGCAATACTCCAGGCCCAGCTTGGCCAGTCCGTTCCGGTTCCAGCCGGTCCAGCAATACTCCAGGCTCCGCCTGGTCAGTTCGTTCCGGTTCCAGCCGGTCCAGTGTTACTCCAGGACCAGCCTGGTCAGTCTCCTTTGGTTCCAGCCAATTCAAGCATCCCCGGATCCAATCCAGTCCTACTCGTCCAGTCAAAGATTTCTCCAGTTTCAGCCTCTAAGCTTTCGTCTGATGGTTTACCACCTATTTACTTCGATGGAGATTTACTGCAATATGCCGCTTTGGTTGAACAATTTCTGTCTCGGATGGAGTCTGATCCTTCAGGTGCAGTAACTCCTTCCAACGTTACTCGATATCTGTTCCTGGCATTCAGAGGAAGAGCTTTGGAGTGGGCCAACATGCTTTTTGAGAGTAATGATCCTGTGTTCCATGACTTACAGAATTTTAGTAATGCTGTGGTTAAAGAATTTGGTCCTAAACCTATGGAATCTGACTCGGTAAAGAAATCAGGCTCTAAAGGGAATGCAGAAGGAAGTTTGTGCTGTCCTCCCAGGGATAATCTAAGAATCTCCTTCAGTAAGAATCCGACCATTAAAATTGCTCATGTTGGAGTCTCTCCTAGCCCAGAGAATTTAAATCTCCAGTGCACCTCATTTTCATCTGCAAACTGTGTATCTATGGGAGATTCATATCTTCCATTAGACTTGGACTCAGACTCTGAATTTGATCCAGTCCATGATGCTACTCCTTTCTTGGGAGCCCCCATGTTTTCTAAGGAAGGTTTTTCTTTACAGGAGATCCCGCGGTCCTTGGTCAAAACCAAACGTTCCCATAAGAAGAAGAGGCATCAACGAAGGTCCTAAATTCTTCTGTATGAATTTCTCAAGTTCCCCTAAGATTAGATGGGTGTCCGGAGTCCACCCTCGAAGAGGGGGATACTGTCACAATCCTGACTGTAATTCTCATATTTGGTGACTTACCCCTGCTTTCTGTCCTGGATCCTGTGTCTTTTCACTCACGGAGTTAAACAGCTTGTCAGCACTGAGTTTCCTGAGTTCTCTGCCTGAGAGGTAATCAGCTCCACCTGTGGTGATCTCCTGTGTGAGGCTGAATTCAGTAATCTAAAAGCAAGCATCCTGTGTTTTGCAGAAGTCCAGGCTTCAGTGTTCTCTTGGCCTGCTAGGCCTCATTCTACATCACAGCCTTGGCTAGAGTAGTCACATGACAGTGACATCACCTAATCCTGCCCACCAATCATCAAGGACCAGGAAGTATAAATCAGGAGGCTGAGTTAGGAATCTGGGCCAGTTCCTCGTGTCACATACAGCCTTGTGAGAGTCTTTATGCTGAGCTCCCTTAAGGTAACCATTGTACCTAAGTTCCTGTGGAAACTCTGTTCCCTTGTTCCTGTATGGTTACTTGTGTGTTGCCATTTGATTTCACCATTTCCCTGAGTCTCAATGTAAAGGCACAGCTGCAATGTTTCGTCTTAAAGGCACAGTACTGAATTCCATGTTCTCCACTGAAAACCACAGCTGTCGTGTTTCAGTTTTACTACTGTTGTAGTTGGGATCTCCAGAGCTCAGTACTTCCGTGCTTCCAACACCTCCGTGCCTCCGTGCTTCCAGCAGCTCCGTGACTCAGCATCTCCGTGCCTCAGCATCTCCGTGCCTCAGTACCTCCGTGCCTCAGGACCTCCGTGCCTCCGTGCCTCAGTACCTCCGTGCTTCCAGCACCTCCGTGCCTCCGTGCTTCCAGCACCTCCGTGACTCAGCATCTCCGTGCTTCCAGCACCTCCGTGCCTCCGTGCTTCCAGCACCTCCGTGCCTCAGCATCTCCGTGCCTCAGCACCTCCGTGCCTCAGTACCTCCGTGCTTCCAGCACCTCCGTGCCTCCGTGCTTCCAGCACCTCCGTGCTTCCAGCATCTCCGTGACTCAGCATCTCCGTGCCTCAGCACCTCCGTGCCTCAGCACCTCCGTGCCTCAGTACCTCCGTGCTTCCAGCACCTCCGTGCCTCCGTGCCTCAGCACCCCAGTGTCTCTACGCACTCCAGTGTCTCTACGCACCCCAGTGCCTCTACGCACCTCAGTGCCTCTACGCACCTCAGTGCCTCTACGCACCTCAGTGCCTCTACGTACCTCAGTGTCTCCAAGTACCTCAGTGTCTCCAAGTACCTCAGTGTCTCCAAGCACCTCAGTGTCTCCAAGCACCTCAGTGTCTCCAAGCACCTCAGTGTCTCCAAGCACCTCAGTGTCCCCAAGCACCCCGTGCCCTTTAGCACAGTTGTACCTGTTATTCTTCACTGATTCATCAGCGCCTTTCCAGTTCTGTCTTTCAGGAGACCTTCAGCGCCCACACGTGCTTCCTGTCTGCCGACCTCATCCTGCATGAGGAGAACCTGGATTCGGCCATCTCTGCCGCGGTTCCTCTTCCCAGTCACCGGAAGAGACCCCGAGTCCACAACACTTCCAAAACCAGGTCAGTGGTGGTATTCGTGTAGTTCTCCAGTCGCCCGCGCAGACTTCGCTAGCACCGGGTTCACAAAAACCTTAGTCATGACAATGGATATATGTATTTTTAGAAGAAAAATCAAGCCTTACATTATGGTGCACGTGTTTTTACTTCAACAAATAGTGATGCACTTTAATGCTACTATCTCTAGTACTGATGTGCCAGTACACGATTATGCAGAGGTTAGGGGCTTTCCTGATCACATTTTCACACATATTAAAATTAAGTGGGAGTAATTGATTTAGTGGAAGCAAACGTATACAACCCTCTCTTAACATTACAGAATTGTTATATCTCATTCTGATGCTCTGATGGGAGGGAAACATAAGAGATGTAGATTCATTTGGGTGTGGTGATGAGGTAGCATTTATGCATTTGCTTCACTATGTCCTAACAGTAAAACAAACTGTGGGAAAGATGAACTGGCAGAATAAAACCTTTAGGAAACACTAAAAGGATATGTGCTTATGTGCTGTGTAGCCAGTTGGCCTACAGGGAGTAGAACCCTACAGACACATATACCTTGTCTAATTTCAGATCAGAAAATGGGACTCCTAAAACAGACTAAGCCACAGCAGCTCCAGCTCACTTAATCATAAGCCCTCTAGAGTCCACGTTGACAAATTCTTTAACAAGCTCTGTGGTTACAAGGAAAGATGGTTTCATTCTGAGTCACTCCTGTTCAAACAATTTACTGGAAATTGAGAGGAGGGGGAATTTTCAGAGAAGTCATGTGATGGGCCAGACAAACCATACCCAGAATAGGTTCAGCAGAGTCAAAAACAGGTCCTGACAGCAACTGTCACCCAGGGAGTGCATGGCCTCTTAGTCATTACAACTTCATTTGGAGAACAGGGTTACTGGAGGAACCATAGTAGACCAAATGATTAACTATTGCAGGGGATGGGAAGCACAGCAGTTAAAGCAGAAATGCATATTTTATATATATATATATATATATATATATATATATATATATATATATATATATATATATATATATATATATATATATATATAAAAAGATATTTGTTCTTATATCAAAGTAATTACATAAAGAAGGTCTGGATGTCCCAAACCAAGGGGTAATTTGGGTTACTTTGTGACATTACAAAATGAAATCGCTATGCCCTATTAATACTATACTCATGTGTACCCGATGACATTTGTGCCACATTTTGAGGGGTTCAGAATATTATGCCAGCGGAAGGAATTCCGGCGGTTATAATATAGACGCTGGGATCCCGCTGATAAGACTGACAGGAGCGAGTAAGGGGTGTGCTCCTCTCTCTTCACCTCCCTAACCATGACCCACCCCTTCCCGCAGCCTAACACCCTCTCGGAGGTGCCTAATCCTAACCTCTGTCCCCGCTGCCTAAACCTAACCATCTTTCTCCAGGGGTGCCTAACCCTAACCCACCCTCCCCGCAGCCTAAACCCCCTGCCTAATGCCTACACCTAACACCCCCCCTCCCCAAACCTCAGTTTGCGGGGATGCTTATGGTAGATATGCCGGCTGTCGGGAGCCTGCTCCATTCGGAGTTCCCATGTCGGTATTCTGATGAGTGCCGGGATCTTGGCGTCAGTATTTCGACTTCCGGGATATATCTCAACAGCCAGCATCTTGACTGCATCCCATTTTGAGACAATTAAAGTGTTCACTGTAGTTACTAGATTTTTTGCAACTACAGTAGTCATATTTGCATTTGATATTGGGCACGGTGGCGCTCTATGCGCGCCACACTATTTTATTCTCCCTCCAGGGGGGTCGTGGACCCCCACGAGGGAGAATAAGTGTCGGTATGCCGGCTGTCGGGATCCCGGCGCCGGTATACTGTGTGCCGGGATCCCGTCAGTCGGCATACAGAAGACCACTCTTTAACAATAGTGACTTGCACTAGCTTGCTGATGGGATCTGTAATGATGTCTCAAAATTCTGATACTTTGCAGTAGGTCCACCAGATATAAAGGTACTCATCTATAATATAGCTTACAAGCATTTTCTTTCAATAATGTGGAAATAGAAGCACTGGAGACCCCTGGATAGATTAACTACGAATCAAGTTTGACTTCTAAACCAAAACTGTGGACATCGTCGGGAGTTTGGAGGGATTAAATGCAGTATTTACTAAGCATTGCATTTGAGAGTTTATTGAAATTTGATGGTGCCACCCATCATTAGTTTTTCGGTCTAAAATCCAGTCAGATTGTCCTTTCCAGACAGACTCCGCTGTCTGATAGAAGTATGAATCAGCAACCAATCTGGGACACATTTCAAGCACTGCATAGGTCGGTATGATCTGTGCAGGCTTTAGTTACAGTATGTTAAAAAGAGAGTACAAATGGTTAATAAAAAATAAATAATGCATGGGGTCCACCCACAAATACATAACCAGCCCCGGATCTCTCAGTCTGGGTTGGTATGGGAAAATAGGGGGAGGGGGGGGGGGGGGGACGGACGAACGACGACTGTGTGGGTTCTCCCTACACTGGGCTGAACCAGCTATAGAGACAATGCTATAGCAGTGTGAGACACAAACTGGTCAGTACTGGGCTGGAATTCCTTGGAAAGTCAGTACACCCCCCCCCCCCCCCTTCCCCTTCCCACACACAAAATAATAATAGGTAACCTTCATGCTTACTAAACCCGTTTTCATATGCCACTATTTACATGATATGTATTATAAAATAGCTTTCATAACACGTCCTTTATCTATTATTTCCCTGAGTATGTTTACTTAGTTAATGATTGTGTGTGCACACTTCACTTAAAGATCCTTTCACTCGTAGAAATTGCGTAATGCATAGTGTCTTTATTCGTCATGTGGTGATTATTTGTTAGCATTTTCCAGGACAATCATGACAATGTGCGTAGCAAGTCTTAAGGTGTGGCTGTCCTGCATCATTTTCCACTGTGAACTTCTCCAAACATACACTCCACATAAAAACACTTAACATATCTATTTTAATACATATTCTTTACTCACATGACCTCCTATGTTAACAGAAAGTTAATGAATTGTTCTTATGAAAGAAAAAAGGGGGGTGTTGTAGGTGCACTGTCTCTAGCATTACTGATATCATACAGCTTAGCACAGGACCCCCCAAAAAACCACAGCCAAGCAACCGCAGGGCATCGCAGGGAATAATTATGTGTAGTCAGAAGGATTAAGGGATAGGTGAGAAAAAAAGGGGTGTTATGGGGTGAATTAATATAAGTTAAAAAAATGTGTAACATGTATAATAAATTTTTTGGGGGTCCCGTGCCCTAGGTTTGAACCCCTATAGTGTTAGGTACTGCAGCAGAGTGGAGTCCCTTGCCGCGGGGCTGCAGCTTCATGCATTGATCAATTCATAACTAAACTCCACTATTTATTATATGCTAAGCTGTATGATATCAGTAAAGCTAGAGACAGTGCACCTACAACACCCCCCTTTTTTCTTCTGTAGAACTACAAGTCTCAGTAGGTAGCACCTCACATTACTGGCAGCTATAGGTGTGCAGTCTAAGGCCCCTCCCTGAATTGTTCTTATATAACACCCTTTCCCCTAGATTATAAGGTCCTTGGAGAAGGGCCCTCTTCTCTCCTGTTCTCACAGCCCTCTTCGCTCGCACTTCAATTACATCTCTCTCCTAGTCAGTGACCGTCTATACCCGCATCTCCTTTCACTTGTGCCCGTCCATATCTTCCAATGGCTGCCACCTCCTAGTAATACGCTGGTTACTCTTTGCTTCCTTAAATCTCAGCTGTATTGTGTACTGGGAATTGTGGTGCTAATTGATACCTGTGCTCTGTTTTAATTTTTCAGTTACTGTAATGTTAAGTTCTGCTCCTGTAGACACATGTTCCTGAAGGTATAAAATGGGTAGAGATGCACGGATTAGATCATTTGCTAACTAAATGGTTTACCGGAAGGAGCTAACCGAGTTTGAAAAGGAGAGATCATCATAGGCTGCTCGTTCGGAGGTATAAGTGTGAGAAGTATCACAGATGTTACAAAGTGTCCAAAATCCACTGTGTCTTTTGTCATTAATGCATAGAAGGAGAATGGTTATTGCAGGACTGCACCTCGCCCTGGAAGACTACCGAAACTGCAACCCAGGGACCGGAAAGTGCTAACCAGGAAGCCTCGTAAGAACATGGGTCGTTCCATGCATAGCACTGCACAAGAGTTCCAAATGGCCACTAATGTGGCGGATTCGACAAGAACACTTCCGTAAGGAGGCCCATGGACTTGAATATTATGGGCAAGTAGCTGCTCATAAACCTCTAATCACAAAGATGACTGCAGCCCAGCGCTTACAATGGTGTAAAGAGAGCAAAAAAAGGACAGTGGAACAATGGCGGCAAGTGTTATGGAGGGACAAATATTGATTTACACTTTTTAGATCAGATGAACGTGTTTTGGCGATTACTAAGAGAATGCCTGATGCCAGAGTGCACTTACAGTAAAGCATCGAAGTGGTGGCGTTATAGTGTGGGGCTGTATCAGCTAGTTTGGCATGGGTTCGCTAGTTGTAATGCATGGTCACATTAACTCTGAGAAGTATAGAGATGTTCTCGATAACTCTGGAGCGCCCTACATTGTGGCAGTTCTACAGAAACAACGTATGTTTTTATCAGGACGACAATGCCACCTGTCATATTTTCAGGGCGACGCTGGACTGGTATACATAAAATTCAGTAACTTGGATGGACTGGCCAGCTCGGAGTCCAGATCTTAACTCCATAGAGAACCGCCTGGACGAACTGGAGCAACATGTACGTTCTAGGTCGACTCGACCTTTAGTGTTACAGTATGTCGCTGTACTTAAGGCGGAATGACAAAATATAACGCCTGCTGTTGTCCAGGAACTTGTGGACAGTTTGCCAAGAAGGGTGTCTACAGTATCACTGCATGTGGTGAACCTAACAAACACTGACAGTATATTATATATATATATATATATATATATATACATACACACACACACACACACACACACACACACACACACACAGGGCAACAGCAATATAGTTTGGAAAGTGTAATGCTTCCATATCCATCTCATACAGGGTCATGTCAACGTTTCGGTGAAGTGCTGATAAGAATTAAAGTGACCATGTGCAACAACAAAGATGTGGGGATAGATAGATAGATAGATAGATAGATATGGTAATTATGATAAATGCTTTCCCACATTCTAACTGCCAGAAGTCCAGCAATGCAACCCTTTGGGGAAACAGGAAGTTATGTTAAAATGACTTCCTGTTTTACAGAGGCCTGGGTTCCTGGATTACTCAGAAACAATCAGACCATGAGGAAAACCATTTGAAACTAGTTTGATTGCATCTGCAACTAAGGGTAGGAATGTAAAAGAAAAAAGTTGTAATCCGAGTGTCGCAACAACAGAATCCACAAATGATGTAAATATCCAATGATGATCAAATGTCCTGGGTGAATGGGTCTATACTGTTAGAAATTACAGATGCCGTCCATTATAGAAAATAAGACGGGTAGTACAATTCACTTGGAGTACCAAAGTAAAGCCTGTAACTTGCCATTATACAGTATAAAATACTTTAATGACTTTGAAAATACATTTAATAAAAAACGGAAAGACATTATACCTACAGAAATGATTTTGACTATTTGGAATCTTCCAGTTAAGTTGCCTTGCTGAAGTTAGATTTCATTTTCCTAGACAAACCCTTAGTAAACATCAATAAAAGCAGATGGGCGTATACGGACACTAGAATTATAGCTAATGTTGTTTACCTTTATTTATATAGCACCACGCACTATGCAGTGCTCTACAAAGAATGATTAATCACACACATCAGCCACTGCCCAAATGGATTTTACGGACAGATTTCCCTACCACACAAAAAGTGTCACTTTTGGCAACAGCTAATTAATCTAACCAATAGGATTATGTTGTTTGAATTTTCCATAGCCAGATGCAAAAGGACAGCCAATATATGACTTTTGCTACCACCCAGTGGTTAATAGCGACCAGTGAGCCCTGACAGAGACAGAAGCAATCTTTGTGTGCTATGTGTGTGCATTTATGCAATCCAATCTGGGATTGGCCGCTATTTAAATTAAGTAATACAAGTAATGCGGACTACTGTATCACATGTAAGTTTGTGTGTCACACTCGCATTCATAACAAATGTAACACATCTCACTATAATTCTCAATACTGCAAAGTATCACTATATTGTCCCATAATATTACATTAGTATTGAACATAATTAACAACTGACACTGTAAACTTAAATAAAACTGAAGAAAAAAGTTTTCCAAGTGGGAACACATGCAAATGATAACAAAAACCCATACTTCAACACAGACCCCGCCACTTTTGTGTTACAAAAACATTTCTAATACCCCTTTCAGACATGCTCCAAATTCCCGGGATTTTGCACATGAACGCGCATCAACCCGGGAATTTGGTATGTCTGAAAGGCACCGACACGGGAACGTGATCCGGGTTGCCAACCCTGCAATTGACCAGGGTTTTTCCCGGGAAGACAACCCGGCTTAGGTCTGAAAGGTGCGACCTGGGAATTTGCTCCCAGGTCGCACCTGATTGGCGGTGCTGCCTGGAGGAGGCTGGAGTGAGGAGGGGGCGTGCGCCCGCTGCTGTAGTCCGTGCTGCTGTGAGTAGCTGAAGCAGCCGGCGCAGCCAAAAAAACAGGCCTGTTGGAATGAGTGTGTGTGTGAATATATATGAATTTGGCATGTGTGTGTTTATTACATGTATGTGTGTGTTTGAGTGTGACATGTGTATGTGTAAGACGTGTGTGTGTGTGTGTGTGTGTGTGTGTGTGTGTGTATAAGACGTGACAGTAGAGTAGCCTGGTCTGACCTGGCTGCCAGGGAAGACCAGGCTTATGTCTGAAAGGGGTTGACCCGGGAATTTCCCAGGTCTCAGATTTAGTGTGAAAGGGGGTCCCAGCAAAAACCCGGGATTTTCCAGAGTGAAAATCCCGGGTCTGAAGCAGGGAAATTACCGGGTCTTATGTCTGAAACGGGTATAAAGGCCCGTACACACTGGTCGATATATCGGCCGTTTTCTTGAACGGCCTATATATCGCGGGACCGTCGGCCAGTGTGTACGGCCGATACGTCTGTGAACTCCGTCGTTCACAGACATATCGCGACGGCCGCGCAGCACAGCCGACGACCAATATATCTACCGATATATTGGCGCGTCGCTGTGTGTGTACGGGGCGGTCGGCCGACCGCCCGTACACATGCTGCGGCGGCCGGCGGTGATTGACAGCTGAACTGGGTGGGCGTGTGTACACGCCCGCCCAGTTCATGACGTCAGTCCCCGACGGATCGGACAGTGTGTATGCTGAACACACTGCCCGATCCGTCCATAGATATATCTGCAGATCAATTGATCTGCAGATATATCTACTAGTGTGTACCCACCTTAAGTTATGAGTAGCAGAGATCACTTATCTTAAGTTCTTCAATTGGGGAATTTAAGAAAAAGTGCACAGGTACTGTTCTGTGTTTTATTTAGTTGCAAACATGGCACTAGAAAGTATCTGGTTACAGTCCATTTAACTTTTAGCTATGCAGTGGGTTTTTTTTTGTCTCCAACAAAGCTTTGGCTACCCTGCAGGAGATCAGTATGATTTACCGGTGGCCGGGATGCCGGGCATCAGTATACAGACTGCGCCATCCCGGCCGCCAGTATACTAGCGGGGTGGCGAGCGCAAAGAGTCCCTTGGCGGGCTCGTTGGCTCGCCACAGGTGCTATTCCCACTCTATAGGTGTCGTGTAATAGCTCCTGTGAGCCAGGATTCCGGCTGTCGACTGTCAGGTTACCAACACCGGTATCCTGAACGCCAGGATCCCGACAGCCAGCAAATTAACTGCATCCCCTCTGCAGTATACATATGCACCCAGAGTGCTTTAGATAAAGACTCACTCACTTCACTAATGAAGACTCTTCACAAGTCTACTGGGATGTGCAAGTGTGGGAAGAAACTAGAAGATTCACAAAAATAGCCACTGAAAATGAGACATTTCCTTAAAGAAGAAAGCGATCAAAGCAATTGAATCACTTGAACCTAAGATGCAATCATTTACTATTTATAATTTTGCAGTTTGTTTATAATCCAAGCGATATTCTTTATATTATAACAGCAATCTTTTAGCATCAGAAAGGTAGTTGTCGTTTAACCCTTTCACTCTTGCACCAGTACACTGAAGCCATTTTTCGACGTTAGTGCTTCCATTTTTTATGCAGTATTTACAAAGCATAGCTTTGTTTAAAACTACTGTGTATTTTCATAAAACGCCATTAGTGTTTTTGTTTATTTTAATATGTCGAATAAAACGGAACCACAGTGGTAATGTTTTTTTGTTTTGCTAATTTTTTTCATCTCAAATTGAATTCTTATTATGTGTATAAATGCAGCAGCCCAACAAGACTAACCATTTTTGAAAGTAAAAAACCTACCACATTAAATGAAGGTACCTCTTTTATATTTTACACAATTTCTGGAAGATCTGGGCATTAGATAAGGGCGTGATAGTGTACCCAGTACCCTCCCATCACTAAGTTGAGACAGTTGGGAGAGCCAGTGATCACCGCTGTTCTGCTCAGCAGCCGGTGATCACTTAATAGGTGCAGGCATCTATCAGTGCAGGGAGTGGAGCCGGGGCTACCCAGCCGCTCAGGGAGCGCTGGCACCCCCCAAAATAACGAAAATGGGGGTCATAGGGCTAGACCCGCCCGCTCACTCGAGGCCCCGATTGCTTTCCGGTCACGCTCTCATCAATCAAAACTTGGGAGGTATGATTATATGGGGGGGTCATAACACACCTAGTGCACAAACTTATATTGAGAATGTACGTTTTCAATAGCTGGGGGTAACAAGTGATCAACAGTGATGCAGTTATAATACAACTGATAAGAGCTATTAAGAAAAAATAGAATTTTAATTACCTACTGGTAAATTCTTTTCTCTCAGTCCGTAAATGGGTTTCATTTAGTACCATGGGGTATAGGCGGGTCCACTAGGAGCCATGGGCACTTTAAGAATTTGATAGTGTGGGCTGGCTCCTCCCTCTATGCCCCTCCTACCAGACTCAGTCTAGGAAACTGTGCCCGAGGAGACGGACATACTTTGAGAGAAGGATAGATAAGGATAGTGGTGAAATTCCGAACCAGCACACACAAACAAGAGGAAAGCCATGCTAACCAAATCTGAAACAGGAAAAGCAACAGCTGAACCAAACAACAATACTTAACCAAGTAACATTGCAAGAAGAACGAAGAACCGGGCGGGCGCCCAGTATCCTCTACGGACTACGAGAAAAGGATTTACCGGTATGTAGTTAAAACAAATAATTAGGTGATTAAAACAATGAACGGTGAGTCAGATTTCCTGTGACGAGCTGTCCTCTTTACATACACCTTCAAAGCCCTCATAACATCCAAAGATTTTGAAGTAGCAGAGGTGTCTGTAACAGTTGGAACCACAATAGGTTTGTTGATGTGAAACGCGGACACCACCTTAGGAAGGAATTGCTGACGAGTTCTGAGTACAGCTCTATCTTCATGGAAAATTAAGTAGGGGCTCTTGTGAGACAACGACCCTAGTTCCGACACACGTCTCACTGAAGCCAAGGCCAACAGTGTGACTGTCTTCCACATAAGATATTTAACCTCTACCTCCTGTAACGGTTCAAACCAGTCCGATTGGAGGAACTGCAGCACCAAATCGAGATCCCAAGGTGCCGTGGGAGGCACAAAGGGAGGTTGGATGCGCAGAACTCCTTTCAAGAACGTCTGGACCTCAGGAAGAGAAGCCAATTGTTCCTGAAAGAAAATGGACAAGGCCGAAATCTGGACATTTATTGAGCCCAGACATAGGCCCACATCCACACCCGACTGCAGAAAAAGCAGGAAACGTCCCAGATGAAATTCCACTGCAGAATATTTTCTGCTCTCACACCAAGAGATGTATTTCTTCCAAATACGGTGGTAATGTTTAGACGTTACCCCCTTCCTGGCTTGAATCATAGGCCCTGATTCCGAGTTGATCGCTCGCTTGCTGCTTTTAGCAGCCCTCTGGGAGTGTATCTTAGCTTAGCAGAATTGCTAACGAAAGGTTAGCAGTTCTGCTATTAAATATTTCCCTGCAGTTTCTGAGTAGCTCCAGACCTACTCCTAGATTGCGATCACTGCAGACTGTTGGTTCCTGGTTTGACATCACAAACTCGCCCTGCGTTCGGCCAGCCACTCCCCTGTTTCCCCAGCCACTCCTGCGTTTTCGTCTGGCACGCCTGCGTTTTTTAGCACACTCCTGGAAAACGCTCAGTTACCTCCCAGAAACACCCACTTCCTGTCAATCACTCACCGATCAGCAAAGCGACTGAAAAGCG
Organism: Pseudophryne corroboree; assembly: GCF_028390025.1. Taxonomy (NCBI): domain Eukaryota; kingdom Metazoa; phylum Chordata; class Amphibia; order Anura; family Myobatrachidae; genus Pseudophryne; species Pseudophryne corroboree. The sequence continues at coordinate 510,165,152 of NC_086445.1, forward strand.
TCGCACAGCCCTGTGTAAAATTGCATAGTTTTGTGTGAAAGTACTGCGGCCCATACGCATGCGCAGAATTGCCGGTTTTTAGCCTGATCGCAAATCTGCTAAAAACGGCAGCGAGCGAACAACTCGGAATGACCCCCATAGTCGGGATGACTTTGTCAGGGATGCCTCTCCCAGCAAGAATCAGCCGTTCAACTTCCATGCCGTCAAACGTAGCCGTGGTAAGTCTTGATAGACGAACGGGCTCTGTTGCAGAAGATCCTCGCGAAGAGGTAGAGGCCACGGATCTCCGAGGAGCATATCCTAGAGGTCCACGTACCAGGCCCTTCTTGGCCAGTCCGGAGCAATGAGAATTGCTTGAACCTTTTTCTTTTTTATTATTTTCAGAATTCTTGGGATCAGAGGAAGTGGAGGAAACACGTACACCATCTGATATACCCATGGAGTCATGAGAGCATCCACTGCCACTGCCTGTGGGTCTCTCGACGTGGAACAATACCGCTTGAGCTTCTTGTTGAGACGAGAGGCCATCATGTTGATCTGTGGATATCCCCATCGACTTGTCAAGCACCTGAACACCTCCGGGTGAAGGACCCACTCCCCCGAGTGCAGGTCGTGTCTGCTGAAGAAGTCTGCTTCCCAGTTGTCTACTCCCAGAATGAAGACCACCGACAACGCTGCAGCGTGATTTTCTGCCCAGAGGAGAATTCTTGACACCTCTGACATTGCTGCTCTGCTTTTCGTTCCGCCATGTCGGTTTATGTACGTTACTGCCGTCATATTGTCCGACTGGACCTGAATGGCCCGATCTTGAAGAAGTTATGAGGCCTGCAGAAAGGCATTGTATATAGACCTGAGTTCCAAAATGTTGACTGGAAGGACGACTTCCTGACTTGACCATCTTCCTTGAAACTGCACCCCCGAGTGACTGCTCCCCAACCTCTGAGGCTTGCATCCGTGGTTAGCAGAATCCAATTTTGAATCCTGAACCGTCGGCCCTCGATCAGGTGAGAAGTCTGTAACCACCACAGAAGGGAGATGCTGGCCATTGGCGAGAGATGGATCTCCTGGTGCATGTGAAGATGTGATCCGGACCATTTGTCACAACAGATCGAGCTAGTAGGGTCGTGCATGAAACCTTCCGTACTGAAGAGTCTCGTAAAAGAGGCCACCGTTTTTCCCATCGACTGGATTACCAATGCCTTTTCCAACGGAAGAAAAACTTTCTGCGACTGTGTCCAGAATCATTCCCAGAAATGGGAGCCTCCGATTTGGCTCTAGTGAGATTTCGGAAGATTCAGAATCCAGCCGTGACCCAGGAGTAGCTGGGTTGTGAGGCCAATGCTGTTCAACAACCTCTCCCTTTATCAGAAGATCATCCAAGTACGGAATTATGGGGGTAATTCCAAGTTGATCACAGCAGGATTTTTTTATAGCAATTGGGCAAAACCATGTGCACTGCAGGGGAGGCAGATATAACATGTGCAGAAAGAGTTAGATTTGTGTGGGTTATTTTATTTCTGTGCAGGGTAAATACTGGCTGCTTTATTTTTACACTGCAGAATGACTCTGATAGCTTCTATAAGAGCTTCTATTCCCTGTGACAGAGCAGCGTCCCCACCTTCTGAATCCATATTCCCCTCCTCCATGTCTGACCCCTCAGCGTCAGAGTCAGACTGCAGGATATGGGCCAGAGTTCGCTTTTGTGGACAAATGGCAAGGGACTGAAACGCTTGTTTGGGGACCGAGTCTCTGTTCATAATCTCATCCACAGAATGTCTTAAGTATTGCGTCTCTTTCTCATTGCGGGACAATTTTTTTGAAATATTGGAAATCATTCCTTTGAGGGAATCCAGCCACGCTGGATCAGCCCCGCTAGCCTGAGAAGGTGCACTACACTGAGTACATAGTAGTGAGCTCCTTGGAGAAGAGGAACACTCTGCCGTACATGAAACACACTCTTTGCCCGACATATTGTAAATGTGACTGCACACACACACACAGAGACACACAGGAAAGGTTAAAAGCACAATTAACCCACAAAGAGCCCTTCCAGGGAGAGACAGAGGTATTTGGAGCCAGCACACCGCGCTCTTATTGCTAATGCCAAGCTTAGCCGGGTCACAGACTAAGTACCCAGATTGGGGACTTAGTACACTAATAATTGCTCCCCCCTGCTATGACCCCCTGGTACCGCTGAAGTAATCTGGAGTCACACCGGAGGAGTCAGCGTCTGTGTCCACTACAGAGGGAAAAAGGCGCTGGTTAGCTGCTGGATCCTCTCATAGTGAAGCCCCGCCCCATCAATGGCACACGGTTTTCCCGCTTTTTTTTATACTGGCTGAGGTAATTTGTGCTTAAAATGGAGACAGATCCGTTTTAAGGCTTTGTTTGTCAGTGTGGGTACTATGTACAGTGTACTCAGATGCAGTTGTGTACGGAGTCTGGAGACGCAATCTGCCCCAGCGAGAAGCCGTGCATCTCCGTACCCTCATGCCGCCATAATGGCCGGCAACCTGTTAACTGGGACACCGGCTTAGTACTCACCACTCTTCTTTCTTCTGGCTCTGTTAGGGGTGGTGGCGTGCTGCGGGAATGTACGCTCGCCGTGGTGGGGCTTGCGAATAGTTCCCTCAGGAGCTAATGTTCTGTCTGTGGGGAACGGGCCCATTAACCCTTCAAGAGTTTGAGCCATTTCCCCCCAAGTCCCACGAAGCAGGCAGCCTGGTGCCACCTAGACCTGCCTGAAAATAACAAACAGAAAAATAAATGCAGAAAACTTTTCAGGAGCTTCCATAAGCGTGACCGGCTCCTCCTAAACTGAGTCTGGTAGGAGGGGCATAGAGGGAGGAGCCAGTCCACACTATCAAATTCTTAAAGTGCCCATGGCTCCTAGTGGACCAGTCTATATACCCCATGGTACCAAATGGAACCCCAGTATCCTCTAGCGTAAGAGAAACCTACTTGTTTTTCTTTTGTTTACTCAGTATACGACATATAAAGGCATAAATGTGCATAGCAGTAACAGAACATAATGCTGCTGTTCTTTCTAAGTCAGTAGCATATGAAAAAATATATATATGAATGACTCAGTTGTTTTGCGAACAGGACGTAGGGACCAGCAACAAAAGAGAAAAACAATGAGCTAATGTAAAAACTGCTTTGTTAGGAAAAAGTACAAGGTATCTGTTTATTACAGAGGGATAGCAGGGGCAATGTATCTATGAAACATTCACATTTCACAGTTCATTTTTCCCAGTCCTCTTTTTATTCATGTTATGATGCAAATTAAAATCATTTACAAATTACAAAATTTGTTCTTTTAAGCACATAGGGACAGATTTTATGGGTGATATTCTTGTTATCACTTGTTACAAATGATAAATGGTGCTCCAGCCAATCAGCTCCTGTCATTTTCCAAACTCATGACAGGAGCCGATTGGCTGGTGCACCATTTAACATTCATCATGAGTGATAACAAGAATATTTGCTCCTAACAGTTATCATCATCCGTACACACCAGACCTATGTCTAAACACAGACAACTCTGCATATCCAAAATTCAGATGAAATGGCCTCAGTGAATACTGCCTTTTGTTACAACCCAGCTACACCTCCTCATTCACAAGTGGAGATACATTCAACTGAATCCAACTCTGCATCGACCGCAGTTACGTATATTGGATATGAAGCATGCGTAAAAGAAAAACACACAGCATACACTCTGCAAACAGTCTTGCGATAAACTCTACATCAGTTTTCAACAGGATAATCAAGACAACTGAACATAAAATAAATTGGTGGGACTTCTATATGACGGATATGAATCAACTGAACATTCTGTGACAGACAGCTAGTGTAATAGCTTCTACATGTTATGTATGCCCTACAGTGGTAATAAGAGTAGAGTCATTTCTTCTCCGTTCTTCAGGCTTACGTCTAATACATTCCAAAGCTCATAACACTGGAAAGTGGATGGAACATCTCACATAGGCTATATCTATGTTACTGACAGACAGTGTCGCTAATATGACTCAAATATGAATGCAACAACTGAACAATAATGTGTCAAGATGTCTGACCAACACTGGATGATAACCATGTGCAATAACAAGGGTTCTCAAACTGTGGTAGATCGCATACTTAGAAATAATCACCATCGCCTACACAAAGAACGTCCACCATCATCATCCCTAGTAAATTGTCACCATTACCAAGCTTATAGTGTGCAAACAATATTACACCCCTTCCCCGCTGGATATTGTGCAAAGTTATATTTATATACACTAAAGTCTGCAACAGAGATTACCTTGTATCCTTACTCATACATGTCACACTGTGGAGAAAACCTAGCCATTTACCTATCTATGTGCACACCAAACCGGGTGTAGTATGTTATGCCGGCGCTTGGGATCCCAACCGCCGGCATGTAGGCAGCGAGGTGAGCGCAAAAGAGCCCCTTGCAGGCTCACTGCGCTCGCCACCGTGCGGGCACGGTGGTGCGCTACGCGCACCATGCTATATATTTTCCCTCCAGGGGTGTCGTGGACACCCCAAGAGGGAGAATAGTTGTCGGTATGCCGGCTGTCGGGATTCCGGCGTCGGTATGGTGAGCACCGGGATCCCGACAGCCGGCATATCAAATGCCTCCCCACCAAACCTAACCGCACACAAATTACAGCACATATCGATTAGCTGGGTTATGTACTTCGACTTCCTGCACAGAAGCAAATGCCACTGTGCCCAAACAAGTCTCTGTCAGCTCTAGACCTTTACCAAGTCAATAGTCTGTTAGGCTTCAAATAAGGGATAATGTTTAACTGGCTACCAAAACATTCAGAAACAGACAGGATGTGCTCCTCAACATTGTTTTAAATGTAAAATGCAGACAAAAGCAGTGTGTCATAATTATCCAGTAATCTATTTTGGAAGTAAACAGACCAAAAGGGATATTGCAGACAAAGCTGGAATAAAGCCACACATGGAGCGACTAAAACGCAATATGCTGGCACAGTGGTGTAAGGACCTGGTCATTCTACAGTTGGCAGATGTAATGTAGGGTATGCAAAGTACTTGGCAGGAAAACAGAAGAAAGAGCACGAGTACATATGTATACAGACAACGCAGAATAGAATAATACCATATGGATAAAGTAATTGTAATCATTCCACAAAGCCAACACAACGTCAGAACGACCTTAAAGCAGCAGCAGCACCTAATTCAGACGGATATTAAAGGACACATTTTTATCAAATAACGTGTGTTCAAATGGAAGAACATACACAAATGTCACTTTACAGATAAGCTCTTCCTGTTACTTTAATATCATTGTGATTGCCATCATCTAGCCTGTGTTGCGATCTGAACTGATGTGACAACTATTTTTTTTATTTTTTTTTACAGGCATTGGGGGTAATTCAGATCTGATCGCAGCAGCAAATTTGTTAGCACTAGGGCAAAACCATGTGCCCTGCAGGTGTGGCAGATATAACACGTGCAGAGAGAGTTAGATTTGGGTGGGTTATATTGTTTCTGTGCAGGATAAATACTGGCTGCTTTAATGTTAGACTGCAATTTAGATTTCAGATTGAACACACCCCACCCAAATCTAATAGGCCCTACACACTGGGTGATCTGACTGCCAAATATGAACGATCTCGTTCATTAATGAACGAGATACCGTTCATATTGTGCAGTGTGGAGGCAACAGCGATGAACGATGAGCGGCCCCGTGCTCGTTCATCGTCGGTTTCCCATCGCTTGTGCATGCAGGCCAATATGGACGATCTCGTCCATATTTGCCTGCACTTCTATGGAGCCGGGTGACGGGGGGAGTGAAGAAACTTCACTCCCCTGTCACTGCCCCCCCCGCCGCCGGGTCGCCTGTCGGCCGTATCCGCCGTCGGGCAGCTTGGCGGCGGATCGCCAAATGTGTAGGGCCTTTAACTCTCTCTGCACATGTTATATCTGCCACACCTGGATGTTTCTACCAAAAACACATAGGTTTCACTGAACCTGTGTGTTTTCAGTGAGAAGTTTTTTTTGTTTTTTTTTTCAGGCAACCTAATTGGATAGCTAAAAAAAATATATCATGAAAAATCGAGAAAAATGACTGTTTTTCGCAGGTAATTGAATACCAGTCATTGGTGGTGGGTGGTCTACAATTTGTCAAACAATGAGATAATCCTATGTTTTGTGTTTAGCATCTCATTTTCAAGGTGTTTCATGAATTATGTATGAGAAATAAAGGATAAGGAACCTGGCTTGGTACAGATGGAATTGGGCTAGTGTAAAGGATAGTCCTATCCCATGTCCTTTGGCAAAGACAAAAATGAGTATCCCATATCCAAAATGCTTGGGACCAGAAGTATTTTGGATATCGGATTTTCATGCATTTTGGAATAATTGCATACCATAATGAGATATCATGGCGATGGGGCCCAAGTCTAAGCACAGAATGCATTTATGTTTCATATACACCTTATACACACAGCCGGAAGGCAATTTTGGCCAATATTTTTAATAACTTTGCACATTAAACAAGGTTTGTGTACATTCACACAATTCATTTATGTTTCATATACACCTTATACACACAGCCTGAAGGTCATTTAATACAATATTTTTTATAATTTTGTGCATTAAACAAAAAGTTTGTGTACACTGAGCCATCAGAAAACAAAGGTTTCACCATCTCACTCAAAAAAAATTGTATTTCTGAATATTCCATATTTCCGAATATTTGGATATGGGATACTCAACCTGTAGTATGGAAATGATACACCTGAAAGTAGTCACAGATAGTCTATTTAAAGTAAATGTGTTCCTGTACACATGTGTTTTACAAGATAATTATGTGAAAACATAAGTGAACTGAATTTGTAAAATGCACTCTCAACAAAAGAAATGTAGCTATTTCTATATAACTCCCAACATTCAAACTTGTGAAGCGGAGCCATCCCAAAATATTCCCTCAAGTAAACCATGCCCATTTTAAGGTCTGCAATTTAGGACTGCTCAATTTGGGAGGTATGATTCTGGATGTTATACAGAATAAGTGACCTTGGCATTAAAAAAGTCCTATATACTAAAATACATTGAATCCCTTGTGTGGGTGGGTTGAATGGTGTGGTTTGTATTGATATGCGTGTATGTAGAAAAGAAAGAAAACAAAAATAATTTGAATCCAAAACGGATTAATATAAACTTTTTATGCCCTGGAAATACAAGATTACTGCATCAGTCCGTCTGTGAATGCTCAAAAATCACCAATGATCTCTTATATGGGGCATGCTCAAAGTATACAAAGCAATTAGACCATTCAAATTGGAAGAAAACGGTCACTTAGAGATTAAGCCAAAAAAGTAAAAATAAATAAATAAATCTGCATACTATACTGCATGTTACTAGCATACAATAATTACAGCTATTCAGTTAAATAACATACAATAATTACAGCTATTCAGTTAAACTTAAAACAACTATGCTAACATCTCTGAAGCATTAAATTGCCAAGCTCCATCTTCAATGTAGATGTGGTCTGCTCCCTACCATACAAATGAAACAGAAATTCAATTACGAATGAAGACTGATCGATTGAGTTTCACTGAATCATGCTGTAATTGCAGACTAAAGGTGTGTACACACGGTGAGATCCTTGCTATACCCGATTTTGACTATGGGGATTGTTCTGACCCGATTGCATGCTGCCATTCATCATAGCGCAGCGATCAGGTCGGCGCCACAGTGCGCTGGCGCATGGCTGACAGCCGGCAGCTGTCGTTGCCTAGCGATCACCTCTGTCTGATTGACAGGCAGAGGCGGTCGAAGGGCGGGAGGGGGTGGCACGTTTTGTGGGCGTGGTCCGGCCAACGCAAGCATGGACGGACCGTGCGGAGGGCGGGCCACAGCGGCTGCGTGGCGTCACACGCAGCTGATGCGACCCGGGCAGCGATGACTAGCTCCCGGCCAGCACGCAAAAGCTGTGCCAGGACTACGATCAGGTCTGAATTAGGCCCTATGTGATTTCCCTCGAACTCCCCCCAGAGCTCAGATAGCACCAATTTTGACTATCTGTACATTCGATTTTGTCGAAGTACGATTTTGACTAAATTCCAATTTTGATTATACTTTTTACTAGATAGTACACTAGATAGTCAAGATTGACTTGCCTGCACCGTCTATCTAGCCTTACGATATCGACCCCACGGGAGTGTGCATCGGGATCGAATCGGTGTCGCAAGCTACCTAACACCTTGAGATGTGCACTAACTTTCTTTAAGATTTTGACTATATAGTCAAAATCTTACAGATTTATCTCACCGTGTGTACACACCTTAACTGTTAAAAATAAAATAAAATAAAAGCCATAACATAGAATAACTTTACTCCATCTGTAAGTACAGTTGTTTGGGCAGAGTAATACACACTGCCTGTTTGTAAAGACTAGGGGAGAACGCTATTAAGGGAACTTGGAAGACAACCTTAGATTATTCCTTTGTTTTCAACTTTTTAGTAATATAACCCCTCCCCCTCCCAAAAAAAAACCAATATTGTGAAATACAGCTTTCCACAAAAACAACTATAGTAAGTAAAAAAAACACATGATCTTTATGAACATTTTGCCATTCATGCACAAATTAACAATGAGTGTAGGATTAGAAATAGGAGTATCATCCCCACCTGTGCTATCTGAGCATGTTCCAACATCTCCTCAAATTCCTCATATTCCTCATCATCAGGTTCTGCTCCTGACAGGCGGGCTGCCCTAGCCATGAAGTATGGGGGCAGTTCTCCAATTGCAGTGCCAGCACCCTGTTAGGTATAAGAGAAAATAAAAAGTATTAAATGTACTTCCATTGTTGTTGTGGATATTTGGATTACAACTGAATATGCAGGCACCTTCTGAACTAGTAGTTTAACAAATAACGGATGAAAAAGACATAGCTGTAAGAAATGTGAATGTATATTGAGCAATAGCAGTGTAAATATGCTAATTTAGACTAGCCTGCGATATCACAGCTAATAGGTTCCATATGAAAAAACAGGGCATACACTCTCCAGAAATTAAGCTGTGATGTAAAAGGGACAAACCACTACTGCTTAAAATTTGTACTATATATAAAGCTAAGAGACATATTAATGTCTCTATTTTAATTAAAAACTCAAGCAGTGTTACCCATGATACACAGATTATTAAAGTTACAATACCAACTGAAAAAAAATCTATTTTTGTAATGTCCATCTTCCCGTTACCCAGAGCCCTCTTCTTCTCTCACAATCAGTGCTGTAAATCAAGAAGTGGGGATGGGAGGATGCGCCTTAGGACAATGCACTATGGATTAGAAAACTCTAAAATGACAACGTACAAGCTACCACCTCTCTAAAATGTACACATACGGCACATTTATTTTCCAGGTGATATGCAGGTTTTGTCCACACATGTGCCTTTTAGATTAATTTTAAGATTTTTTTAATAAAATGTACACCACAGATCGCAATCCTTAACACAAAAGAAATAGTTTAGGTAGCATTCTATAATTATCAAGACGGCATTAACATTTTAGAAGGCAATGGTGAATATGTAGCGGGAGATACCTGGCGTGAGTGAGCTGACATGTCCAGTGCAACTCCGTTAGCGTCGGGCATCTTTGTTTGATGAAATGTATCTTATTCACATCACTATGCGAATAGGATGCACAAGCAGAAACTGCTGATTAAAATGATACGCAACATGGGGCTGTAACTGCATAAGAAATTGTACATTACAGTGTTTTCTAGGAAAACACTAACATACCATTTCGTATGCAGATACAGCCGCGGTCGCACACAGAATGCTGCATATCATTTTAATCAGCATAAGCTGATTGTGTGTCCTATTCACATGTTTTGTGAATAATACGCATTTTAATGGAAAAAGTTGCACGTAAGGACGCTCAACGCTACAGAGTCACGCAACGGCATGATGTGACTAGAGGACTGTTTAACGTGCAGGGAGGATAGATGTACATGGACACATCTGTATACAGTCATTGGTTATCAGTTGAAAGGGGTATAAACAAGCATTAACAATGTAGGCTAATAAAGGCCTTAATGATCTGGAAGATAGAGGTCAGACTATGTGTAGAGGAGAAGCAGGTGTGAATTAAAAAGAGTATTATCTGCTAGACAGTAGCTGCCAGAACGGGCTGACGGAAAGACAGTGGCATGGGAATTCAGATTATAGAAATCAAGGTGTGATATTATATAGAACTACAGAAAACTGGATTTCTTGCATTTTGGTTTGTAACTCGGCATTACATAAAATGTAAATATGTAAAAAAATCTCATGTTCTGAGGAGGGAACTTCTACCTACACATATACAAACATAGCTGGGCTTATTATAGTATTAGATCAAGTAGTTTTGTTTCTGCTAATCAAATCCAGCTTCAGTAAGGGATCCTTAACCCCTATTGTGAAAGTTAATGAGTTCTTACAGTATTGAAATGAATTCAGCACTTCAATAGTGGCAGGGTGGAAACAGATGTGGAACATACGTTAGGTACATGACTGACCGTGATCTTGGGTGTGACATATTCATGTAAACATTTTTTAGCTATACATACCCACATGCAGGCCTCCAACCTGACTTTGGAGATGATTGTCCATAATGAAATTGCGCCTTCCCCATCTTCATCTGGACATATAATCTTGTCTGGATAAGGTGGTTCAGGAAAATTTACAGAGTTACATTCATAAGCAGCAAGTGTCACGGAAGCTATGTGTGGACCCTTTAAAAAAAAACAAAAAACACACTTAATATGATAACTGATTAGCAGAAATTGATGCAGCAAATGTCTGACATCTACAAGTGTTCACATTTACAATAGTCCTAACTGCCTGCACATAAACAGCTAGCACAAAAAAGATAAAGCTGAGCACTTATTAAATGAAAATAAATGTACGAATCAGACCAAAGGTCTAATAAAATTATATTTTTATTTTAAAGCAGTCAGTTCATAAAGAGGAATAGTTGTCTTTACCTTTCCGGTTAATCCCTAAATATAAACAATTAGGACTGAACTAATACCATGAAAAATAAATGCCAATTAATTTGAAAATAAGGGGATAATTCAATTAGCCATGGTAATTTACGAGGGCTATCCAGTTAGTCCAGAAGGGTGGCCTCCAGCAGCACTTATCAGGACTTTTTTTTTCTGGGACTTCAACAGGCTTTGAAACAAATTCCCTGATAATTAGCCTGTTTTCGCGTATCAGGCAGTGAAAACACATTGGTCCGTAAACTTATAACGGATTCTATGGGCTAAATGTATTAGCCTACGGAGATGCAGGACTTTGTGTGAGTCTGCCCGTTTTTTTTTAAGCAGCAATCATTTTCGCCTGAAAAAGTCTATTTTTTTGCGTCTGAAAAATGATCAGGGCTAATAAAATTCCTCCCAATCTTGAATAAGGAAACAATCATAGGAAACCAATTTTCCAAACTAATAATATAAATAGTTCAATGTAACAAAGAGGAATTTCTGTAATTTCCACGGTTCGGCGCAAGGGAAATGCAGCCAGATGGGGACCTTTGACTCAGAAATGGATATCACCCCTTAATCCAACAAAATGTACATATCTAAAATCAAAAAGTTGAGTCAAAGGCTTCCTTTGGCGCATGGGAAAAATGAGGAAGTAATAGTACTTTCCTCAATTAAGTGGTGTAATGTTTTGTTGGGCGTACCCCCACTCACGCTGGAATAAAGTGGGTTAAACACATCAAGGTATCTTTTATCTTCTTATATCAAAGTGATCCTGGATATCGTACCCCAACTCACACGAAAATGGGAATCTGGACTCCTATCAAGGTTTCTTTCGGGTGTCTTCTAACGATAATTCATACAGGTGTATCCTCCATATATGATAACATCATATGTGAAAAATGAAGAGAAAATATCCAATGTGTAGAATTTTCTTTACCATGCGTTACATATGAGATATATAATTTTAGATCAATATTTAATTGCACCTTCAATCATTAAACCATGTGGGCTGTTCTTAGGGTTTCGTATGTACCACCAATACGTGAACCCTTCACCAGATTGTTAATAAGGTAAGCGTACCCCTCACTCACACAGAGATTAGATGTGAAACTCATATAATGGTATCTTTGTGTAGAAAAGGTATATATATATCTCGTGGGCGTACCCCAACTCACACATGAAGAAGCAGATTGAATCCCATCAAGGTATCTTTATCTGGTCCTTATGCCACAATTTATACAAGAAGATCCTCTGTATCAATCTTTAGAAATGCTTAACTCCAAAGAATAAATCCCAAAATGAGAGATTCACAGGAGTGGAATCTTCATATGACATACGGGTTCCAGAGACATCGGTAACAACAATGTTCCAAGGAATTTATTAAAAAACGTAAATATCTTATATACCAAAAAAATTCATACATGTGATCTGTTCGATGTCAAGCGTTTACATCAAAAAACATAGATACATGGGTAAAACGAAAAAACGAAAAATGGAATATATCCAAAAAAATGCAACGAAAAGTTCAATAAAAATGCAACGCTGAGTTCAATAAAAATTTTTGGTTGAAAAAATGGCTACTCACACAGGGATCTGTCGACGCGTTTCGGTCTCCTGGACCTTTTTCAAGACATGACCTTCTGTGTGAGAAGCCAGCTATTTATGATGCCTGTAGCCAATCGTCTCCTAACCGGAAGTCCAACCCCCGGAAATGACCTCATCAATTGTAATTTACACTTTCATTAAAAATTACATTATTAATAAAAAGACAATACAAATGAGGTCTACATTATTTCAACAAGAATGTGCCATATTATTATAACATATTGTGGTAGAAAAGAGAATCTGTCTTTCCTAATCTCTAACATAATGGCGCTAGGAATCATGGGTAACGTAGTTCCACATGGGTATCATTCCTCCTTATCTAATGTGCAGTCTTTTACTGAGCAATCTGAACGGAATTCCCCATAGAGCAAATGATATATGCGTATACAATGCTATTAATTTAGCTTCTAATGTTTAATATTCTTTCCGATTCTGGGAAATACAACTTCTCGATCTTCCGCCGCTAAGCATCCTGGGAAATGTAGTCTTTCAGTCATTAGTTTGCGCGTCGTCATGGAGCTGGAACCGGAAGTTAGAAATCCGTCTTCTTCCCTTCCATGTATGATGGGAAATGTAGTCTTTTGGTTGTCGTTCGCGCATGCGTTCTCGTCTCCCTGTCTGAAAACACAGACATCATCCTCCTCCGTTTTTAGTAAGTGTGGAAGGCTATAGAATTTTTTCTCTCTCGCTGGGTTTGCGCATGCGTCTTTGCCTTTTGGTCACCTTCATTGAAGGATGTTCAATAACATGGGAATTATGCACGGCCACCTCCATTATCAGTTCTTATCAGATGATATGGGTTTCTTTTGTTAATTCATGTGGCCGGTCATGTTTCAATGAAGGACAAAAGAATAAAAAAATGGATTACTACTAATGTACAGAAAAACGATTTAAAAAGATACCACTTTCATTTAAAAAAAGCGATTTTATGCCGAAAAACAATCACATAAGGGGAAAAGAAATATATAATATAAAGTAAAAAATTAAAAAATTAATTAAAAAATTAATAAAGAGAAATCTTGATGGAATATATAACAGAACAAGGGGAATTTTCACAGAAACCACTTTAATTCAAAATCTGAATTGAGACCATTGGGAATTAGAGTTTTACACTGATAAATTAATTTCATTTCTGCTTTTGCTAGTGCTGTAGATGGATCTCTATTTCTCACATTAGGTTTAATCACTTTTAACCCATAGAAGCCCGTTATTCCTGACGGGGAACAATTATGATGTTCCTTAAAATGTGTAGATAAAGAGTGTGTCAGTAACCCCTTTCGTATATTTCTAAGGTGTTCACCCACACGAATCTTAAGAGAGCGTGATGTGCGGCCTATATAATAGAGACCACAACTGCAGCCAATGGCGTATATCACATTCTTTGTGTCACATGTAATAAAATCAACTATTTTGATGATTTGGTTATTGATGCATACCTCATTAATCTTATTTACTCCTTTAGTGTTTTTACATCCCATACAATTCAAGCATCTGTAAAACCCCTTTGATATTACTTTAGAATTTAATGAAGAAGATGGTAAACAGCTTGCTACTAGTACTGATTTAATGTTGGGGGCCTTACGATATATATGAATAGGTTTGTCAGGTATTAATGAACCGATAGATGGATCTCTTTTTAGAAGATTCCAATGTTTTTTAAAGATATTTTCTATCTTTTTATGATGAGTACCATATTCGGAAATGAAAGCCCATTCAAATTTATTCTCTTGTTTGGGTTTTCTGATGTTTTTCTTTAGTAGTTCGTGGCGTGGTACTACATTAGTCTCATTTCTGGCTCTTTCTATGGTGGATTTGGAATAGCCACATGCGGTGAATCTTTCCTCCAAACCTTTAGCTTGAGACTGGAATACCGCATCATCGGTGCAATTCCTCTTTATACGTTTGAATTGGCCCCCTGGGATTGATTGGAGCCAATTTTGATGATGGCAACTATCTGATGGAATGTAACACTGGGAATCTGTCGGTTTCGTGAAAGTCCTAGTATTTAATTTGCCTTTTTCTACATAGACCGTAATATCTAGAAAGTTCACCTCTTGTTCGCTTATTTCAAAACTTAATTTAATGTTTCTATTATTGTTGTTGAGTTTATTGCAAAATAAATTCAAAGAATCGAGGTCTCCTCTCCAAATGAAAAAAATATCATCTATGTAGCGAACATAGGACACCAGGTTCGCGCCGTAGGGGTTATTGGACCATATATTGTCCAACTCCCACGCCCCCATAAAGAGGTTAGCGTAACTCGGCGCGAACCTGGTGCCCATTGCTTTCCCTGTTTTCTGTATATAGAAATTATCTTTGAACAGAAAAAAATTATTGGTTAGTATAAAATTAATCCCCTCCAAGATTAGTTTTTGTAACTTCTCATCTAAATCAGAAAGTGTTAAAAAATGCCTTACTGCTTCTACACCTTGTGTGTGGTCAATTATGGTGTAAAGCGAACTTACATCCGGGGGTGGTATTGTTCTAATGGACATAAATAAATATGAGTTAGAGATCATGAGACAACTAGGTGATATGACAACTTATAGAAGTCTCAGGAATGATCCAACAGAAACAACAATTGCTAAACTCAAAGCCCTGATTAGTATTTATGAGAAGAATGGAACTATTAGCACTAAGGAAGCCAAATTTATTGTCAATGAAAACCCCATCACACCAGTGATCTATATACTCCCAAAAGTGCATAAAAATGCTGAAAATCCCCCGGGAAGACCAATAATCTCTGGGGTTAATTACATTACGGCCAATCTGTCCAAATTTATAGATTTTTATTTGCAACCATTGGTATTGCTCAATAAATCCCATCTACAGGACACTGGTGATTTTCTGACCCATTTAGATCAACAAACATGGGGAGACAATCTCTTCCTGGTGACAGCGGATGTAATCAATCCCAGGGGGCCAATTCAAACGTATAAAGAGGAATTGCACCGATGATGCGGTATTCCAGTCTCAAGCTAAAGGTTTGGAGGAAAGATTCACCGCATGTGGCTATTCCAAATCCACCATAGAAAGAGCCAGAAATGAGACTAATGTAGTACCACGCCACGAACTACTAAAGAAAAACATCAGAAAACCCAAACAAGAGAATAAATGTGAATGGGCTTTCATTTCCGAATATGGTACTCATCATAAAAAGATAGAAAATATCTTTAAAAAACATTGGAATCTTCTAAAAAGAGATCCATCTATCGGTTCATTAATACCTGACAAACCTATTCATATATATCGTAAGGCCCCCAACATTAAATCAGTACTAGTAGCAAGCTGTTTACCATCTTCTTCATTAAATTCTAAAGTAATATCAAAGGGGTTTTACAGATGCTTGAATTGTATGGGATGTAAAAACACTAAAGGAGTAAATAAGATTAATGAGGTATGCATCAATAACCAAATCATCAAAATAGTTGATTTTATTACATGTGACACAAAGAATGTGATATACGCCATTGGCTGCAGTTGTGGTCTCTATTATATAGGCTGCACATCACGCTCTCTTAAGATTCGTGTGGGTGAACACCTTAGAAATATACGAAGGGGGTTACTGACACACTCTTTATCTACACATTTTAAGGAACATCATAATTGTTCCCCGTCAGGAATAACGGGCTTCTATGGGTTAAAAGTGATTAAACCTAATGTGAGAAATAGAGATCCATCTACAGCACTAGCAAAAGCAGAAATGAAATTAATTTATCAGTGTAAAACTCTAATTCCCAATGGTCTCAATTCAGATTTTGAATTAAAGTGGTTTCTGTGGAAATTCCCCTTGTTCTGTTATATATTCCATCAAGATTTCTCTTTATTAATTTTTTAATTAATTTTTTAATTTTTTAATTTTTTACTTTATATTATATATTTCTTTTCCCCTTATGTGATTGTTTTTCGGCATAAAATCGCTTTTTTTAAATGAAAGTGGTATCTTTTTAAATCGTTTTTCTGTACATTAGTAGTAATCCATTTTTTTATTCTTTTGTCCTTCATTGAAACATGACCGGCCACATGAATTAACAAAAGAAACCCATATCATCTGATAAGAACTGATAATGGAGGTGGCCGTGCATAATTCCCATGTTATTGAACATCCTTCAATGAAGGTGACCAAAAGGCAAAGACGCATGCGCAAACCCAGCGAGAGAGAAAAAATTCTATAGCCTTCCACACTTACTAAAAACGGAGGAGGATGATGTCTGTGTTTTCAGACAGGGAGACGAGAACGCATGCGCGAACGACAACCAAAAGACTACATTTCCCATCATACATGGAAGGGAAGAAGACGGATTTCTAACTTCCGGTTCCAGCTCCATGACGACGCGCAAACTAATGACTGAAAGACTACATTTCCCAGGATGCTTAGCGGCGGAAGATCGAGAAGTTGTATTTCCCAGAATCGGAAAGAATATTAAACATTAGAAGCTAAATTAATAGCATTGTATACGCATATATCATTTGCTCTATGGGGAATTCCGTTCAGATTGCTCAGTAAAAGACTGCACATTAGATAAGGAGGAATGATACCCATGTGGAACTACGTTACCCATGATTCCTAGCGCCATTATGTTAGAGATTAGGAAAGACAGATTCTCTTTTCTACCACAATATGTTATAATAATATGGCACATTCTTGTTGAAATAATGTAGACCTCATTTGTATTGTCTTTTTATTAATAATGTAATTTTTAATGAAAGTGTAAATTACAATTGATGAGGTCATTTCCGGGGGTTGGACTTCCGGTTAGGAGACGATTGGCTACAGGCATCATAAATAGCTGGCTTCTCACACAGAAGGTCATGTCTTGAAAAAGGTCCAGGAGACCGAAACGCGTCGACAGATCCCTGTGTGAGTAGCCATTTTTTCAACCAAAATTTTTTATTGAACTCAGCGTTGCATTTTTATTGAACTTTTCGTTGCATTTTTTTGGATATATTCCATTTTTCGTTTTTTCGTTTTACCCATGTATCTATGTTTTTTGATGTAAACGCTTGACATCGAACAGATCACATGTATGAATTTTTTTGGTATATAAGATATTTACGTTTTTTAATAAATTCCTTGGAACATTGTTGTTACCGATGTCTCTGGAACCCGTATGTCATATGAAGATTCCACTCCTGTGAATCTCTCATTTTGGGATTTATTCTTTGGAGTTAAGCATTTCTAAAGATTGATACAGAGGATCTTCTTGTATAAATTGTGGCATAAGGACCAGATAAAGATACCTTGATGGGATTCAATCTGCTTCTTCATGTGTGAGTTGGGGTACGCCCACGAGATATATATACCTTTTCTACACAAAGATACCATTATATGAGTTTCACATCTAATCTCTGTGTGAGTGAGGGGTACGCTTACCTTATTAACAATCTGGTGAAGGGTTCACGTATTGGTGGTACATACGAAACCCTAAGAACAGCCCACATGGTTTAATGATTGAAGGTGCAATTAAATATTGATCTAAAATTATATATCTCATATGTAACGCATGGTAAAGAAAATTCTACACATTGGATATTTTCTCTTCATTTTTCACATATGATGTTATCATATATGGAGGATACACCTGTATGAATTATCGTTAGAAGACACCCGAAAGAAACCTTGATAGGAGTCCAGATTCCCATTTTCGTGTGAGTTGGGGTACGATATCCAGGATCACTTTGATATAAGAAGATAAAAGATACCTTGATGTGTTTAACCCACTTTATTCCAGCGTGAGTGGGGGTACGCCCAACAAAACATTACACCACTTAATTGAGGAAAGTACTATTACTTCCTCATTTTTCCCATGCGCCAAAGGAAGCCTTTGACTCAACTTTTTGATTTTAATAATATAAATAGTTTATTAAAACAATTAAATGGAATCCGTACGTTAAAATCATGCACACATAAAATGGAGATACAGATGTGCCTATAGATTTTGGTTTTAGGCAGTATTCACAATAACATTTTAAAAACAAAATAAAAATTATTGTGATGATAAAAACTCTCAAATGTGTGTATTCGGTGTATAGCTGTATACCCATCTCATTGGATTGGATAAAATCTGCCCAGGTTTAAATGCAAAACCCTATCCAAGGTTAGTATTGCCACAGGTTCTGGAATCCAGCAATAATAAGAATTTACTTACCGATAATTCTATTTCTCGTAGTCCGTAGTGGATGCTGGGGACTCCGTCAGGACCATGGGGAATAGCGGCTCCGCAGGAGACAGGGCACAAAAGTAAAAGCTTTAGGATCAGGTGGTGTGCACTGGCTCCTCCCCCTATGACCCTCCTCCAAGCCTCAGTTAGGATACTGTGCCCGGACGAGCGTACACAATAAGGAAGGATTTTGAATCCCGGGTAAGACTCATACCAGCCACACCAATCACACTGTACAACCTGTGATCTGAACCCAGTTAACAGCATGATAACAGCGGAGCCTCTGAAAAGATGGCTCACAACAATAATAACCCGATTTTTGTAACAATAACTATGTACAAGTATTGCAGACAATCCGCACTTGGGATGGGCGCCCAGCATCCACTACGGACTACGAGAAATAGAATTATCGGTAAGTAAATTCTTATTTTCTCTGACGTCCTAAGTGGATGCTGGGGACTTCGTCAGGACCATGGGGATTATACCAAAGCTCCCAAACGGGCGGGAGAGTGCGGATGACTCTGCAGCACCGAGTGAGAGAACTCCAGGTCCTCCTCAGCCAGGGTGTGCCCCTGACCAAGTAGCAGCTCGGCAAAGTTGTAAAGCCGAGACCCCTCGGGCAGCCGCCCAAGATGAGCCCACCTTCCTTGTGGAATGGGCATTTACATATTTTGGCTGTGGCAGGCCTGCCACAGAATGTGCAAGCTGAATTGTACTACACATCCAACTAGCAATCGTCTGCTTAGAAGCAAGAGCACCCAGTTTGTTGGGTGCATACAGGATAACAGCAAGTCAGTTTTCCTGACTCCAGCCGTCCTGGAAACCTATATTTTCAGGGCCCTGACAACATCTAGCAACTTGGAGTCCTCCAAGTCCCTAGTAGCCGCAGGTACCACAATAAGCTGGTTCAGGTGAAACGCTGACACCACCTTAGGGAGAAACTGGGGACGAGTCCGCAGCTCTGCCCTGTCCGAATGGACAATCAGATATGGGCTTTTGTGAGACAAAGCCGCCAATTCTGACACTCGCCTGGCCGAGGCCAGGGCCAACATCATGGTCACTTTCCATGTGAGATATTTCAAATCCACAGATTTGAGCGGTTTAAACCAATGTGATTTGAGGAATCCCAGAACTACGTTGAGATCCCACAGTGCCACTGGAGGCACAAAAGGGGGTTGTATATGCAGTACTCCCTTGACAAACTTCTGGACTTCAGGAACTGAAGCCAATTCTTTCTGGAAGAAAATCGACAGGGCCGAAATTTGAACCTTAATGGACCCCAATTTGAGGCCCATAGACACTCCTGTTTGCAGGAAATGCAGGAATCGACCGAGTTGAAATTTCTTCATGGGGCCTTCCTGGCCTCACACCACGCAACATATTTTCGCCACATGTGGTGATAATGTTGTGCGGTCACCTCCTTCCTGGCTTTGACCAGGGTAGGAATGACCTCTTCCGGAATGCCTTTTTCCCTTAGGATCCGGCGTTCAACCGCCATGCCGTCAAACGCAGCCGCGGTAAGTCTTGGAACAGACATGGTACTTGCTGAAGTAAGTCCCTTCTTAGCGGCAGAGGCCATGAGTCCTCTGTGAGCATCTCTTGAAGTTCCGGGTACCAAGTCCTTCTTGGCCAATCCGGAGCCACGAGTATAGTTCTTACTCCTCTACGTCTTATAATTCTCAGTACCTTAGGTATGAGAAGCAGAGGAGGGAACACATACACCGACTGGTACACCCACGGTGTTACCAGAAGGTCCACAGCTATTGCCTGAGGGTCTCTTGACCTGGCGCAATACCTGTCCAGTTTTTTGTTCAGGCGGGACGCCATCATGTCCACCTTTGGTCTTTCCCAACGGTTCACAATCATGTGGAAGACTTCCCGATGAAGTCCCCACTCTCCCGGGTGGAGGTCGTGCTGAGGAAGTCTGCTTCCCAGTTGTCCACTCCCGGAATGAACACTGCTGACAGTGCTATCACATGATTTTTCGCCCAGCGAAGAATCCTTGCAGTTTCTGCCATTGCCCTCCTGCTTCTTGTGCCGCCCTGTCTGTTTACGTGGGCGACTGCCGTGATGTTGTCCCACTGGATCAATACCGGCTGACCTTGAAGCAGAGGTCTTGCTAAGCTTAGAGCATTGTAAATTGCTCTTAGCTCCAGTATATTTATGTGGAGAGAAGTCTCCAGACTTGATCACACTCCCTGGAAATTTTTTCCTTGTGTGACTGCTCCCCAGCCTTTCAGGCTGGCATCCGTGGTCACCAGGACCCAGTCCTGAATGCCGAATCTGTGGCCCTTTAGTAGATGAGCAATCTGCAGCCACCACAGAAGAGACACCCTTGTCCTTGGAGACAGGGTTATCCGCTGATGCATCTGAAGATGCGATCCGGACCATTTTTCCAGCAGATCCCACTGAAAAGTTCTTGTGTGAAATCTGCCGAATGGAATCGCTTCGTAAGAAGCCACCATTTTTCCCAGGACCCTTGTGCAATGATGCACTGACACTTTTCCTGGTTTTAGGAGGTTCCTGACTAGCTCGGATAACTCCCTGGCTTTCTCCTCCGGGAGAAACACCTTTTTCTGGACTGTGTCCAGAATCATCCCTAGGAACAGCAGACGTGTCGTCGGAGACAGCTGCGATTTTGGAATATTTAGAATCCACCCGTGCTGTCGTAGAACTACTTGAGATAGTGCTACTCCGACCTCCAACTGTTCTCTGGACCTTGCCCTTATCAGGAGATCGTCCAAGTAAGGGATAATTAAGACGCCTTTTCTTTGAAGAAGAATCATCATTTCGGCCATTACCTTGGTAAAGACCCGGGGTGCCGTGGACAATCCAAACGGCAGCGTCTGAAACGGATAGTGACAGTTTTGTACCACGAACCTGAGGTACCCTTGGTGAGAAGGGCAAATTGCGACATGGAGGTAAGCATCCTTGATGTCCAGGGACACCATATAGTACCCTTCTTCCTGGTTCGCTATCACTGCTCCGAGTGACTCCATCTTGATTTGAACCTTTGTATGTAAATGTTCAAATATTTCAGATTTAGAATAGGTCTCACCGAGCCGTCTGGCTTCAGTACCACAATATAGTGTGGAATAATACCCCTTTCCTTGTTGTAGGAGGGGTACTTTGATTATCACCTGCTGGGAATACAGCTTGTGAATTGTTTCCAATACTGCCTCCCTGTCGGAGGGAGACGTTGGTAAAGCAGACTTCAGGAACCTGCGAGGGGGAGACGTCTCGAATTTCCAATCTGTACCCCTGGGATACTACTTGTAGGATCCAGGGGTCCACTTGCGAGTGAGCCCACTGCGCTCTGAAACTCTTGAGACGACCCCCCACCGCACCTGAGTCCGCTTGTACGGCCCCAGCGTCATGCTGAGGACTTGGCAAAAGCGGTGGAGGGCTTCTGTTCCTGGGAATGGGCTGCCTGCTGCAGTCTTCTTCCCTTTCCTCTATCACTGGGCAGATATGACTGGCCTTTTGCCTGCTTGCCCTTATGGGGACGAAAGGACTGAGGCTGAAAAGACGGTGTCTTTTTCTGCTGAGATGTGACTTGGGGTAAAAAAGGTGGATTTTTCAGCTGTTGCCGTGGCCACCAGGTCCGATGGACCGACCCCAAATAACTCCTCCCCTTTATACGACAATACTTCCATGTGCCGTTTGGAATCTGCATCACCTGACCACTGTCGTGTCCATAAACATCTTCTGGCAGATATGGACATCGCACTTACTCTTGATGCCAGAGTGCAAATATCCCTCTGTGCATCTCGCATATATAGAAATGCATCCTTTAAATGCTCTATAGTCAATAAAATACTGTCCCTGTCAAGGGTATCAATATTTTCAGTCAGGGAATCCGACCAAGCCACCCCAGCGCTGCACATCCAGGCTGAGGCGATCGCTGGTCGCAGTATAACACCAGTATGTGTGTATATACTTTTTAGGATATTTTCCAGCCTCCTATCAGCTGGCTCCTTGAGGGCGGCCGTATCTGGAGACGGTAACGCCACTTGTTTTGATAAGCGTGTGAGCGCCTTATCCACCCTAAGGGGTGTTTCCCAACGCGCCCTAACTTCTGGCGGGAAAGGGTATAACGCCAATAATTTTCTATCGGGGGAAACCCACGCATCATCACACACTTCATTTAATTTATCTGATTCAGGAAAAACTACAGGTAGTTTTTTCACACCCCACATAATACCCTCTTTTGTGGTACTTGTAGTATCAGAAATATGTAACACCTCCTTCATTGCCCTTAACATGTAACGTGTGGCCCAAATGGAAAATACGTTTGTTTCTTCACCGTCGACACTGGAGTCAGTGTCTGTGTCGACCGACTGAGGTAAATGGGCGTTTTAAAGCCCCTGACGGTGTTTGAGACGCCTGGACAGGTACTAATTGGTTTGCCGGCCGTCTCATGTCGTCAACCGACCTTGCAGCGTGTTGACATTATCACGTAATTCCCTAAATAAGCCATCCATTCCGGTGTCGACTCCCTAGAGAGTGACATCACCATTACAGGCAATTACTCCGCCTCCTCACCAACATCGTCCTCATACATGTCGACACACACGTACCGACACACAGCACACACACAGGGAATGCTCTGATAGAGGACAGGACCCCACTAGCCCTTTGGGGAGACAGAGGGAGAGTTTGCCAGCACACACCAAAACGCTATATTATACAGGGACAACCTTATATAAGTGTTTTCCCTTATAGCATCTTAATATATAATAATATCGCCAAATAAGTGCCCCCCCTCTCTGTTTTAACCCTGTTTCTGTAGTGCAGTGCAGGGGAGAGCCTGGGAGCCTTCCTAGCAGCGGAGCTGTGTAGGAAAATGGCGCTGTGTGCTGAGGAGAATAGGCCCCGCCCCCTTTTCGGCGGGCTTCTTCTCCCGTTTTTCTGACAACCTGGCAGGGGTTAAATACATCCATATAGCCCCAGGGGCTATATGTGATGTATTTTTAGCCAGCATAGGTACTTTCATTGCTGCCCAGGGCGCCCCCCCAAGCGCCCTGCACCCTCAGTGACCGTTGGTGTGAAGTGTGCTGAGAGCAATGGCGCACAGCTGCAGTGCTGTGCGCTACCTCATGAAGACTGAGAAGTCTTCAGCCGCCGATTTCTGGACCTCTTCTCTCTTCAGCATCTGCAAGGGGGTCGGCGGCGCGGCTCCGGTGACCCATCCAGGCTGTACCTGTGATCGTCCCTCTGGAGCTAGTGTCCAGTAGCCTAAGAAGCCAATCCATCCTGCACGCAGGTGAGTTCACTTCTTCTCCTCTAAGTCCCTCGTTGCAGTGAGCCTGTTGCCAGCAGGACTCACTGAAAATAAAAAACCTAACAAAACTTTTACTCTAAGCAGCTCTTTAGGAGAGCCACCTAGATTGCACCCTTCTCGGCCGGGCACAAAAACCTAACTGAGGCTTGGAGGAGGGTCATAGGGGGAGGAGCCAGTGCACACCACCTGATCCTAAAGCTTTTACTTTTGTGCCCTGTCTCCTGCGGAGCCGCTATTCCCCATGGTCCTGACGGAGTCCCCAGCATCCACTTAGGACGTCAGAGAAATAGTAGGTACTCATTGACCAGTGCTACTGTAATGGTGGGATATAGTTTTTGACAATCAGGATGCCGGGGGCCAGAAGACTGGTATCGGAATCCTGACGCTGGAATCCCAATGGTCGCAATCCCGAGCGCAAGTATCAGGGGGATGGTTAGGGTTAGGCTGCGGCACTAGGAGGCGTGTTAGGCTGTGACCTTTGGGTGCATACTCTTTCCAAAAACTTGCCCCATATGGGCAGTCACAAAAAATGTCTAAACTACACAAATATTGCATCACGTTTTGGACACAGAGTGATAAAAGTGCTTTACTGATTGTAGCTGAACAATCAAGTTACATGAGTGGGAAAAAAAATGGGCACAAGACAACATCAAGTATCCAATAAACAATAAAAGGGGAGAATTCAATTAGCCATGGTAATTTATTGTGGGCTAATTGATCTCCCAGAGCTATTCAATTTGCCCCAAAGGTTGCACATAACGGAATTATTTTCAGGTCTACTCAGACCCGAAAAGAGATACCTGATAAATAATCTGTTATTGGGTGCCCAAACCAAGTTAACACACAAGTCCGGCCACTTATCCGGGATTCTGTGTGTTAACACCTGATAACAGGGTAATTTACTGAGGCAAAAAAAGAAAGGGCTCTAATTAAATACACACCGGTTGTAAATGAATTCCCCCTTAAGTAGTAGGAAGGAACATAATTTTCAACACACGTGTTAGTAAACATTTATTCTGCAAGATCAGGTTGAGTGACTTTTAGAAAAAGAGGATATCTTCCACAAACCTCGGTTGAATAGTGGCACCGTGTGGTCAAATGAACATAAATAAATATAGCTTGCACATTGGCAATGCACTTTTAAACCAGAGACATGCAAGTTATCTTTTCACTATAGCTTTCAATGTCCTTAAAATCTAGACATTTATGTTATACAATGAATACAATTAAAGTGTTATGAAACAGAAAATTGTTCCCTATACACACACACACACAAAACAAATTAGAACACTGCTTTTAATGGTGTAAACTTTTCAAATCAAAAAGAACAAAATCATCTAAGAAAGCTACAATGTAAAAAAGATAAAAGTTTAGCATTTGATAAATTGGATTTTTTTTTTGTTAGATTTACTTGAATTGCAGACAATGGCTCCCCCGCAGACTTCTACAGAAAGTTTTATTTGTTACTATAATTATTATAGTTTAGTCATATACAGAATAATGACTGGTTTCCTTGCATAGGGAAATGAGGATTGTAAACTCTACTGGGACAGGGTCAGATTTATCTGAACAAACTTCTGATTATACAGCGTCACTGAATAATTTAGTTCTCTATGTATAAAAGGGTTCAGTGGATTAGGTGTAACAAGAACAGAAGCCATTAGAAAGTCTTAGGGTAATCAATTATAGTCGGAACTGTCGTCTTGTTGGAAAGACGTTAGTTTCCGACTTTTCTAGGTTGCAAACTGTTCTGACCTATTCAATCCTTTCCAACAAGCCGGCAATTCCGACTTGTTGGAAAACACGTCGATCGGCAGAATAGCCACGGATCCACGTGTTCTGTCGGAAACGCGGCCAAATCCGACAGGTTTTAGTCCCGTTTCTGACAATGTCAATCCAACTTTTTAAAAAGTCGGATTTGGACGCTCATTGAACACTGCATTGTCGGATCTTTTCCGTCGGAAAGGTTCCGTCAAGCATTGAATACCCTACTTAGTGGTTAAGCCGTATTGCAGTACCAGCCAGGCCACCAAGAGATTGGTTGGTCCCTGGGACTAGAAAGGCAAGGTCAGTCGTGGGGAGCAAATACGGGTCATTCAGAGTTGTGTAAGATACATATTTCTGTACTCTATTGCACCAAAACTACACACTTGTACAGATCTGTCCTCATACACCTATCCTTTTGCTCCATATGGTGCAAGATGCCTGGCGCTGCTTACTTTTTCCATAATTCTGCCTCTTATTTTGTTTACAGTATACTAGGTACTTAGGATTACCGTTTTGGTGCGGCTAAGTCGCAGAGCCCATGGTGCACTAAACGGGGCTATTTGGTGCGATTTGAGGATAGGCGTTTATAGACACACCTCTAAGTCCATATATATAGTTTTTCACATTACGCCTAGAGAAGAGGGACAAGGGTGGGCTGGGGCATAACTTAGTGTACACCGACTTTACAATTTGCAACTAAAATTGGCAAGCCACATGTCAATGCCATCGTGGGGGAGATGGTCAAGATCCCGCCGGACGGAATCCCGGCGGTCGGATTACAGACGCTGGAATCCCGACCGGCACAATCCCGACATATTCTCCCTCCGTGGGTGTCCACGACACCCATAGAGGGAGAATATAATAGTGTGCCGAGCGAAGCGAGCCCGCAAGGGGCTGCGTTCCGTTCGCCACCCTTGTCGGGATTGTGTGGTCGGGATTCTGGCATCGGTATTTCGACCCCCGGGATCCCGTCCAGCGGGATTTAGTACTGATCCCCATCGTGGGGCGTAAGCATTTACATTTGCGAGCTTGCCACAAATGCTGTTTTTGAATGTGCCATTTCCTGCATTCAACATCTCCTATGTGCTTTCAGAGAGCGAACATCTTCCAACAAATGAAGCAGCACATACAAACACGTATGTACTCCATACTTTCCAATATGCTGCCCTCACAGTTGGATACACAATAGTCTATGAAGCTTCAATATTTATATTTAATATTTATTTATAATATGATTAAATATTGAAATGTTGATGCCTTCTTGATCCACGGCTCTGTGTGAAGTTCATAACAAAGCTTGAGTGCCACACCTTCATATTATATATATACAGGGTTGAGTATCCCTTATCCAAAATTCAAAATCACACATTTTTGGTTCCCCTACTGTATATAAAAAGCGCGATACAGCGCTGAAACGTTGTCTGCAAGCAGTCGCTTACTGTCGTTTTTTTTTTTTTAAATCAGTCTGAGTGCCACCATTGGGGAGCTATACAGTGTGCAGTTGGAGTGTACTGCATTGAAGAGGGCACCGGGCGCTTTTAACACATGAGGAGTCTTTAGAGTGCCGGAGCTAGGAGGAGTATGTATATATATATATATATATATACATACACATACATACATACACACACACACACACGCGCGCGCACACACACACACACACACGCGCGCACGCAGGTCGCACTCACATCTTTAGGATAACCAACAGCTGGGAGCAGGGGTGTCCACTCAGCACCGACGGTATTAAAATATAGAAAATAATCACAGAGGGGGCACTCTCCAGGCTTTATAAATGTATAGAAGAAACATATTTATTATAGCATACTCAACAGTATTGTCAAAGTCAGAAAAATATCATGCTACACGTTGCCATATATTCACCTCATGCGCTTGCCCGCTGCACATGCACTTTCTCTGGCGTGCGTGCACATATTCGCAAGTTGCGTGACGGCGCCCCTACGGGCGTGCGCTTGAGCGCATGGTATGTGCATTTACGGTAGAGTTTGCGTGCGTCTAGCGGGCGACTCAATCATTAAATAATAAAACCAAATAGTATGTTTTATAGATAATGTTCCCCTTAGTGATAACTGTAAGTTTGTTTAATGTGACTTGTTCACGGACTTGGGAATCCCTCTTTACGCGGTACAAAGGGTCTGATTAAGGTTGAACAGTGGTGTCTGGTACCTAACCGAAGCGTATTTTAATAGCAATAATCCGGTGTTGGTTAGGTAAAGATTAATCGCTCCTGCGTGTAGTTATGGCCATTAGTAGTTTCTGGACATTTCATATATTTGCAGTTCATTATCCATGCGGCGGGAATCCGGCGATTCCCTCCCACCTGAGCAGTTTGTAATAGCCACAGTCCACCTGTTCAAATCCACCTATGACCTTTTGTTACAGTGCAGAGAGACATTCCTGTGTCCAATGAACAATAAGATTGTAGGGCCCTTTGTAGTACACTGTATGTTGTGTATATAAGGGTCACTGTCCCCAGACCGGCCAGTACTCTCACTCTTCAACATTTATCTCAGATAATTGGAGGACTGGATTCCGGTTGCGCTTGCGAGTGTTCCCCGTATGGTATGTTACTCTGTGGCCACTTTGTCACCCGTTTAAATGTTAGTCATTCATTCTTATTTGTTGTATTAGTGTTTGCGATCGTTCGCTATTGTGTATATTTCTGTTTAGTTATTCTGTTAGATTTTAATGTTAGCCTGTAGTGTATGAACTGTTCACTGTTTTCTTTTCCCTTTTACTTAGTTAAATATTGTTAGTAAAGGTGTTGGAACCTTAGCCAGGTATTGTGTGTTTATTACATTACTGAGGGTAATCGGAGCATCTCAATCGCTCAAACAACTAGCTTACAGACCAAGGTTAAACAGCATTATATCATTACAGTATCTAACACTAAGATTTACAATATAAGCATACTCTGTGTAAGGTATAAAAGGTTATTATCTGTGTGTACGCTCGCTGTGTGTTCAGTACACCCAGCGCAGCGTGTGTACGTGACTTGCGTACCACGTGCAAGGTATTCTTACGCAAATAGCGTACAGAGTGCGTGGCACGTGCACGAGGTTCAGCGGCCATTACGGCTTCACGGTATAGATTTAATAGCTTGTGTTGTAGAGTATAAGAATCAGCTTTATCAGTATCCAAGTAGTATCTCGTAGCATCTCAAGCGCTTTCGGCCCTGGGGGGCCTTCATAATGAGGCACTTAAAAGCAACATCAGTCATAGAGCAGAGATCTAATCTATCAGCAATCCAGCAGCAAGGCTGGCCCTGCCTAACAGGAGGCATCTGATATGCCGGCTATCGGGATCCCAGCGCTCACCATACCGATGCCGGAATCCCGACAGCTGGCATACCGACAACTATTCTCCCTCTTGGGGTGTCCATGACACCCTTGGAGGGAGAATAGAGTGGCACCACCATGCCCGCAGCGTGCCGAGTGCAGCGAGTCCGCAAGGGGCTCTTTTGCGCTCACCCCACTGTCTGCATGCCGGCGGTCGGGATCCAGGTGCCAGTATGATGGGCACCGGTATCCCAAGCGCCGGTATAACATACTACACCCCTGCCTAACTGGCTCTATAAATACACCAAAACAACCTGTGAAATTAGACCTATGACATAACCAATGTGGGACAACATACTAAAGTGTAAGAGCCTCAGATAATGTGAAGCCCACGCTACTCCAGAACACAAAATTATAAAAATCATCACACTGTAGGTCCAATGTCCTGCACCACAGCATATCATAAGACATGGATATATCCAAAAGCACATCACGGTCCATAGGCAGATGCTGAAAAGTGTCATTAAATTTAGGTTTGTATTGCAGAAGTGGCCAGTGCCTGCTGAGAGATTTTCTTATGTGTGATGCCTTCTCATCAAATTACGTGACAAAGATCATACACTTCTCCTTTAGAGGTTTGCTCTCACAAAGCCTAGAGCATGCCTTACACAAGCAAGCATCTATGGTGCTCTTTTTGTAACCCCTCTCTATGAAGCGAGTCTTCATTTCCAGAATTTGTTGCTCCGTCATATCCTAATACGTATTGTTTCTCATCACACGCATAAACTGGGAAATAGGTAGACTATTCTTAAGTGGCGGTGGGTGATTACTTGTTGCATGTAATATCATATTACGGTACGTATCCTTCCTGTACTATGTGGTGCCAAGTTTGTTACCATCACGAAAATTGTTAGATCATGAAAATTAATAGAGGTCAGGTTGGAATGTCCTGTAAAACGCACCGTGGAGTCCAATTCATTTAACCGATCTAACATAAGACTAAACTCTAACTTAGTGCCATCCCACAGCATAGAAATATCATTTATAAAGTTTTTATAATAAATAATCTTAGTGACATATATTGGTAAGATGTTAGTTGTCTCATAACCATACATAAAAATGCCGGCATAGACAGGGGCCACATTAGAGCCCATAGCCGTGCCCGAGCATTGCTTGTAGTAATCTCCCTGGTACATAAAATGATTATTAATCAACAACAGTTCAAAAAAACCAGGAATGCACGCAATCGGGATTAGTGGATGCACCAGTGGATATCAGTAGTTTACTTACGCGGTAGCTAGCTCCTGAGAATTCGATATAGATGTGTATATATATATATATATATATATATAAAAAAGAAAAAAATGAGAATAGGCGCCTCCTAGTGCATTATCTCACATAAATCGTGACCTCCACCTGTAGTAACACCCCAGTGGATTCAAGGTGTATCTTGGATGGTGGAATTCCAACCACCTAACTGAATCGCATGATACCACGTATCTCAATGTGCTATGTGGATACTTCTCATCACAATAATCCTGGTGGTACTGCTCCCCGGTTTAAACCTTAAGAATCGATTAGCAGTCCTCCTGTTTCGCTAGTCAAATCGGAACATGCAGACAATCATATGCAAATGAGCTGAAGCCAGAAATTTCTGATGCTGATGTGAATACACGGTTTCACTGCTTAAGTCTCTGAGTGCCGCAGGTCTTTTTTACCACGTTTATATATATATATATATATATATATATATATATATATATCCATTTAGACACCTACATACACCATACAAGCTTAATATATTATTAGATGCAACTTTAAAGTGAGTGCCTAATATACAGGAGTGGCGCCTCATCTAGGCCGCGATGTGGTCTTTGCAGTGCCGTAACTAGGCATTTTAGCGCTGTGTGCAAGAGACGCCATTGGTGCCCCCCCTTATGTAAAATAGGGGCAGTGCGCAACAGAAGTATAGGGGCGTGGCTTCATGGGGAAGAGGTGTGGCCACAAAATAATACCAATTCATACTACGGTGCACAGTAGTCTCCATTATTCAAATTACGCCACACAGTAGCGCCACTACACCAGGTAGAGCCCCTTTTACACATTACGGCAGACGTCCTCTTTTTACACATTACGGCAGTCTCCTTTTTACACATTACGGTAGACAGAGTCCACCTTTTACACATTACGGCAGACATCGTCCCCTTTTTACACATTACGGCAGATAGCGTCCCCTTTTTACACATTATGGCAGACAGCGTCCCTCTTTTTACACATTATGGCAGACAGCGTCCCCCTTTTTACACATTACGGCAGAGAGAATAGACAGACAGATAGATAAATAGATAAGTAGATAGATAGATACTTACCATCTCTACCCGCTGGCTCAGGCTCCTCGGTGCATGCAGTCAGTAAGATCCCGGGCAGGGGAGAAGAAGGAGGAGAGAGGGGGACTCGGGAGCCGCAGCAGCGCAGTATACTTGGTGGTGGTGCCGCTGCAGCAGTCCCTCTCCTTCCGCATTGGGTGGGCGCTGCCACTGTGAATGCTGGGATGGGCGAAGCGCATCCCAGAATTCACAGCAGCGCCAGCCAGCAAACGCGGAAGGAGAGGGACAGCTGCAGCGGCGCTGCTACCGATTACATAGCGCTGCTGCGGCTCCAGTCACCCTCCCTCCTCCGGGTCCTCCCCTGACGCCGGAGCTGCTCCTCTGCTCCGGCGCACACACCACAGGCGGCTTGCAATGAGTCAATTTGACTCATTACAAGCCGCTGACATGGAATGCTGGCCGTTGCGCCCTCAGGGCGACTGCGCTGTGTGCCAGGCACACCTGGCACACACGTAGTTACGGCACTGGGTCTTTGTTTGCGTTCCACTCGCAATCTGGTGACTTCCGGTCATGGGGCGCTTGCGTTTCAAAGACTAAGTTATGGGCGCAGCCATACGCGGCCCGTGGTAGCGGGACTGCAATGTGCTTTTGAATATATCTACGTGTTATGATATGTTGTGCTGCAGGACATTGGACCTACAGTGGGATGATTCGTATAATTTTGTGTTCTGTAGTAGTGCAGCCTTCACATTATCTGAGGCTCTTACACTTTAGTATGTTGTCCCACATTGATGTCATAGGTCTAATTTTGGCGCCATTTTCACAGGTTGTTTGGAGTAACACAACAGCATAACACCCCTATATAAATGTCGGGCATGCTTAAATTCAAGTGGGAATATCGCCAAAAGAATTTTACAAGGTCCTTTTCACTAATTACAGGTTACTCAAGCAATGAACACTGCTTAGATTGAATTTATTGCTATCACATTGGGGGGAATTCAATTGTTATCATGGGTCCCCATACTGCGCACGTCTGCCCGCAGATATCAAATGTTTATGCCAGCGGGCGTGAGACCTTCATTTCAGCTCGTTACCGGGGAGGGGGGGGGCTGAAATGTGCAAAAACTGGACTTTTCATGTCACACCCATTTGTTTAGTCGTGTTTTGCCGCTTTACATGGCTAAACCCGACTTATATGGGTGAGATCAGCACGATAACTGGGGACAACTGAATATCACCCTGTAATCTCCCATCACTTTAGGTGGAAAATCGGGCGTGATTAAACAATTGATTTCCACACACTCTGTCTAACAATAACTGGCCGATTTCCACCCACTGTGTCTAACAATAACCAGACCTTTTCCAAAATTTCCAGGGTAAATAAAATGTCACAAACAATTTCAAAACTGCTCACCTCCGCAGATGATGCGACAGGTGTGATCAGAAATAAATTGTGTAGAATGCTGTGTGTTACTGTGTTCTGCAGAGATTATTCAGATACAGGTAACATTAGCAGTACTTGTCTTTTTTTGGGTCTATTAAACACCAGCTTAAAACAAAACACAAAATAAATAAAAAGTCTAAGTGGACTTACACTTACACTTCAACCTATAAAGTATGAAATGCTTGAAGTACTGTAGGGGCAATGTGTTTTGTATAGATTGGGCAATATGTTAGAATTCCAGGCAAGGAAATCATATAAATGTAATGTTCTGGCAGTTTTACATGACTTATTCTAAAACAGGGAGTTCATAATGTGCTTATTTAATCTACCAGCAATAGTTCCAGTAATAGACCATGGTGTCTATTATTCCAGCTGTGCAACAGACATAAGAAGAAGAAAAAAAAAAAACAGAATATGAAAAACAGCAAGTCATAAGACCAGAAGACTTACACTGCAAAATAAGGGATGGAAACAAAACAGTATCATATATTTCACAAATGCAGCTGCACAGCTAAACCATACAAGCTGGCATTTACAATGGTCACTGGGCATAATCCAATATCGAATATTAAACAAAATAAAAGTACAGTTCTGGAAAATGAAGAAAACCACTTTTCTCCTTACTGTAAGAGAGACAATGGACTTGCTATGCTTTCTGTGGTAAACACATACAAGAGATCTCAGACTCAGCCCCCTCCCCACCACAACGACTCATTAGATCATGTGCCTGCTTTCCGGCAACTTTAACCAGCTGTCCGAAATGAAGTCAGTACGACTTCATCCTATGGTTTTGGCAGGGTGAGTATAATATGCTTTGGACATCTGCTTCTGCTAAAAGTTCATATTTACAAAAGCCACAACCTAATCTCCCCCGAGCCAGTCTTTAGCACCATTTGCCAAAGTCTGTATAGAAAAACTCTTTGACCAAATAAAGGCTTATGTTGATGCAAATACAGAGGACCGTTTTATGAATTTCACATATACAGTACCAGTGAAAGGTGACCTTTGTTTGAGGAAATGAATACACCCATACAATTCAATTAAACACTTTGAATAAATGTAGGTTGGTATGTCATTCTGTCAGGCAGTCACAAAAGTCTACACTCATTTTGTAAACATAAATGCATGTATGTTATTATAAGTAATAGAGCAATAATGTCTGAGTCATCCTGTAATCAAATTAACCCATAAGCAATCCACAATATTTGCCATTCTTGGATTCTTTTCCTTTGTGTCCGCCGTTAGAAAACAACATTCTGCATTACATTATACAGCACTGAGAAGCTGAATGCTGTCCCTTTAAAGATGACCAGCTCAGAATTACTCAAGAACTGTGCACTGCTGTATTATCAGTAGGCCATTACTCTGAGGCAATAACGTGCAATATATCAACAGTGGATGCAATGCTTACTAACTGTCTGTGCCAGTGGCGTAAGTTCGCCCCAGTCGCCCGGAGGCATGATAAAATGCTGGTGCCCCCCCCTATACATATAGGAATATATATATATATATATATATATATAAAATGAAGAAGTGGCACTCATGGGACTTGATTGATAAAAATAAGACTCAGGACACGGCGGTCTCAGATGAAAGATCTTTCAGCTGAGACCGCCGTGTCCTGAGTCTTATTTTTATCAATCAAGTCCCGTGAGTGCCACTTCATTGATTTAGCTACAAGGTCCCACAGACCTGTTAGGAGGCACCTGGGCATTAACTGGAGGAGGAGAGAGTGCCGGCACTTTTATATATATATTTGGCTCACCTTGAAAAAGGGGCTTGCGCGCCCCGAAACGTTGGAGTTACCAGCCATGAATTAAAAGCACCAGCACTTTATTCACGCTGTGTCAGTCTCTGAGTGCCGCTGTTTGTTACACAGTTTGCTACCTGCATTAATTCCTCCAGATGGCACCTGAGCAACATATCCATCGCTAGGAGAGTGCCGATCCGACAATTGCAAGTATATATATATATATATACACACACACACCATATGTAGATATCTGGTACTTGGGGTGAACAGTAGCAGCGTACTCACAATAGTACTTTCACAATAGTAGTATAGATACGGGATGCGGTCAAGATGCCGCCGGCCGGAATCCCGGCGGTCGAAATACCGACGCCGGAATCCCAACCGCCACAATCCCGACATATTCTCCCTTCGTGGATGTCCACGACACCCATAGAGGGAGAATATAATAGTGTGCCGAGCGTAGCGAGGCACCGTGCCCGCAGCGTAGCGAGCGAAGCGAGCCCGCAAGGGGCTGCGTTCCGCTCGCCACCCCTGTCGGGATTGTGTGGTCGGGATTCCGGCGTCGGTATTTCGACCGCCGGGATTCCGGCCGGCGGCATTTAGTACTGATCCCATAGATACACATACCTCTTTCACTTACACAAACCTCTTTCAATTAAACAGACACACACATGCCTCTTTCAATTACACACACACACACATGCATCTTTCACTTACACACACACGCCTTTCACTTACACACACGCATCTTTCACTTACACACACTTACATGCCTCTCACGTAAACCCACACTCACATGCCTCTTTCACTTACACACATATGCATCTTTCAATTACACACACACAATTACACACACACACACACACGCCTTTTTCAATTACACACACACACACAATAAAACACACATGCCTCTTTCACTTAAACAGACACACCCATGCCTCTTTCAATTACACACACACAATTACACACACACACACACACACACACACACACACACACACACATACCACGCCTCATTCAATTACACACACACACACACTCACATGCCTTTCACTTACACACTTACATGCCTTTCACTTACATACACACACGCCTATTTCAATTACACACAAACACAGTTACACACCCACAATTACACACACATGCCTCTTTCAATTACACACACACAATTACACACACACACACACACACACACACACACACACACACACATACCACGCCTCATTCAATTACACACACACACACTCACATGCCTTTCACTTACACACTTACATGCCTTTCACTTACATACACACACGCCTATTTCAATTACACACAAACACAGTTACACACCCACAATTACACACACATGCCTCTTTCAATTAAACAGACACACACATGCCTCTTTCAACTACACACACAATTACACACACACACCACGCCTCATTTAATTACCCACACAATTACACACACACACACACACACACACACACACACACACCTCATTTAATTACACACACACACTTACACACAATTACACACACCACGCCTCATTTAATTACACACACACACACACACACACACACACACACACACACACGTCTTTTTCACTTAAACACACAACTTTCGTTAAAACACACAGACACACACACACCTCCCTTAAAATTATCAACACACATAAACAGTCAGTGTTGCCAATATTTATTAAAGATACCCCCAGTAATCAACCCCATACACACACATACACCACACACACACCACACACAGTGCAGCAGCATGAGGCAGGTGGTGCCAGTGCCTACCTTCGGCTAGCAGCAGGATGGAGGAAGAGAGAGCTATAGACGGCCAGCTCTTCTGGAAGTGCCTGTGATCAGCTGTGCGCTGGAGCTCCCCCTAGCTGCAGCCAGCTGCCAGCTCGTCTCTGTGGATACGAGGAGGCAGCTGCTGCAGCCGTGTCACGACACTGACACCGATCCTCCATCCACATTTGGCAGAGCGGCGATTGATTGTCGGGCAGTGGGAGGCAATGGAGGACAGGTGCCCCCTTGAGGTCAGGAGCCCGGCGGCAGCCGACTCCACTGCCTCCCACAGTTCCGCCACTGGTCTGTGCCCATAGCTACAGACGTGCCACTGCATTTTCCATATCATGATTTGTACACGCAGAAAAAGCCTCTGTAACACTGTCTTTTACCTTTTGAGCTCAATAAAGGTACATCTAATAACATCTGTTACTCAATCACAAAACTACTATGAAGGCATAACAGAAGGATGTTACGCATTATGCTGACCATGTTAGTCAACATTTTTATAAGGTAAACTGTCTACAAAATATAGCAGACGATGAGTAAGTGACCCCTAACAGAGCAAAGGGCAAAATCATGGAGAGGATGTCATTGCTGTGGAAAGGAAACATAAGAAGGAAGGAGGCCTTAAAAGGAAAAGACGATGGAGAACAGAGAATGAGTCAGAAGAGGCCGATGCTGCAGAGATAGCAGGGAAAGGACTGAATGACTACATCAAAAAAGCACATTAAAGAACCACTAAATGCATATAAGCCCCTCCAAAGTTTTGACGTCTCCACTGCGCATGGCTTCAATGAGAATTCCTGATGGGAAATGGTGCTAACCTGGAGGTCATCTTTCCATCTTTAACTAAGACTATACAGAATGTGAGTGAGTTATAACCCAGCGATGTCCCTGCAACTTCCATCCAATTTCTGGATTTCTAAACAAGACAAGATGGGTTCATGAAAGGGGATACAATGTTCAAGGTTATTCTGATGCAGCCTTCTAGCCTACAGTTCTTAAGTGCGAGGCAATTATAATGCTTCGGTGTAGCTAATGTTCTGCAGTGTTGTAGCCCTGTTGCCAGAAGTGACAATAGCATGCTTACAAAGATTCCAAATTTCTGTCAGCATATTTACGGCAGACACTGTACATGGTTATAAAATCACAGCAGATTGCAGTAGTTACTATCACAGTCAGTATCTGATCTTTGTGCTACATACAGAGACAGAACCTCCTGTGAATATAACATTCTGCTGGTGTGCGAGCAGACATTCGGATGGGCAGTGATTTACAGACACTCTTGCCCTGGTAATATCTTCTTTTCATGCACCAAACCAGCCCAAGCTATGGGAAACCATAACAGAGTGTTGTTATCATGACTATCTTCTTCCTTTGCTTCCCATCATCCAATGATTCTCACATTGTTTCTGTCACACTATGTTTGCCTTTATGCAATGCCACAACTGACCACAATAGAAAGACATCTTATTTAGGCTGCTGAAATATCGCTATGTATTGTTACAATAATAAAAATAGAAATGTTGTTTATCTGGATTATTATTAGTATGACCATGCTGCCCAAACGTATAAAAAGTCCCTAACTTTACAAACTGGTATTTTCTATGTCCAATGTATAAATGTACACTTCTTTGATCAAATTATTTGTGTGTATTCTCATACACAAGGGTGCAGCCCTTTAAAAATAAAAATGCATTTCTGATAAGATACTGACAGGTATTTCCTATGTAAGTAAAGGCCACCCATACATCTAAAGTACATTTCCCCGATCCCCGACTGGCCCCGCCGATCCGGGGTAATCGATGATCAGCGATCCATCAGAAATCAAGGAAATTCTTCATTTTAAAAATCCCCAATTTGCCAATCCTGACCGTTTTCTGCGGGGATCGGAGAATCGAGATTTTTAAACATGTTTAATATTCCCGATTCCCCAAGCCAGCCTTCGGGGGATCGAGACATTGTCATAATTTCTCGGTAATGTAGGGGTCCTTTATGCTGTTTCTCACATATCCAATGCACTAATGTGAGCTTTGCAGATGTACTTTAAGACATTGTACTAAAATCTCTAGTAATGATCTCAACTGGTCTCACTACCCTCCTTCCATATTGGCCAAATCAGGATACAGCAGTAAATATAGTAGACACACAAACAAAAATTGTATTCTTCTTTAGTGATTAATTACATCATTCGAAAAATGACACATTAACTGAATTAAAAACAGTGCAATAAAGTGTCTAAACAGCTTTCCCTTATAATGAAAAAAGAAGAAGTAGTACATTTCTGACTAAAGTTAGATAATTTTATGTGGTATAAAAAAGTCAGACCCCTTATACCGCTAGCTTCATGCTAACCTTTCACATATTGGGGGTCATTCCGAGTTTATCGCTAGCTGCATTTGTTCGCAGCGATCAGGCTAAAAAACGACAGTTCTGCGCATGCGTATGCGACGCAATGCACACGAGTGACGTACGGGCACAACGAACGATGTAGCTTTGCACAGGGTCTAGCAAAGCATTTCAGTCGCACTGCTTGCCGCAGAGTGATTGACATGAAGTGGCCGTTTCTGGGTGGCAACTGACTGATTTCAGGGAGTGTGCGGAAAAACGCAGGCGTGGCTGGGCGGGTTTGTGACGTCAAATCCGGAACTGAATAGTCTGAAGTGATCACAAACGCTGAGTAGGTTTTGAGCTACTCTGAAACTACACAAAAAAAATTTGTAGCCGCTCTGCGATACAACCGTTTGCACTTCTGCTAAGCTAAAATACACTCCCAGTGGGAGGCGGCATAGCGTTTGCACGGCTGCTAAAAACTGCTAGCGAGCGATCAACTCGGAATGACCCCCATAGTACACTGAAACTATTGAACTTAACATTGCCATGCAGTTGATTACATTAGATAAAGTAGCTAATCTTACAGTATTTTTGTTAATGAAGTATTTACTATTAAAAATATATAATATGAATCTCAACTAATCCAAAATAAAAATTCCATTATATTACAGCCAACTGACCTAATCCAAAACATACATATTGTTTAAATAACCAATGCCACTTCAATAATACAGAAGACATTTCCTATTAAAAAGATCATATTTTGTTAATTAAAAATAAATACATTCACACAGATTATCACAAGAAGAAAAAAAAAAGACAATTGTAGGGACAAGCCACATTATTCCACTAAAGCTGCAATCTGTTGATTTATGGGAATAAAATTGGCAATAATTCTTTGAAAGAACACAATAATTATGGGAATGAGACAAATACAATGGCTAAAGTTAAAAGCTACTTGGTAAGCACTTTACAAGAGCTAGTACAATTACTACCACATTACAGTACAGTTATATCTTAATATTTATCTGTAAACAAATCTAAAAAATAAAATAAGATGTTTAGGGGTAGATTTACAAAACAGTGTTTTTACAAACTGCAGATTTTCTGTAGTTTTACTATGGTATTTTTTATTTTTATTTAAGCAATAAAACACCTTATATGTGTGCTCCTGTACGCTGTCTAAGGGAAACAATCAGGGAAACGATCAAAAGATATTTAATCTCTTAAAATGTTAAAATTTGTTTGCAGAGCTCTGCTTGATAAGTAAAACATGTATACTCCGTTTACTCACATTGCTGTATTGCTTTACTAAATTAAGGTGCACACTATACCATTAACAAAAATCACGTCTATCTGATAGGAGACCATTTTATTTTTCTATATTTCTTACTAACAAAATTATGGGCAGTATAATTGCCTATAATATTTTTTATTTATTAATAGGAGATAAAGTCTGAAACAAATCAATATGAGATTCCCTGAGAAAGACATGCATAGACAAAGAGGACACATCCTATTTCCCTGATTCACCTGAGAAACATTTACTCGCCACCCTTTGACTGGAGACCCACTGGAGCCTGCGGTTAGACTGGAATGTGATTTGCTACAAATTCCACAGTGATTTATAAATGGAATCAGGCAATGACTGGTCATTGGGATAACTGGCATAAGTCAGGCTGTCTGGCTCGCCCCTGATACTTACATGCTTAGACGCAATAGTAAGTTATGTTATTTCTATATGTAAATGGAAACTAGATTCCAGTAGTACTCATTTAGTCTATTAACATCCCAAATGTACGGAAGACTTATTACTGGAATTTACACATGTGCAGAACAAATAGTAAAAAAAAAAGAAAATATATAAAAACTAAGAGGGGACGAACATAAAAGTCACCAAACATGCTAGTCATCTAACGTAATTTGTAGCCATAGATTGTAAGGACGTTAAAGCCACGCTCAATCTAATTTCACTGAGATTTCACTAATAAGATTTATAAACTAATTCTAAAAATAACTAAATGTCAAATTTGTTGTGTGGAAAAAGCTATTGTCTCTCAAATAAAATGTTTCATCTGTGTATGAAAAGTAAGAGCGCCCTAACAAATAGACAGTATAGAAGTAATAAGGAATTTAATATACTGTAAGTAAATAAACTGCTGTGGTCAGGTTTTAGAGCTTTCAGATTTAATACATGTTTCATATATCCGAAGGTCCCTATTTATGGTCTTTTGTTGTGCATTCTAAAAAATTGTTAACAACTAAAGACTACAATATATCAAAGAGCTAATAATATCATTGATCAGAACTACAGCTATTTCAGATAAACCACGATAATCAAATCTCTCTCTCTCTATTTATATATATATATATATATATATATATATATATATATATACATACACACACACACCACGATGCAGGCGGCACTCCGGTAATAAATGCAAAAAACAGCAGGTTGAAGCAACCTACTGTTTTTTGCATTTATTACCAGAGTGCCGCCTGCATCGTGGTGCATATTTGATCCGTGGCTATACGGGTCTAGGAGGGCACCGGGACATACACACACACACACACACACACACACACACACACACACACACACACACACACACACACACACACACACACACACACACACACACACACACACACGTGTGTAAAGGGCCCCATACACTACAGCGACATGTCGGACCCTCATGCCGCATAAGATTTCCCTTGAACCGCCCGGCAGCCTCCCGGGCGGCAGGATCGCATAAGAAACATTGTATACAGTGCTTTTGCATACAATGTATCTTATGCGATCCCAGCCATGCCTGCAGGATCCGACATATCACGAGTGCAGCACTAACGATCTAGGGGCTCCGATCCGATGCTCACGGGACCGCGCATCGGATCGGATGTAAAACACATCTGATTTGACACTTTTCATCTGATTTATAGGCCCGAAAGGTCGAAATCTGATGAAATCGGGCATTATCATTGTAGTGTATGGGGCCCTTTAATGTTTTCAGCAACTTCTATGTTAGGTCTAGTGGGTCCTTCAAAATTCTATAAGTGGGAGAATGTACCATATTTAAAAAATAAAAACATTTTATTGTACTTTTCTTTTTAAAGATAGTACAACACCTGTAAAAGCAGGTGAGGCTGGAATCCACTGTTTCCAATGTCATCATAGCCCACTTGTGCTCGCATTTGGGAATGAGAGAAAGTGCTCACTACCCACAACATGTCTAATGACTTGTCGTTTGACATGTGTCACTGATGTTTCAAAGTTCCATTGTACAACAACAGTGGCCACCTATCCTTAAAATGCGTATACCCATTGATTTGTTTGTTAACAAAGCAACAACTGCATTGTGTAGAGTAACATTAATCGACAATAACAGTATTGTTGTAATCTGGTCATTTTCAAAAGAGATTGTCCTAACAAAACAGCGTCATTTACACACAATATCATTTGATATAAGAAAGCTGAAAACCACACTGACCCACTTTAATCCAAACATTTTTGGCAAAAAAATTATATATTTAAAAAATATTTAATTGAAGACATAACATTATTCATCACTCTAGCCACCTACACTGTCTTATTGGGTGAACGGTCACTCAAAGATACATTTCTTTAACAAAAATTTGGAATAAGTAACTAGACTGTAAAGCTTTCCAGTGTTCCTCCCCTGTCACCCGTCTGTCTCCCACTCCCCTTTAGATTGCAAGCTCTCTTCCCTCATGTGTTTTTCTTTCTTTCTTCACTTATACCATCATCTCCTCCCCACAGCCAACAACGGCACCAAACCTTTGGGTTTGGCCGCCCTGATGCTCATTTGAGTATTATGACTGCTGATTCTTGTTTTGATCATACTGTTTCTGCTTATCTACTTTGTATGGCTCCACAAGGGGTCCCTCTGTGTCTTACAAAGATGAATAATAATAATAATAATAATAATAATAATAAAAAAGTGTGGTACAGGAGTCTTGTAATAAAAAAACATTTATCCAGAAAGGCTTGAAAGATAAAACAGTCACAGAAATTAAGAATATATTTCCCATCTATATAAAACTTAGATAAGCAAAAAGTTATACTTTACAAAAAGCTCAAATTAAAGCTACATTTCCATAGGCGATATAAAGAGTGAAAGAAACCCCCAAACCCCCAGGCAACTCACTGCTAGGAAACTGGTGACTCATTCCACATTCATCACTGCAGTCATTGTGCCATCAGCCTCCATAGACAAAAGGTGAGAGTAATACCAAGGCACACTACTTGGCTTCCTTTCATTCTGATCCCACAATGAACTAGTTATCAAAAGAACATTCATTGTTATAACAAAAATACATAAAGCCTCTTGCTGAATCATGACCTGCTGTTAGGTGTCTTTCAACAAAAACATGCCTTCACAAAATCACACTAATGAGGGCTGCCTGGCAGACACTTTGTATAGCATTAGAAGTGTCTGTTCTCATAATGCTATACAACTGTATTTATGTTGAGAATGTTAAGTGGTGTGCATTGCTTTTCTGTTTCCTGTAAATGAAAATGCACATGGTGGAGAGGAGAATGCCTTTATCTAGGTTTCTGAATACTGAACTAGTGACTAATACGATAAA
The DNA here is from genome assembly GCF_028390025.1 of Pseudophryne corroboree. Lineage (NCBI taxonomy): Eukaryota > Metazoa > Chordata > Amphibia > Anura > Myobatrachidae > Pseudophryne > Pseudophryne corroboree. Next base: position 510,208,534 of record NC_086445.1, read on the forward strand.
TGAGAACTTAAAAAAAAAAAAAAAAAATCACAAAAACACGACAATACTATCTGGGGAGGAACAGTAGTAATATAAAAAAATAAATAAAACCACCAAGCAAAGGATGACTTTCGATCTATAGATAAAATCAACCTTAAGTTAAAATAGATTTGCTTTTAATATACAAGTGTTCAAGATTTTATTGGCTTGTCCCTCGCTACTAACTAAAAGTGATTTTAAGGACCTAGTGCAAATGCTGCCCTATAAATCCATATTAGACATGTGCTCATAAGGCTAATTTAAATGACCAACGCGAATGTCTGATTGGTAGGGTTGGCTGAACATGAAATCTGTTGGAGCAACTCCAAGACTATTACAGAGGATAGTTCCAAAATAAAACTACCCTGCACCCCTCCTCCTGAAGAATACAACAAAGAAAAATCCCTTTTAAAATAACATGGAGCTGATGCAGTATGAGAACAACGCCAGTAGCACATCCTGGGTAAAGTCACTCTGTGCTTAACTTCACTTGTGATTCTGGCACGCACACAACAATCAGAGCCTGAAGAGATGGCACTGGGGAGGAAAGGGGCATTCTAACAGAAACATAGTACAGTTAGGATGTGTCTGTGCAACAGTGAGCACATGGGAACACAGATGTACATATGCCTGAGAAAGCACAGTTATTTGTGGATGGGGAAGGGAAGGTGAAAATAGTTACTGATGATGACAACCACGATGGTAAAGACTTCCTTGCAGTAAGGACAGAAGACACATATCCTTATTAGAAAACATAATATACCCCCAATGAAGTTGTGTTAGACAAAACCCCGTTGGACTGAGTTCCGCTAGATACCGAAACTGTCATGAAATCACACCATGTAGTGGAGTGAGACAGGAGATTGATACCATCTTGCTGTAGTGGGGGCATACTGCATTAATAAAGAGTGTTTAGTGATAGCATTTTTTTTAATTCAATTGATTTTTAATTAATTAATTAATTTAATCGTGTACTGTGCAATTAGTTAACCTTGGCTATTTTCTTGGTTACTTCTGGTATGAGGATATGTTTTCAGGATCCAAACAAAGGTGTCTTTCATCCATCCGGTTTAATTCAAAAGAAAGAACCCCTTTAGGAAGAAATTTGAAACATAAAGATATCAGATAAAGTATACATTACAAGATTAGGCTAGGAGGACTCCGCCTACTGTATAACCAGGTGTTTGGCATTCAGCATTTAATTCAGGTACAGTATATAAGGATATATGTGCAGCATGTGTTCAGAACTTCGTGGGACACACCTGTGACAAAATTGCCAGTTGTGAAGAAACGCATTAGAGTCCGTCCTACTCGAGCACTGGGGATGCAAGAAGTACTACATCCCTACTTCAACTATACTGCCGGCCCGGTGGATCCATTTATATTAAACCTTCAGTGCCCCACAGACAGCGACGATGAACCCACACCTGGGTGGTCTGCCATCAGAGGTGTGTTTCTGGCTTTCATCTGCCATCCTGCATCCGGTGTTTGTTCTGCTCGCATAAGGGGTCTCCTGCCCAGTGTGGGGCTTCGGTCTCCTTGGTGGCTTGCTGCCGGAGGAGCAGTATACAGTCAACCACGAACTGACTACCGTTGCATTGTGCTGCTCTATGGATGGTTTCCCTGCTGGAGCTGGGTTATTCATTGTCTGAGAATTCAGCTCTTACAGCCTCCCTCGTCAGCTTCTTCCGCCAACAGGCCAATCACTATGGCAGTACCTGTTTTATCTGAAGGGGTCCTTCGATCTCATGGCTGTTTAACGCAGAGTCCATGGCAATGCAGTCCAGCGTGCCATAAATGCATTTCCTTTCCTTGTGGAATTAACATCAGTTTGTTTTAAATACATTATAGGTATCCGCCTGATGTTTGTTTTGATATATATCGCAGTGGTTCCCAAACGTTCTTGAATCACAGCACCCTAGAGTATAAGCATTTTTTCAAGGCACCCCTAGTTCAAAAGGTTCTTATTGATAAATTAAAAAACATTATACTAAATTAAGTAAATTGCGCTTTCCTGTCACCTTTAGGTTCAGTTATGTGGAGGACATAGTTGTGGATCCAGTGCAGTTTCTTGCGGCGGGCGAGCCGTGCAACCGCACGGGGCGCCCGCCGCGGCACTTCTTCAGCACTAAATCCCCCCTCCCCTCTCCTCCCGAGTGCCCAGCTCGGGGGGCGGGGTTTCGCGGAATGACGCGTTTGCGTCATGACGTCACGACGCAATCGCGTCATTCCGCGAAACCCCGCCCCCCGAGCTGGGCGCTCGGGAGGAGGGAGAAAGGGGAGCCAAGCCGGCCGGCGCCGCGCAGACGAGGGAGAGGCGGCTGAAGAGCGGGAAGAACCGCTTCAAATGTAAGTCAGCCCCTCTCCGTCTCTCTCTCTCCCCCCTCCCTCCCCCCTCACCACCACCACCTGCCGTACTGTGTAAATTGGGGACACCTGTCTTCGGAATGTGTAAAATGGGGACACTTGCCTGCCGTAATATGTAAAATGGGGACGCAGTCTGCCGGAATGTGTAAATTGGGGACTCTTGCTTGCCGTGATGTGTAAAATGGGGACATGTGCCTGCCGCAATGTGTAAAATGGGGACACTTTCCTGCGTACTGTGTAAAATGGGGGCACATTCCTGCCGGAATGTGTAAAATGGGGGCACTTTCCTGCCGCAATGTGTAAAATGGGGACACTTTCCTGCCGCAAAGTGTAAAATGGGGACACTTGCCTGCCGCAATATGTAAAATGGGGACACGTGCCTGCCACAATGTGTAAAATGGGGACACGTGCCTGCTACAATGTGTAAAATGGGGACACGTGCCTGCCGCAATGTGTAAAATGGGGACACGTGCCTGCTACAATGTGTAAAATGGGGACACGTGCCTGCTACAATGTGTAAAATGGGGGCACGTGCCTGCCGCAATGTGTAAAATGGGGACACGTGCCTGCCGCAATGTGTAAAATGGGGACACTTTCCTGCCGTACTGTGCTAAATGGGGACACTTTCCTGTCGTGCTGTGTAAAATGGGGGCACTTTCCTGCCGCAATGTGTAAAATGGGGGCACTTTCCTGCCGCAATGTGTAAAATGGGGACACTTTCCTGCCGCAATGTGAAAAATGGGGACACTTTCCTGCCGCAATGTGAAAAATGGGGACACTTTCCTGCCGCAATGTGTAAAATGGGGACACGTGCCTGCCGCAATGTGTAAAATGGGGGCACATGCCTGCCGCAATGTGTAAAATGGGGACACTTGCCTGCCGCAATGTGTAAAATGGGGACACGTGCCTGCCGCAATGTGTAAAATGGGGACACTTTCCTGCCGTACTGTGTAAAATGGGGACACTTTCCTGCCGTGCTGTGTAAAATGGGGGCACTTTCCTGCCGCAATGTGTAAAATGGGGGCACTTTCCTGCCGCAATGTGTAAAATGGGGGCTCTTTCCTGCCGCAATGTGTAAAATGGGGACACTTTCCTGCCGCAATGTGTAAAATGGGGACACTTGCCTGCCGTACTGTGTAAAATGGGGGCACGTGCCTGCCACAATGTGTAAAGTGGGGACACTTTCCTGCCACAATGTGTAAAATGGGGACACTTTCCTGCCGCAATGTGTAAAATGGGGACACTTGCCAGCCGTGCTGTGTAAAATGGGGTTGCGTGCCTGCTGTAATGTGTAAAATGAGGCCCTTTTTTTTTTTAATCCTGTGGTGGCCGTGATGATGAGATGAGATGAGGCCACGCCCATCTTAAAGCCATGCCCATTTTAACGAGACCACGCCCCCTTGCCAGGAGCGCGCACGCATGGTTTTCCTCTTTATATCTATGGGGGGGGGGGGGGGGGCATTTTTTCTTATGTGAATATGGGGGGGGGGGCATTTTTAAGTCTCGCACTGGGAGCCAAATTGGCTAGAAACGGCCCTGTGTGGATCTAATCATATTTTATGACTGTTCGACACTAGCACTGGTTTTGTCTATCACTTTGACCATAAATAATTTGTTTTGGTCCTGGACCAACAAACATTTTGGAAACCACTGAGACTAGATAGATAGATAGATAGATAGATAGATAGATAGATAGATAGATAGATAGATAGATAGATAGGACTCATCTAAAATAATAAACTGTGCACTGCTTCCATAGCACAAAATAAACAATAAAAATAATAATAAAAAATAATAATAAAAATAATTTGGCGTTCTGGCGTGGGCAGAAATACTTTCATAGTAACTGGACTGCATTATGTGCTATGTTCTCTCCAGCCATCGTATATAACAGAGGTGGCCAAACTCGATCCCTTAACAGTTCATGTATTCCAAAAGACCTGTGGATCTTTTCAAATGTGTCAGATAATAATAAATACACCTGTGCTTCAGCTAGGAGAACTGGGAAATATGAACTGTTAGAAGTCCTTAGGACTGAGCTTGACCAACCATTATATGTCAGATGTCCTCTGCCTGGTCAGTGCTGGAATGGTTCTATGATGAAGCTACCTGGAAGGGAGAACTGAGCCGCTATACAGTGTTTTCCTTTACCGAATAGATTGCATATATATATCCAGTAAAGGAAATGTCTGTGTGTTGTATACCCAGTTTCTTCGTACTGCTATTATACAAAAACCTCCAAGTAGAATAAAAAAATCATGACAGTTTAGTGTCAAATCAACGATTTAATGAAAACTTGTGGTCACATGTAACTAGGAAAATATGATTAGCCAGAGTCTTGCCTTCTAAAATATTTTTGGTGAAAGTCAGCATAAAAACAACATCCATCGTGCAATATAAACAAGAGAGAGAGGGCCATTAGATGCAGTTGCCGTTAATTACCTAGTAGAGGCAGTGCTTGTTCCCATGTAAAGTGGCTATTTATGTCCTATGACACGTTTACTTCCCGTCCCCAGCTCTGGTTAACTGGCTGACTCTGACTCATGTGTGTTTGGAAACATTTGCATACAGCACTTTTTTTTTTTTTTAACCTATACAATCTTTTTCCATGTAACCAGAACCCAGCAGACGTTTAATCCATTACAGAATGATTGCTGTACTTTTCCATTGTCTAAAAGTCACCTCACACTACTGAATGTCTTCTTCAAAGTGAACGTCATACAGAATGGTAACAAACATTATGAAACTGTACTGGAAGTATATAGATATCTATGGTTTCCTTGCCTGGAGCCCCTTCTATTGATAAGGATTAAATATCATATACTGTTTACAGTATTTGTTTTACAGTATTTGTTTTTGCTTGTACTGTTTTCTTGAAAAATGGTAAACCTGATTTTAAGACATGCACTTACTATTCATTCGTTGCTCTGAAAGAAGAAAGTTCAGTTACGTATAGTCGACACATTCATATTTCTGTTCCCAGATCCCGTAACTAGATTTGTTTAAATCGTTTTTTCCCTATTATCAGCAAAATCTGCATATCTAAAATCATCATATTGAAACAAAATAACATCGTTATAGTTTCCCCATAGCAACGAAATGTGAAATTGTTCAAAAGACATTAAATAAGTTACCACTTTTAAAGATTGTAGTATACAGAGATTTGTAATAAATTATGTACTTATTTGTGGGTTTTGTTTCACATGGAATGGAAACTAATGGTTAATGTTACCCATTTCACAATTTGGCAAATCAAATATAGGCAAATAATATTGTGCACAGAAAATAAGAATTTACTTACCGATAATTCTATTTCTCGTAGTCCGTAGTGGATGCTGGGGACTCCGTAAGGACCATGGGGAATAGCGGCTCCGCAGGAGACAGGGCACAAAAGTAAAAGCTTTAGGATCAGGTGGTGTGCACTGGCTCCTCCCCCTATGACCCTCCTCCAAGCCTCAGTTAGGATACTGTGCCCGGACGAGCGTACACAATAAGGAAGGATTTTGAATCCCGGGTAAGACTCATACCAGCCACACTGTACAACCTGTGATCTGAACCCAGTTAACAGCATGATAACAGCGGAGCCTCTGAAAAGATGGCTCACAACAATAATAACCCGTTTTAGTTAACAATAACTATGTACAAGTATTGCAGACAATCCGCACTTGGGATGGGCGCCCAGCATCCACTACGGACTACGAGAAATAGAATTATCGGTAAGTAAATTCTTATTTTCTCTGACGTCCTAAGTGGATGCTGGGGACTCCGTAAGGACCATGGGGATTATACCATAGCTCCCAAACGGGCGGGAGAGTGCGGATGACTCTGCAGCACCGAATGAGAGAACTCCAGGTCCTCCTCAGCCAGGGTATCAAATTTGTAGAATTTTGCAAACGTGTTTGCCCCTGACCAAGTAGCAGCTCGGCAACGTTGTAAAGCCGAGACCCCTCGGGCAGCCGCCCAAGATGAGCCCACCTTCCTTGTGGAATGGGCATTTACATATTTTGGCTGTGGCAGGCCTGCCACAGAATGTGCAAGCTGAATTGTACTACACATCCAACTAGCAATCGTCTGCTTAGAAGCAAGAGCACCCAGTTTGTTGGGTGCATACAGGATAACAGCAAGTCAGTTTTCCTGACTCCAGCCGTCCTGGAAACATATATTTTCAGGGCCCTGACAACATCTAGCAACTTGGAGTCCTCCAAGTCCCTAGTAGCCGCAGGTACCACAATAAGCTGGTTCAGGTGAAACGCTGACACCACCTTAGGGAGAAACTGGGGACGAGTCCGCAGCTCTGCCCTGTCCGAATGGACAATCAGATATGGGCTTTTGTGAGACAAAGCCGCCAATTCTGACACTCGCCTGGCCGAGGCCAGGGCCAACAGCATGGTCACTTTCCATGTGAGATATTTCAAATCCACAGATTTGAGCGGTTTAAACCAATGTGATTTGAGGAATCCCAGAACTACGTTGAGATCCCACAGTGCCACTGGAGGCACAAAAGGGGGTTGTATATGCAGTACTCCCTTGACAAACTTCTGGACTTCAGGAACTGAATCCAATTTTTTCTGGAAGAAAATCGACAGGGCCGAAATTTGAACCTTAATGGACCCCAATTTGAGGCCCATAGACACTCCTGTTTGCAGGAAATGCAGGAATCGACCGAGTTGAAATTCCTCCGTGGGGCCTTCCTGGCCTCACACCATGCAACATATTTTCGCCAAATGTGGTGATAATGTTGTGCGGTCACCTCCTTCCTGGCTCTGACCAGGGTAGGGATGACCTCTTCCGGAATGCCTTTTTCCCTTAGGGTCCGGCGTTCAACCGCCATGCCGTCAAACGCAGCCGCGGTAAGACTTGGAACAGACATGATCCTTGCTGAAGCAAGTCCCTTCTTAGTATCTCTTGAAGTTCCGGGTACCAAGTCCTTCTTGGCCAATCCGGAGCCACGAGTATAGTTCTTACTCCTCTCCGTCTTATAATTCTCAGTACCTTGGGTATGAGAGGCAGAGGAGGGAACACATACACCGACTGGTACACCCACGGTGTTACCAGAGTGTCCCTGCTATTGCCTGAGGGTCTCTTGACCTGGCGCAATACCTGTCCACCTTTGGTCTTTCCCAACGGTTCACAATCATGTGGAAGACTTCCAGATGAAGTCCCCACTCTCCCGGGTGGAGGTCGTGCCTGCTGAGGAAGTCTGCTTCCCAGTTGTCCACTCCCGGAATGAACACCGCTGACAGTGTTATCACATGATTTTTCGCCCAGCGAAGAATCCTTGCTGCCATTGCCCTCCTGCTTCTTGTGCCGCCCTGTCTGTTTACGTGGGCGACTGCCGTGATGTTTTCCGACTGGATCAGCACCGGTTGACTTTGAAGCAGAGGTCTTCCTAGGCTCAGAGCATTGTAAATTGCCCTTAGCTCCAGTATATTTATGTGGAGAGAAGTCTCCAGACTTGACCACACTCCTTGGAAATTTCTTCCCTGTGTGACTGCTCCCCAGCCTCTCAGGCTGGCATCCGTGGTCACCAGGACCCAGTCCTGAATGCCGAATCTGCTGCCCTCTAGTAGATGAGCACTCTGCAGCCACCACAGAAGAGACACCCTAGTCCTTGGAGACAGGATTATCCGCTGATGCATCTGAAGATGCGATCCGGACCATTCGTCCAGCAGATCCCACTGAAAAATTCTTGCGTGAAATCTGCCGAATGGAATCGCTTCGTAAGAAGCCACCATTTTTCCCAGGACTCTTGTGCATTGATGCACTGACACTTGGCCTGGTTCTAGGAGGTTCCTAACTAGCTCGGATAACTCCCTGGCTTTCTCCTCCGGGAGAAACACCTTTTTCTGGACTGTGTCCAGAATCATCCCTAGGAACAGCAGACGTGTCGTCGGAATCAGCTGCGATTTTGGAATATTTAGAATCCACCCGTGCTGTCGTAGAACTACTTGAGATAGTGCTACTCCGACCTCCAACTGTTCTCTGGACCTTGCCCTTATCAGGAGATCGTCCAAGTAAGGGATAATTAAGACGCCTTGTCTTTGAAGAAGAATCATCATTTCGGCCATTACCTTGGTAAAGACCCGGGGTGCCGTGGACAATCCAAACGGCAGCGTCTGAAACGGATAGTGACAGTTCTGTACCACGAACCTGAGGTACCCTTGGTGAGAAGGGCAAATTGGGACATGGAGGTAAGCATCCTTGATGTCCAGGGACACCATATAGTCCCCTTCTTCTGGTTCGCTATCACTGCTCTGAGTGACTCCATCTTGATTTGAACCTTTGTATGTAAGTGTTCAAAGATTTCAGATTTAGAATAGGTCTCACCGAGCCGTCTGGCTTCAGTACCACAAATAGTGTGGAATAATACCCCTTTCCTTGTTGTAGGAGGGGTACTTTGATTATCACCTGCTGGGAATACAGCTTGTGAATTGTTTCCAATACTGCCTCCCTGTCGGAGGGAGACGTTGGTAAAGCAGACTTCAGGAACCTGCGAGGGGGAGACGTCTCGAACTTCCAATCTGTACCCCTGGAATACTACTTGTAGGATCCAGGGGTCCACTTGCGAGTGAGCCCACTGCGCGCTGAAACTCTTGAGACGACCCCCCACCGCACCTGAGTCCGCTTGTACGGCCCCAGCGTCATGCTGAGGACTTGGCAGAAGCGGTGGAGGGCTTCTGTTCCTGGGAAGGAGCTGCCTGCTGCAGTCTTCTTCCCTTTCCTCTACCCCTGGGCAGATATGACTGGCCTTTTGCCCGCTTGCCCTTATGGGGACGAAAGGACTGAGGCTGAAAAGACGGTGTCTTTTTCTGCTGAGATGTGACTTTGGGTAAAAAAGGTGGATTTTCCAGCTGTTGCCGTGGCCACCAGGTCCGATGGACCGACCCCAAATAACTCCTCCCCTTTATACGGCAATACTTCCATGTGCCGTTTGGAATCTGCATCACCTGACCACTGTCGTGTCCATAAACATCTTCTGGCAGACATGGACATCGCACTTACTCTTGATGCCAGAGTGCAAATATCCCTCTGTGCATCTCGCATATATAGAAATGCATCTTTTAAATGCTCTATAGTTAATAAAATACTGTCCCTGTCAAGGGTATCAATATTTTCAGTCAGGGAATCCGACCAAGCCACCCCAGCGCTGCACATCCAGGCTGAGGCGATCGCTGGTCGCAGTATAACACCAGTATGTGTGTATATACTTTTTAGGATATTTTCCAGCCTCCTATCAGCTGGCTCCTTGAGGGCGGCCGTATCTGGAGACGGTAACGCCACTTGTTTTGATAAGCGTGTGAGCGCCTTATCCACCCTAGGGGGTGTTTCCCAACGCGCCCTAACTTCTGGCGGGAAAGGGTATAACGCCAATAATTTTCTATCGAGGGAAACCCACGCATCATCACACACTTCATTTAATTTATTTGATTCAGGAAAAACTACAGGTAGTTTTTTCACACCCCACATAATACCCTTTTTTGTGGTACTTGTAGTATCAGAAATATGTAACACCTCCTTCATTGCCCTTAACATGTAACGTGTGGCCCTAATGGAAAATACGTTTGTTTCTTCACCGTCGACACTGGAGTCAGTGTCCGTGTCTGTGTCGACCGACTGAGGTAATGGGCGTTTTAAAGCCCCTGACGGTGTTTGAGACGCCTGGACAGGTACTAATTGGTTTGCCGGCCATCTCATGTCGTCAACCGACCTTGCAGCGTGTTGACATTATCACGTAATTCCCTAAATAAGCCATCCATTCCGGTGTCGACTTCCTAGAGAGTGACATCACCATTACAGGCAATTGCTCCGCCTCCTCACCAACATCGTCCTCATACATGTCGACACACACGTACCGACACACAGCACACACACAGGGAATGCTCTGATAGAGGACAGGACCCCACTAGCCCTTTGGGGAGACAGAGGGAGAGTTTGCCAGCACACACCAAAACGCTATAATTATACAGGGACAACCTTATATAAGTGTTTTCCCTTATAGCATCTTAATATATTATAATATCGCCACACAAAATGCCCCCCCTCTCTGTTTTAACCCTGTTTCTGTAGTGCAGTGCAGGGGAGAGCCTGGGAGCCTTCCTAGCAGCGGAGCTGTGTAGGAAAATGGCGCTGTGTGCGGAGGAGAATAGGCCCCGCCCCCTTTTCGGCGGGCTTCTTCTCCCGTTTTTCTGACAACCTGGCAGGGGTTAAATACATCCATATAGCCCCAGAGGCTATATGTGATGTATTTTTAGCCAGCATAGGTACTTTCATTGCTGCCCAGGGCGCCCCCCCCAGCGCCCTGCACCCTCAGTGACCGTTGGTGTGAAGTGTGCTGAGAGCAATGGCGCACAGCTGCCGTGCTGTGCGCTACCTTAAGAAGACTGGGAAGTCTTCAGTCGCCGATTTCTGGACCTCTTCTCTCTTCAGCATCTGCAAGGGGGTCGGCGGCGCGGCTCCGGTGACCCATCCAGGCTGTACCTGTGATCGTCCCTCTGGAGCTAGTGTCCAGTAGCCTAAGAAGCCAATCCATCCTGCACGCAGGTGAGTTCACTTCTTCTCCCCTAAGTCCCTCGATGCAGTGAGCCTGTTGCCAGCAGGACTCACTGAAAATAAAAAACCTAACAAAACTTTTACTCTAAGCAGCTCTTTAGGAGAGCCACCTAGATTGCACCCTTCTCGGCCGGGCACAAAAACCTAACTGAGGCTTGGAGGAGGGTCATAGGGGGAGGAGCCAGTGCACACCACCTGATCCTAAAGCTTTACTTTTGTGCCCTGTCTCCTGCGGAGCCGCTATTCCCCATGGTCCTTACGGAGTCCCCAGCATCCACTTAGGACGTCAGAGAAATATCCCTTCCCTATCAGCATTTCCACATATGTGAGCTAAGGCTGCCATTGTGTTTTCCTGACATATCTGATTTATGAAGGGAAAGAATAGGGTGCCACAGTGCAAGAACTGTGTGTAGAGCTGGGTCTCTTCATACATGGTATGTGATGTACACGGCCACAGATTTTCAAGTTCCTAGATTGGTATATTGATAGGGGCTCTGGTACCTGCGCTCACCAATGTGTGTTTGTTACAGTATGTGTAAGGGGCTGTACACACGGGAAGATTTTATCCAGAGATGTGGGCTGAGCGATCCAGCACAGACCGCTCAACACACATCTCTCCCCCGCTCAGCACTCAGCGAGGGAGAACACTAATTTCACCCAGCGGTGAAATGAGTGATCTCACTAGATTTGGCCTGCATACAGGCCAATCTAGTACTGTGATAGCGCCGCGTATCGCTATCACTATGGGGCATACACACGGAGAGATCCGTGCTTAATTTCTAAACAATCTAGTCAGACTGCTGAAAAATTAAGCACGGCTCTCTTCGTGTGTACCCCCCTTTAAGGCCCATATAGACGGGCCGATGTGGGAGAGATGTGTGCTGAGCGAACCGCTCAGCACACACCTCTCCCGCTGCTCAGCACAGCGTGATGTGTGCCGAGCGTGCGGGGGGAGACAGGCTAGCACCAGCGATAGCGATGCGCGGGGCTGCGTATCGCTATCGCTGTAGGGGGTACACATGGAACAATAATGCTTAAATTCTAAGTAATCTAGTCAGATTGCTTAGAATATCGCTCCGTGAGTACCCCCCTGTAGAATGAGCTGTTATCTGTGTTGTTAGCAAATCCCTTTATTTTCAGTCACAATGCTGAGTATAAGTGAGGCCAGAGAAAGAAGTGTGGGTAAGTCTGCTGTACCTGGCAGGTCGGGATGCCGGCCTCCCAGAACACGAAATACCCCCCTACCACCACCACAAAAAAGGAAAATGACTGTTTAAGAATCTTCAAGGCACAGTGAGATCACCTGCATTCAGGGGGACACAGTTATACCCCCAACAGACTGATAATTTGTGTTCATTCGCACTGAACTTTCAGCATCAACCAGCAAGCATGTATATGAGACTTTCCCAGAACAATTACTTGTATACATTTATTTATTTTTCTTGTTTGTCCTTATATTTTTTCCTTACGGCAATTCGAGCCAATGCTATGTCCAGTCGAAACATACTAGCAAACACGGTTTAGCCAAGAGGTGCTCTGTATTGTATATGATTGTGTAACAGTTACATTTGGCCTATACTCAGCAATGTGACTGAAAATAAAGGTATTTGCTAACAATACAGATAACAGTTCATTGTTACACATAACAAACACACTTGTGGGGCAGATGTATTAAGCTTGGAGAAGTGATAAAGCAGTGATAAATGCAAGGTGATAATGCACCAGCCAATCAGCTCCAGTATGTAAATTGGCAGTTAGGAGCTGATTGGCTAGTGTGTTATCACCTTGTACTTATCACTGCTTTATCACTTCTCCAGGCTTAATACATCTGCCCCATACATTGGCGAGCCCAGGTACCCGAACCCCTATCAATATAACAGAGTCTGGACAACTCAAATAGGTACCAGCAGCCCCTGAAACAAACATACTGACCATTGCTGCGCTCCAAGCCGACCCATTATTTCTGTAAATTCCTAGATTGATCATTAAGAACACACAATGCTATAATAGGAGATCTAGATTATAAAAAGTACCTAAATAATTTCTTCCCTGTTGTTAAATCAGTGACAAAATACAGCAAGCTACTGTATATCACAAGCTGTTATGGTGCTTTTAAAAATAAAATAAAATAAAAAAGTAAAAATAAAAAGCTTGTTAGAATAAAAAGGTAGTCGCACGGGATGTTTAGATATTTGCTATACATTATGAAAAAACAAAAACAATTCATGTAAAGCTGTATTCTCACATGCAAAGAGCTTTGTTACTTATCAAATGCATAAACATACACAGGACAGAATAAAACATTTTTTATCAGTTCCCATAAAAGCTTAACATCTCCATCAGGCATGTTACACGCTTGTGGCCAGATATAATTCTTAAATATCTTGTAGACCCTTCTAAATTGTACTGTGTTTTTCCATAACAGGGCAATTTTGAAGGGGATTTGAAATAAATCTTATTTTATGTGTATTACACTGGTTCTCCTGAATCAAAAGATACCGTATGCTGTATGTGCATATTATGTATGACGGAAACATAGGGCCAAGACATACAGTAAGTTTCATTTATTTTTTCACACATTTTTTATTTTATTTTTTTATATATTGATGTTAAACTAGCAGGTTCAGTGTAAATTGAGTCTTACAGCAGCTAACAAATGAGCCAAGCATAGGTGGATCTATCACTGCTGACACAAAGGTCCGAGACAAATGCTTTGGGGTAAAATCCATAAAATCTTAAATGAGCTCAGTTGGGAAGTCCACATATTGCCACTAAACTATACAGATTTCTCCCATTATGCACTGTATAGAACTGTATATTCTATGTAAAGCTATGTCTGCTTAGTCCTGTTCACAATGGACATAAATGTGCTGACTGCAGGAAAATGGTTAATGTAAAGGTCTATTAAACACAAGGTAAGAATGAACTGTTATTGTGCTACCTTACACATCAAGTGTTCAACACTCCTATGGTAATCCCATTTGGTCATCTTTAACATCAGTTTCATATTGTTGTACCTAATCTGTTTTTGTCATGATCCCCCAGTTTAATATGTTGCAATTTTATAAATAAAATAGTCATAATAAATAAATATATTACACAATAATGGTCCAGTGTAGACTATGTAATATTGTGAGACATACTGTACACAGATTAGACAAAAGATTATAGAGGATCACATTATGAATTGTCGGAAAATAAACCAAAAGATGAAGGTAAGTAGAATGGTATAAATCAAGAGACGACGGAGTATAAGAAACAATCATCCCCAGGTAAATTGTAGAGTAGTGAGCCACGTATAGTTCTATTTTACAAACTCAGGACTTTGGAGGGACTTGTAGAGCCACAACAGCTGGAAAAAGTGGGGTGGCATATTTGTCCTTCTGGTAGCTGGAATTACTTACAGTTACCATCAGTCTAAGTGGCGCTGGAGTTGGTCATATTTAGGAATAGGCTTTCTCAGTCATCTTACCACCCTACTCCTCACCCACTAAGGCTCACCTCAACTAACAAGGCTGGGAATGGTTCCCACAATGACATGGGGAACCCATGCTTCAGGTCTCCCTGTTATCATGGAATGGGTCCTGTTCTAGTCTGGTGCTTGCTAACACATTAGCAGAGGAACCCCTCTGCTAATGCTTTATTTCTTACAGGTTGTGTACTACTGATGCAAGCTGAGGAATTGGATGAGAGGAGGGAGCGCACGAGAGACGCTGCCTGTTTTTGTTTTTAATTATTTATCTGAACTTGTTCCCTTCGCTTATACAGTCCATTCAATGGGCTCTATGCATCTCAGACCATCTTAACCACTTAACTTGCATGGTCAGATCACATGCGACCACACCGCCCCACTGTGTCCCCCAGTTTTTGACGAGAAGATACATCCTGCAGATGTGCATAAAATACAATTTAAATATTTAAAAAAATACTTTTTAAACTATATTAAAAACATTAAAAAAAAAACAACAATTATATGAACAGTTTTAGAGGGAAAAAACTTCAGTTAAGTGGCTAAAACAGCGCAATTGTTATTTAGAGATTCAATGATGATTTGCTTAATCACCCTTCTGTTCTATTAGATGATTTCTGTAAATTTAACCTATATGGTGATATAAAAAAAAATGTAATGATTTACACAGTGAATTAAATAGTAACTTGTCAAACTAATTTAATAAATCCAAACCACTAACTAAAATATTATTTACGTGTTATTTACACAGATCAGTCTTTACCAGATTCCACAAAACAAAACCCTTGCAGCTAAACCTAAAATTTGTGTGGAATTTGTAGAAACCCTAGCCACATCATAGTTGTCAAATACATCATTACATGATTAAGCAAAGCAGTTCAAATATAAAAGCTTATTCACATTCACATTATGGTATACTGTACAAACAGTCACAAGACAAAAATGACTGCAATGTATTGCATGACAAGCAAGCAACTATTAGAACTGTAATAACTCCATAAACCAGGTAATGTTTTGAAATGATTAATATTGGTGACAAACTTTTAAATTTTCTAATATAATTTATATTAATTATTATTAGTGATAAGAAATTATATATTTGTTTCGGTAACTCAGTTTTTATTATGCTGGGGTTTTTTTTTCTCTTCCTCCTTTTGATACAATATTTTATATATTTGTATTTTGGTGTATTCTTAGCGTTGCTTCAATAAAAATAATACATATATATATTTTTTTTTTTTAAGAGACTGAAAAAAAAGAACTTACATTCATTGCTGAAACAAACGACACTATATGCTCCTGGTTTCAATTAATGTATGCCATATTTAAATATTAATTTTATATTCCCAAAATTACTGTAAAATAAATAAAGATTCCTATAATACAAAAATAAGGAAGTATTATATAGAAATCATGTTGCTTGTATGAAGTTATTATTTTTAAGTGTGTTTTGCATTTCCTCATGTAACATTTTTTCTATATGCTACATTGGTGATATTTTCCTATAAAGCAAACACAAAGCAAATTTCATTATGAAACAAATTATGTGTCAATATAGGATGGGCGCTGAACTGCACTCCCTAATCCTAAACATAATAAGAGGTGCTACCATGCTCAGAACACTTGTAACTAGAACAATTATAATAAACTCTGCAATTTAACATGAAGTAAAATGAAGGTCCTTGGCATAATTTTTGGCCAAAAAATATGGGCCCACCTACCATGGCCAGGTGACCTCATCAGGTGGGTCCCTAACATTCCTAAGTTTCAAGTCCAGAGAATGGGACCCCCCCCCGGCCAACACAACCCAACCATCCCAAGGCATCACATATTATGTGTCCTAAACCACGTCCACTTTACCAGTATTTAATAAGGGATTGTTAAAGTTGCCATAAATGCAAAAATTGCACAATAATATTTATCTTATTTACATTTTTAAATGTAATTGTTATTTAACTAGTGGAGCAAATCGCACATCCTGGGCAAGATTACTATTCATTATAAAAGAGTAAAAATAAGAACAGGCACTACTTTCCAAATATAGCTTACATTGTAATGGCACTAAAACACGCTTTTTAAAAAAGAAAAAGAAAAAATAAGAGAAATGGTGAGCGCTCCAGCACGGTTGAAGTTGGCACTGAAAGACACAGAGCAGTGCTGACCCCTAGCTTCTTACTGGGGAAATCACCATTGTGGAAGTTCTTTAGAATATATATTCTCCCTTAGTGAGCAACAATATTAGGTCACTTGATGCAAACTATCACATCTAATATAGACACCAGGGGGCTGATGGAGGAGCGCTCCGTTTTGTGGACGAACCCTGCAGTACTGTGAGTCAAAATCATCTCTGTCCAGGCTCAGACTGGGCCACCGGGGAGCCAGTGAACTCACCAGTAGGCCCTGCCGAGTATTAGCCACGCCCTCTTTTGTGTGAGGGCGAGGCCAACAAGTGTCAGACTGAGGGGAGGAGAGGTGCACGGCGGGCTGCGCTCTCCTTCCGAGCCACAGGAGCAGCAGGTGCTGTGGGCACACCTTCCTACATTATTCCCATTGTGAAATGGTTGCGTTGTCTGCTGTAACTCTGACAGCAGGCAGCGCTGGTGCGGCAGTGAATCTCTGTTGTGGCGCGAGTTTGGCAGGCGCATGTACAGGACTTCCAGGCCAGGGACAGACGCCTCTCTTCACTAATCAAGGGAGCTACGCCTCCATCCTGCCTACTCTTACTACAAGGCACCAAGGGATGGCTGTTCCTAGTGCCCAGCTCCGCCTTCAACCAGATTATGTGCAGGAGGGGGGCTGCAAATGCACAGCCTCCAGGCTGCAGAGACAGTAACCCCAGAGGCTTCAGTTAGCCGCACATTGAGGAGCAGATAGGCCAAAGGCAGTCATCAGGTGGGTGTAGTGCTTGCAGTAGTCCCGGGCAATGCAGCCTGGGCGAGAACCACACAGCAGCCGGAGGGCTGCCCCAGTGATCCAGGTTCCCTCATAGGAGTGGAGGTGCTATTCTCGCGGTAAACCCAGGAGGCAACCAGGTAGAGGCGCAGGCTCGGGAGGGAGCTGGCAGCCGGAGCAGCGTGCAGCAGACTGCGGAGCATAAGCTGGAAGTCCCAGGAGGTAGATGCCTGACAGTGTCCAGCCGCCACCGATGACACCAGGTGCCCCAGGATGACACTGAGGGCGGGAGGGTGGGGACAGATGCAGCAGGGGATGTAAGGCCACATGAGAAGCAGCGTTCCATGCAGGAGGGAGCTGGAGTCCGGTATACTGTAGGTGACGCCCGGAGTAGTTCACTAGTACGTACACTTGCCGACACGTATCCCTGTGCCATACAAGCACCAGTTGGGCAAAGTGCTCGGCAGATATTAGCCGGGATGTGTGTGGGTAGCAGATGCCAGCAGGGAGCTCTAACACACCCACCATAGTAGCCTGCCCACCAGAAGTTGCTGAGTTACCTATTTAATGCTGGTACAATGCTGGCAGCGCTGGTACAGTGGTGTGAGTACGGGACTACAGTGAAATACTGAATTAGCGAGAGGTTAGAGTGACTTTTTCAGAATAATGTTTTCATTTTGTCCCATCTTGAGGTAATTACTTACATTATTATTGTTGAGCTTGTGACATTAATAATCTGCTACTGCAGTGACAGACAAAATTGATAACACCAAATATCAGTACAAATAATTGAATTAACCATTTTCAAAATGACTGCAGCATACTTACAGAATAGTTACTAGCAGAGTCGGACTGAGGGGAGGAAAGGCGCACGCTGCGCTCTTCTCCCCAGCCCTCAGACAGAGTATCAGGGAGTGGCAGCAGAGTCCGGGCGGCGGCGTTAACTGTGGGAGGCAGAGTCCGAGACCTCAGACACAGGAGCAGCAACAGAGTCCAGGAGGCGGTGAGTAGCACTGTGGGGGCAGTACCTGTGTATATAGCACTGTGGGCATATGTGTATCTGGCACAGCTAGGGGTATATGTGTATCTGGCACAGCTGGGGGCATATGTGTATCTGGCACTATACTGGGTCATTATGTGTAACTGGCACTACTGGGGTCATTATTTGTATCTACTGTTCTCTCCCAGTGTAACCCAGGCACATATACTACTGCTCTCTCCTGGTGTAACCCAGGCACATATACTACTGTTCTCTCCCGATGTAACCCAGGTGTGTATACTACTGTTCTCTCCCGGTGTAACCCAGGCGCATATACTACTGTTCTCTCCCGGTGTAACCCAGGCGTGTATACTACTGTTCTCTCCCGTTATAACCCAGGCATGTATACTACTGTTCTCTCCCGTTATAACCTAGGTGTGTATACTACTGTTCTCTCCAGATATAACACAGGTGTGTATACTACTGTTCTCTCCCGATGTAACCCAGGCACATATACTACTGTTCTCTCCTGGTGTAACCCAGGCGCATATCCTGTACTACTGTTCTCTCCAGGTGTGACCCAGGCACATACACTACTGTTCTCTCCAGGTGTGACCCAGGCACATATACTACTGTTCTCTCCTGGTGTAACCTAGGCGTGTATACTATTGCTCTCTCCCGGTGTAACCCAGGCACATATACTACTGCTCTCTCCCGATGTAACCCAGGCACATATACTACTGTTCTCTCCTGGTGTAACCCAGGCACATATACCACTGTTCTCTCCTTGTGTAACCCAGGCACATATACTACTGTTCTCTCCTGGTGTAACCCAGGCACATATACCACTGTTCTCTCCTTGTGTAACCCAGGCACGCATACTACTGTTCTCTCCTGTTGTAACCCAGGCGTGTATATTACTGTTCTCTCCCGGTATAACCCAGGCATATATACTACTGTTCTCTCCAGGTGTAACCCAGGCGCATATTCTTCTGTTCTCTCTCAGTATAACCCAGGCACATACACAACAGTTTTAAGTGGGCAGCGAGATAGAGCTCTTTTTTCTTTATATACTATGCTAGGTGGCGCCTATAATGGCACTTTACATTCTTGGGTGCAAATACCCAAGCATCATGCACACAAAGAGGAATTAAGTAATGTTTGCTTAAAATATTTATAGAATGGGGGCATGGCCTGGCTGGCTAATGGAGAGGACGTACTGCACCTCAGCTCCTGCAGCCGCGTCTCTTTAAACCTCCTCTCCGAGGGTTTCCCTTCTCCTACGTTGCCTGGCTCCTCTCCTAATCCCCTGCCCGTTACCTCAGCCTCCACCCACTACCTCCTGCAGGTCCTGGCGGTACACTCCCGGACTCTGGCCTTCCTCCACTGTGAAGCCGCGGCCTGGATTGGCGGTACTGTCCGCCGCATCCGTGACTGTGCCGATGCTGCGGGCCGACATGACGCCTCCTCACCGGGCTGCTCTGCCTCCCGCTGACTCCCCCCACCGGCCGGCTTACTCGTTCGGCGGACAGGGTGTCTGCCTGCACACGCAGTCCGGAGCTCTGGGCTCTGTTAGGCGCCAGTCCGCCATTTGGGGTTAGTGTCAGGGGAGGATACATTCTCTCCCCCTGCACTTTACATTGCCTGGGCAGAGCTCCCTCTCCCCCTCCAAGACCTATTTCTCCACGCTACACTATTGCCTACCAAGGACACAAACATGCTGCTGGAAGATTTGCACTATCTATATAATGCTTCTGAGATCACAATGCATCTATCCCCTGCTACTGGTGCACTGCTGCCACCTTGCTGCCCTATTACAACTCGGTTGCCCAGGTGCTTAAAGCCTCGGAATTCGGCCGGACGAGACTCGCTACTAACCGGAGGTACGCCGCAAGTCTCCCCGCCCAACACCTGCTGCCGCTGATGTGCCCTTCTCTGCCGGCTCTACTGGCTGCAGCCGCCGCTGACTCCTAGAAGGCACGACGGGGTCCGGCCATCGTGCTTATTACCCTGCAGCTGCGACCGTGTTCACAACAGAGCCACATATAGGCCTGTGCCTAGATTGCCGCTAGCATTTAGCAATGAGTTCAATTGGGCACCCAGTCATTTGGGTCACACAGATTCAGCGGAGAGCCTCAATTTTGTAGCCAGCATAGGCCAGTTCTTACCCTCAGCAACATGCAGCCCTGCTGGATGCCGGCATTCAGTGTTGAACTCCTGATGTAGGTCATTTCTCCTAGCCCCACCACTCACGTATATTGTGTGCTCGCCTTCTGAAGGTCCTCTGTATTCTGCCTCCCTGGCCTATACAGCTGGTCTCCTGAATACATATAACTAGCACACCAACTATCCGGCTCTTTTACATCACTCTATGACCTCCTCCATCATGGCCCCTAAAAAGCTAAAAGAGACCGTGCCACCCAAAGTGTCCTTTCCCATGCAGAAGACAACTCTTGCCCCTCCATCATCCTTGGGTGAATCTTTCGCTACCTCCTCGGGCCTATTAAAATTGAGTAGCCCACTGAACACTATGTCCATTTCAGGCATAGATGTGGACTCTGAAGCCCCCTTGACAGTGAAATCTCTATGCCAGTTACTGTCGGCATTCAAGTCTGATTTAGCTGCCGACCTCACGGCGGCAATCAGGGAAATAAAGTCAGACTTAGTCGAGGTTGGAAACCACACAGATCATTTGGAGCACAAGATGGAGTTGCTTGTGGCATTTCATAATGACTTCATTACTGCACATGACCAGCAAAGGGCCGACCTGGACACTCTTAGAGATAAATCGGCGGATATTGAGGATCGCTCCAGACGCAACGTCAACATCAGAGGTATCCCTGACTCAGTAGCCAACTCAGAATTGGAGGGCTATGCCACGGCCTTCTTCCGTAATTTACTGCCAGATGCGGACGACCGGGACCAGTTTATTGATCAAATTCACCGTTTACCACGCCCACTGCGTCTATTTCTTCCCCACTAAAGAAAAGCTCCTTAGAGCGGCTAGAGCAGCAGGAGACTCCGATACCCTTGGAGGGCTCCAAATCTTCCAGGATTTCTCAGCCGTAACTATAGCGAACAGAAAGAATCTAGCTCCGATTACGGCGGCCCTGCGTACAAACAACATACCCTATCGGTGGGGTTTCCCAGTAAAGCTAATAATCTCTTACGAAGGCCGGGGTCAAGTTGATGTCGGACTAGGACATTTCCCTTAAACAACCCCAAGTGCCCAGCATTCGTCCTCGGCTTCGTACTGAGTGGGCCACGACTTGAGTGCTTGGGTCGCTCATTTACATTTGGAGCACTTCAGATACAACAGGTTGCCATATGCCTTATGTTCGGGACTTTGCCTCATGTTCGAGACTGCCCCATGGAAATCCGTGAGTTATGCAATAATATACATATGCATGTAATATTCTTTACGACAATTCGATCCTTTTGTTGCATCTCTATGTTCCTTCTTTACCCGTTTATTATGCTATATTGGGGGTCATTCCGACCCGATCGCTCGCTGCAGTTTATCGCAGCAAAGCGATCGGGTCGGAAAGGTGCATGCGCCGGCGCATGCCGGACGGCCGAAGGCCGTCGTTCAGTAGTGATCGCCTCTGCCTGATTGACAGGCAGAGGCAGTCGCAGGGCGGGAGGGGGCTGGACGGCGGCGTTAAGCCGCCGTTTAGGGGTGCGGACCGGCCAACGCAGGCGTGGCCGGACCGTTGGGGGGGCGGGCCATGGGGCCAGTGGCAGCGATGATCAACTCCCGGCCAGCAGCAGGAGCTGCGCTGGCCAGGAGTTACTCCATAAATACAAAAGCATCGCCACTGCGCGAGGGGGGGGGGGGGGGACGACTGACATGCGGGGCGGACTAGCCCTGTGCTGGGCGTTCCTCCGCATGTCAGGGAAGATGATCGTAGCTGTGCTAAATTTAGCACAGCTACTATCAACTCGGAATGACCCCCATGTCTCTAATGACATGGTTAGTTGTTTACACCCTGTTTATTGAGCACGCACTACACTCGGGCGAACCTAGGTCTGCCCTAATTGTTTATGACTATTTATCATGAGTGGTGGCTTAAGGCTACAATAAAACCCCCCCTTGTTACACCACTGCACTTGTTCTTACCCTTGCAGTAGCTATGCAGGCCCGATGTACAGGGTCGTCTTGGTTTTTCTCTCCTTTTGCTTATATTTTGCTTTTTTCTGTGACTTTGCTAATTTTCCCTTTTTTTTCTTTACCCTATATGTCCTTTTTTGGGAAACACACTGTTTTGTATTGTAGTTTTACATGGTGGCTATGTATAATGTTGTTGATCCTATCTTTAAATGTTAAGGGATTAAACTGCACCAACAAACGGAGGTTAGCCCTAACTTATTTTTTTACACAAAAAGTAGATATTGTTGCTTTACAAGAAACCCACTTCTCGTCCTCAGGCCCACACGGTCCATTAAACGTAATGGAGTTGCGATTCTGTTTAGTGCACGGACACCCTTTGTGCTGCAATCACAAATAGCAGATAAGAATGGCAGGTATCTGATTGTACAAGGCCTTTTAGCAGATAAATTGGTCACTATAGCCTCAGTATATGCTCCTAACGCTAACCAATACCCCTTTTCCACTAGAGTAGCACGGGTCGCAGCCGTGTCGCCTGACACGGCTGCGACCCGTGCTACAGCCCCCTGCAGACAGCGCTCACCAACCCGGCAATTGCTGGGTTGGTGACGCGCTAGTGACGCGGCAGGGGCGGCGCTGGGAGATCACATGATCTCCGAGCGCCGCCCTCCCTATGCACTGTGAATGGGAGCCGTGTCGCCTCGACACGGCTCCTGTTCACACTAGACAGCTAGCCGGGTTGAACACGTGTTCAACCCGGCTAGCTACCAGGGTAGGATTCCCGGATCACTTGATCCGGGAATTTGCCGGGGGACCCGTTTCCACTAGAGAAAAACACGGGTGAATGCGCGCCCCCGCGCATTTACCCGTGTTTTAAGGAGTTAGTGGAAAAGGGGTATAAGTCACCTTTCTCTGTAAATTATTTGCTAAGATACAGGCCTCCCTAGTGGTCATGGGAGACTTTCATTTGGTCTTGGATCCGACCTTGGATAGGTCCCCACGTGAGGCCCCGTTGAGATCGACCCCTCCATCTAAACCTTCTGCAGGGTTTAGGGCCCTATTGAATGAATATGATTTATAAGATGCCTGCAGGGTTCAGAACCCCTCCACTAGGGACTACACCTACTATTCTCCTGTACATAACTCATATTCGCGAATAGACTTCACCTTCTGTGACAAATGGACACTACAACATATCCATTCAATAGATATCTTCCCTATAACATGGTCGGACCATGCCCCAATACTTAGCCGTTGGGATCTAGACTGCCAATATCTCCCACCCCGTCCGTGGCGGCTGTCCCCCCGCCTACTCTCTAATCAAACAGCTAGGCAGATGATTGAGGATAGTATTCAGGTTACTTATTGTCCAATGCTCCTTCAGACACGTCTACCCTAAATCATTGGAGCGCCTTGAAAGCGGTAGTTAGAGGGGCGGCCATTCAAGCGGGTGCGTTACTTGAACGGCAATCAGCTAAACTTCAATCAGACCTAGAAACTAAACTGAAGTGTTTAGAGTATCAAAATAAACCGCTCCCATCCCCGTCCGTTGGTAAAGAACTCGCCATTATACAAGGTCAACTGCAAAAACTTATAATGGCACGCACCCAAGAAGCATTGAATAGATTGCATAGGAGATTCTATATAGCAGGCAATAGACCAGGCAGACTACTAGCCCGGAAGTTACGGGCCCAACAGGCTCGGAATAGGATAAAATGTTTAACTTCCCCCTCTGGGTCAAAAATTTCCAATCCCCTAGATATTTCAAATTATTTTGCCCGTTATTATGCCCAGCTTTACAATCTCTCATGTGACCCCACAACTCCCTAACCCACGTCGTCATCCATTGACAATTTTTTAGACTCTATTCCCCTTCCCTCTATGACGGTGGCCCAAGTGGAGCTTTTAAACACTCCCCGGACTTCTGATGAGGTTACTGAGGCGATTAAGTCACTCCCTAATGGTAAAACCCCGGGACCAGATGGTTTTATAAATGACTTTTACAAAGTATACCAAGGGCTTTTGACATCTCCATTAATGCAGGTTTTTAATGCTATAACCGAGGCAGGCACCCCACCTAGGGAAATGCTAGAGGCGCAAGTGGTGACATTACCCAAACCAGGGAAAGACCCCTCCCCCTGTCAAAACTATCATCCCATAGCACTGCTGAATAGGGATATTAAATTGTACGCGAAGATCATTGCCGCTCGAGTTAAGTTTCTTTTACCGGATTTGGTCCACCCGGACCAGGTCGGGTTCATGCCTGGAAGGCAAGCATCGGACAACACTTGCAGGGTCTTCAACCTACTAGATTCCCTACTGACTGACCAGGGTCTCCCTGCTATCCTTAGATGCTGAAAAGGCATTTGATCGGTTAAGTTGGCTGTATAAGAGATTAGTCTTATTACAATTCGGTTTCTGCGGCCAGATCCTTGACTCCATGCTTGCATTGTACAGCTGCCCCTCGGCCTGGGTATTTAGCAATGGCTTTTTGTTGGATGTGTTTCCTATCACCAACGGTACGAGGCAGGGCTGCCCCCTTCCCCATTAATCTTTGTATTGGCTAGTGAACCTCTGGCGGCAAGGATCCGCCTTGACCCCTTTTTCCCTGGCATATCTCTTGGAAACCAGCCGCGTAAACTGTGTCTATTTGCCGATGATGTCCTTTTATTTGCAACTAACCCTATGATGTCCCTCCCCCTTTTGCACTCTATACTAGATAACTATAGCAAGGCCTCTTATTACAAACCTAATACGTCAAAAACGGATGCCCTTCCAATTAACCTCCACGATTCCCTCGCTACCCTTCAATCACAGTATTCTTACAACTGGCAAGACTCGTCAATTAAATATTTAGGTGTTTATATATCCCCCAATGTAGATGCAGTGTTTGATAATAACCTCATACTTCTCCTCACTTCATTGTCTCTTTTAACCAGATCCTGGGCGCTGTACGACATATCCTGGCTAGGGCGTCTGGCAGAGTTTAAAATGTCCCTCCTCCCAAAATTAATGTACCTCTTTCGAACTGTTCCTTACTCGTTCCCTAAATGATATCTAGATAACTTTTTGGCCATTATGACCAAATACATATGGGCATCCCGGCCCCTTAAGATAGCCCGTTCAAGGATGGTTCTACCCAAGAACTTGGGAGGACTGGCCATACCAGATCTCACCCTTTACCACGAAGTGTGCGTTTTGGCACATCTAAAGGCGTATGGGGTTACTAATACTGATTTGGGGTGGGTGTGTCTGGAGAGAGCAGCAAGTACTGCGTACCCATTAGAAGATATATTAAAGACCCCTAAGAGTCTTCGAACATCTTATTTACCGATACTCCCCTCTACCCGTGCATCACTACAAACATGGGACAAATTGGCGGCAAAATTTACTAATATCCAGCCAACCTTCACATCATTATCGCTTCGTGCTCTGGCGAAACTGATTCCGAATTTGAATGTTTCCCGATGGCACATATATGGCCTCTC
Organism: Pseudophryne corroboree; assembly: GCF_028390025.1. Lineage (NCBI taxonomy): Eukaryota > Metazoa > Chordata > Amphibia > Anura > Myobatrachidae > Pseudophryne > Pseudophryne corroboree. Next base: position 510,234,405 of record NC_086445.1, read on the forward strand.
TAGTCTGAGTGACTTACTTGACGGATCAGTGAAAACGCCCTTCCCTACCTTGCAATCTAAATTTGACTTACCAGAATCCGCACGATTGAGTTACTACCAAATTAGACACTGGTGGACTACGCTCCCTTCCACCACCAAAGACATTAATACGTACACTCCTCAGGTCTACGCTAGGCTGTATAGGACTGATCCCAAAGGCGAGGTTTCCTTTTGGTATAAAACTACTCATTGCCTTATTACCTAATCCCAGAGTTAAGGCGCAAATTAGGTGGGAGGAGGACCTAGGAATTCTCTTGTCCGATTCTCAATGGAATAACATCTACATCATACAGTATGTCCAAATGTCTTAATCACACTGAGATGAACATGAAATTATTGAATAGGCTGTACCTGACCCCAGACAGACTTCACCTGTTTTGGCCCTCATGTTCTAAATTTTGCTGGCGGCAGTGTGGGGAAGTCAGTGATGTATACCATGTATTTTGGTCATGTCCCAGGTTAGCCGCCTTTTGGGGGGAGGTATTCACTTTAATAAATGTCCTCCATACATCTATAAAACCCTCTCCTGACGTAGCATTGCTTCATCTGATGCCAGATTCAGTATTACCCTGACACAAATACGTGCTAGGCCACATCCTTATAGCAGCAAGAGCTGCCCTTGCTCAGAACTGGAAACAAATATCACTGCCACACATTTCCGAAGTTATTAAAAAAAAATTAGTTTAATTTTGACATGGAATCAAAATTTCTGGCTTTATCTCTCCATCCCCCCTCGAAATTACCCGATTGGTCCTTATGGAAGGAATATGGGACAACTAGAGCCCAGACCCAGGCCTTAAATGACCCCTCCAGCTCTGACCCAGCCCAATTTCCTCTGAACTAACTAGACACCACCCCTAGCCAAGGCTCCTAAGCTGTGCCCTATCCTTCTACATGTTTTATTGAATGTATATGTGAATAATGTTTACAATTTGAATGTATTGTAATTACATTGTTGATGATGTTCCCCCCCCCCCCTTCACCAGTACTGTTCCCCCTTTTCCTTTTTTACTTTCTGTACCCCAGTAACATGATGGTCGTATTCAAAATAAAAAAATTATTGATGTTAAAAAAATATATTTATAGAAAAACAAACCACATCACCCAAGATAATACAATAGAACATACTCTTTAACATACTCTTTAAGCCACTTATAAAATTATCCTTATGACCATTACTGAAAACTCAAGTGTTACAAAGAACATATTTACAACACTGAATTGTGTGCGTGATCATTATACAGGTTGAGTATCCCATATCCAAATATTCCGAAATACGGAATTTTATGATTGAGAGTGAGATAGTGAAACCTTTGTTTTCTGATGGCTCAATGTACACAAACTTTGTTTAATACACAAATTCATTAATAATATTGTATTAAATGACCTTCAGGCTGTGTGTATAAGGTGTATATGAAACATAACTGCATTCTCTGGTAGATGTATAAATTTTTATTTTTGGTGCGTTATGGATGCTGGAGCATATCGCAGTTTTTTACCGGCGATATGCTCTCGCACTTCACCTGAATGTATATCCCCCTGGTGAGGTCTCTTACCGCTGCGCTATGTTGGCCCGCTGGTGAAGTGTGCTCCTGTGTCCTTGCGTCTGTCGGTGTGGGTCTGCGCATGCACACGAGACCTCCTTCCCACTGTCCTCCGCTCCTGTAGTAGTGCGCATGCGCGTCCTCTGTCCTGTGATGCCGTGGATGTGTGCAGAGGTGGCGGGTTACAATTAACTTTATTCAAAATATCACAAACAAACATGGCCGCCGGCAGAAAAAAAGACATTTGGGAGCCGCACCGCATGGAAAACAACAGCGAAGTCGAAGACTGCAGGCGCCGAAGTGGAGATCCGAAAAAGCCCTTCATACATTGGTAAGTCCTGCCGCCGCCAGCTAGAGGGTGGTGACGGCGAAAAGGGGAGGGGCCCATAGCGCAGCACGAAAAAAACAACCAAATCCTCATTCATACATCGGGAGGTGCGGTAACTGCAGCAAATAGCGTGCGCAGTTACCGTTTTTACACAGAAAAACAGTTCATACATCTACCCCTCTGTGCTTAGACTTGGGTCCCATCGCCATGATATGTCAATATGGTATGCAATTATTCCAAAATACGGAAAAATCCGTTATCCAAAATACTTCAGGTCCCAAGCATTTTGGATAAGGGATACTCAACCTGTATACACATACATTTTGTTTACTGTATGCACAAGTACTCAAAAGTGAATTTTGACAAAAAAGGAATATACAATTTTAAGAGCAGTACCAACATATCCCACAAGATGGAAGTGTTGTACTGTGTTACAGACAGTGTTATTTGATATGACTGCAGCGCAGTGTTTTAAAGACAGCCAGGTGGATGCACAATCACAGGTGTCACAAAGGTTGATTTAATTTCAGCATGTATGAACAATTGATAGATTAAAACAATGAGCATTGTTGGTAGCCACGGAATTGCTAGATCATTCAATTCATAGAATAGATAAAATGGATACTTTCACGTATACACATTATCTTGACAGTAACCTTGGAAAATGCATTTTGTGCCAACCCAACTTCCCCCAAAATCATGACTGAATCCAAGTGCAGTGTGAAATCTGTTTCTAAATGATCAGACACATGTAAATTACCCCCTCCCCCTCCCCAAACCCCCCCCCCCCCCCCCCCCCAAAAAAAAAAAAAAAAAACCCCAACAACACTTGAGCATGTACACCTACACACATAGGGGTAAATTTACTAAAGCTTCTAAAAATGAAAGGCGCTTATTGTTGCCCGTAGCAAGTAATCAGGTTCTATCATTTCTCTGGGATCATAGGGTCGACCACACTTAGGTCGACAGCGTCTAGGTCCACCAGTATTGGTCGACAGTTACTAGGTCGACCCAAGCATTAGGTCGACATGACAAATGGTCGACATGAGTTTTTTGGGGGGGTTTTGGGCGTCGTTCTCTTCGTAGAGTGACCGGGAACACCAATTAGTGCACCGTGTTCGCTCGCCATGTGGATCGTACAGTATGAAAAAGTTAAAAAAATAAAAACATTGTAAAAAACTCATGTCGACCTTTTGTCATGTAGACATTAAACATGTCGACGTAGTAACCATGTTGACCTAGTAACCATGTCGATCAATAGTGGTTGACCTAGAGACCGGATACCCAATTCTCTATTGCATCCTAGAAATAGTCAGAATCTGATTGGTTGCTATGGGCAACTTCACCTCTTCATTTGTAGAACCTTTAGTAAATTTACCCCATACAGCAGTGGAAAAGTGTTTAGGGAGAAGGAAAGGGTAACATTTAAAAGCCATGATAATGCTACCAATAATCTATGTGAGCAAATCAGGTGATTGGATATAAATGCTCACTGTTCAATATATACCTATACTTCTATGTGATCTTTCAATTGCTGGAATGATAAATATGACTACTAACGGGGCCCATACATTTAGTTAGCCTCTATCAGGGCAATTCCCCATTCTGCTGACACCTGGGTTAGGGGATTAACATATTCTAATACAGTACATTAAAAAACTAAATTCTCTGCAAAATACACCAACATGCTCTCCATATTATTCACCAGGAGATATCGTTTCTGTGTTTTTTATTGTCAGATTCAAAATAATAGAAGGTTATTGTGTTGAAGAGTTATTCCAATATGTTCTACTTACCTGCATTTATGGACACTATATGAAAGGGATACGGTAAGTGTCAATTTATTCTAAAGTATTAACTGTATATTATGCTGTTATTTCTTACAAATATTTCAGGTTACCAATACTCGGGTAACTCTTTGCTTCGGTACATTTTACCAAATCAATGTATTTATTCGTACTTATTATCTCTCTCTCTCTATATATATATATATATATATATATATATATATACAAACAGAGAACCCAGCACTCACCAAAGTAAACTCACTTATCCTCAACAATTCAATAAATAAATGATGGGGGTTTAGTTGGTGGATTGGACAATGCACGGAAGCCTGTATACCGATTCAAGGTACCCCACCTTCATACAGGTCCTACACTATCACAGAGTCTTAAAACCTGACTAGTCAGGTTTTAAGACTCTGTGATAGTGTAGGACCTGTATGAAGGTGGGGTACCTTGAATCGGTATACAGGCTTCCGTGCATTGGCCAATCCACCAACTAAACCCCCATCATTTATTTATTGAATTGTTGAGGATAAGTGAGTTTACTTTGGTGAGTGCTGGGTTCTCTGTTTGTATTTATTAGAGCGATGTGGTCATGGGCTACATGCACCCCGCCCTGTGAGTGGTAAGTACAGCTGTGTACCCCGCTTCTGTGGTGGAGAGTGCAGTGTTACATGCACCCCACCCTGTGAGTGGTAAGTGCATAGCTGTGCCCCGCTTCTGGTGCGGTGAGTGCTGTGGTTTTTACTCTGTGTGTATATATATATATATATATATTTATTATTCTGCTGTAACGAATGCTGGGTAAACATACAAGCGACATGTTCCCCGCCAATACGGCAAGCAACGAGACCCTGCATAGTGCCGTGCATACACACTGCATGATACAGGGGACGACGGTGTGATGTAAAATGTCATGTTGCATTTCGGCAGCACAGCATTATACACAATATCTTGCAAAAAATAAGTTGCAAACGACCTGCGGGAGTGCAAAATCGGTCATACACATTATACATTCCGGTTGATAGGTTATTCCCATTTGGCCGGAAACTACATATCATGCCAACATCATTCAGGTGTGTTTCCACCCTTCAGTATGTGTTAAGTACAGTCGTTGAAGATTTTAGATTTCATTACTAAAAGTAAAGTTTTACCCAATACTTAGACATGAGTAAAGGGCCCCTAAAGCTGAGAACTTCTCTTCTTTTGTTTCTCTATGTTGCTGTTTTAATTCTCAAGAAGCACCTGCACATTCAATATATTCCCATTTGAGCACAACATTATACATCACTTGTGAAATAGACATATGAAAAAACTACCACTTTAGTTATCAGTGGGTGCAGTGGCAAACGCAGGATTTCTAGAGGGGGGTTTCCAAATACAGTCCACAATCTCCAACTCTGTGGAACATTGGAGCAAGTGCGGGAGTAGCAGAAGAACCTAGTAATAACTCTGGACATTAATGTAAACATTGGTCCATTTATACACTGGATACTGTATAGCATACAGTATTAATATGTAACACTATGGAAGGTTAAACATTCCATAATACACAAATAAACAAACAAACATAATAGAACCAGTAGGAGACATAACTGTATTTTCTAATTACACATTCTCCCACCTCATGGTAAGGCTCCTGTCTCTTCTTCATGGTAGCTACTCTCTAGTCCAGAGCACTGATTGGGGACACCTCAGGATCCACACACACAGAAAACTTGGTAGAAGAAGCTGCTACCACTGGCCATGTGCAGCAGCTCTGCTCTGTCCTTTAAACTGCATGATGTGGTGGCATCTCTAGTAATCATATTATATACCATTGCTATTATTGTCATAATTTGAGCCACTTGTCAAGAGGAGGGGGGTTTCCGTACAACCGGAAACCCCCCTGCGTTTGCCTATGGGGTGGTATTCAAATAATATATCACACCCAATCTCCTTTCTAGAGTGATCCCTGTTATCACACATATTGCGCTCATAGTAATCACGCTTAGCTGCGTAAAGTGTAGGGTGCCCCTCGCTAGCCCGGGGGTAGCGAGCTGAAATGATGATACCACACCCATCAGCAGAAACAGAATGGGTGTGGAAGGGGGTGAAAAGAATTGAATACCGCCCAGTAACTCTCATTGCTTAGGATCCTCCTTGCCCCATTGCCTTATTTATTACTTTATATTATTATATCATTAAACAATAATGCTTTATAAACTCATACACCCAAATACAGGTATATTTAAGTGTGATATAAAAAGTTGCCATCCGACATATATACAAATGTCATTCCTTAAATTAGTGCACCCACTATACAATGTGCTTAACACTTTTGCTCAGCTCGTGCAGCATCTATAGACTTTTAAAACACCAAAAGCCAACAGGTAGCCATGGATTTTAGAATTTTTTTTAATAGCGGATATCTATATATAACATGTAAAAAGTTATATAGGGGGGGGGGGGGGGAGACGGACTATAAAATGCATGTTAGCTGGGGTTTTTTATTAACGTATTTGCAGTAAGGCGAATATCAGGCCCATCAAAAGTTCCTTAACGTTTCAGAGTGGCCTACTTAAAATAATAGCTGACCGATTCTTGTGTAAAGTTAGACTGAACGACAGTGCAGCTGACCAGCCAATAAGCCTGATAATGGGAGTGCCTTCATACACTGCAAGACTTATGGAGATCTCCATTTATAGCATGCAGTTGGCTGAATGACAGTCCGGGTGGATTGGACGGGCTTGATAACTAAACCAAATGATCCAGACCATTTTTCAGACATTTTCAGCCTGTGAACGATTATCGTTAAGTAGCTAGAAAAAAAGCAAAGCCTAAAATATATCCTATATAATAAAAGGCTAACACTGCTCCTCACCTCTACGGGGGGAATTCAAGTGTTATGCGCACTGGCGGCCACTAGATGGCACTCGACGGAGCAAGTGTTGCTCCATTCGGACGCCCAGCCATTACTGTTATGTTGTTCTGTAATTTTGATGGGCTTGTAACTAGTACATTCATATGTATGTAAATTAACCAGAGCTGTAGTGAGAAAGCAGAATGGAAGCGTTACGCATTATTCGCTATACCACCATGCAATAGAGGGGCAGACCATTCTTTCAGTGCCTAAAAACTCTGCCTGTGTGAAGCCTCACTATGTCCATGTCTAATGATAGCAGAATATTAATAGTTTATTGTGCAGGATTTCTTCATGATGCAACAGGACTGACATAGCTCCACTGGGAGACAGGCTGCCAGGCAGTACCTTGCACATTTCAGGAGGTCAAATCAGTCTAAAATCAATGCAAAAAAATAAAATGACAAAAGCTCTTTTTTTTCATTTTTGCCATGCAGTAAGAACATCAAGTTTTTTTCAGCAGTGGTACCACTTTATAGATGTTTGTCTTAATAATAAATGCAACACACAGAGACTGTTTTTCTATATAAGCGCCTCTAAGCTGTGTGTATCTAACAGAAAATGTAGTCTGTTAAAATGAAGACTGAAAGACTTTGCTGTCCAAGGGGTGAGCATATTTGTCTATACCTGCTGGTCTCTTATGGGGTGTCATTGCCCTGACATTAAGAGTCCAAATGTGTACAACACAAAAGCAATTTTTGATGAAAACTCTAATTTATCACAGCCCAATAAAGTGAGAAAAATAATATCATTGATCTCATTTTCATCTTCTGTATCTATTATATAATGAGCTAAACTTTTTTCCTTGACATGCGCAGTGTAGACGGAAGACATGCGCTCAGCACCTACTGAGAGCTCCCGCTGATTGCCTATAAGGGAGGAAGTACTGTAAGAACACACAATGAAATCACCTCCTCCCCGACAGGTGACCAGTAATGCCAGTCACCTGTTGCGTCGACTTTAACTCGGATAGCATGCCTTGAACTGGACCCGTGCATACACACAGCGCTCGAAATAGCCCTGATTCACCAAGCACCTCATCCTGCACTCAGTTGGAACCCACTATCCGACACGCACCATTGTCATGGCCACAAACTTTGGCTTCAACACACCCTGCATGTAGGCAATTCACCTAGAAGGAAAACGAATCAAGATCTATACCGGCAGAGATCAAGGCATAACGTGAGGTGTTATCATGGACGTAATACATTTACACTAAGCTATATATCTTTCCTAGTTCTCCCTACATCTGTTCACACTTTTGCCTAGTATGCAATCTCTTACAGGCAGGGCTCTCTACCCTCCTGTTATTCCTTTGCACTATCCAGGTCCACTCGCCTTGTTTCCTCACCCATTCGTTAGGTAAGGGATCGCTGAGCACTGAATAAGCTTGCCTCGGTTTACTCCTGCTAGCTTCAGCAAGTTCCCTACCCTTACCCCTGCAAATCTGTCTAACCCAGTCTGTGGTGATTGGTACTTATGCTATGATCTGTCATGGTCTACTGTATAATTGCTCTGTTACAACTTGCGGTGGTGGTGGTGGTGGTGGTGGTGGTGGTGGAGGAGGAGGAGGAGGAGGAGGAGGAGGAGGAGGAGGGAGGAGGAGGAGGAGGAGGAAGAGGAAGAAGAAGAACAACAACAACAACAACAACAATGGCAGCAATCACTTCTAACCACCTACTTTATTTGTGATTGCATCTATTGTACAGGTTGAGTCTCCCTTATCCAAAATGCTTGGGACCAGACGTATTTTGGATATGGGATTTTTCCGTATTTTGGAATAATTGCATACCATAATGAGATATCATGGTGATGGGACCTAAATATAAGCACAGAATGCATTTATGTTTTATATACACCTTATACACACAGCCTGAAGATAATTTTAGCCAATATTTTTTATAACTTTGTGCATTAAACAAAGTGTGTCTACATTCACACAATTCATTTATGTTTCATATACACCTTATATACACAGTCTGAAGGTCATTTAATACAATATTTTTAATAACTGTGTGTATTAAACAAAGTTTGTGTACATTGAGCCATCAGAAAACAAAAGTTTCACTATTTCACTCTCGCTCAAAAAAGTCCGTATTTCGGAATATTTCGTATTTCGGATATTTGGATATGGGATACTCAACCTGTATTTTATAATCCTGTGTTTCTGTCAGTCCACACCCTCCCAGTTCTCACTGGAATGATCTCCATTATATACTCTGCTGCCATAGCTCTGGATCCATTTTTGTGTCTCCTGACCAGCTGTAGTGTGACCCATCTTCCCACCCCATAGTGGCCCAGAGACAGATCTGCACTTCAGTAATGCAGCAGGTGCCAGGAGACCAGGGTGTTACCTTCTGCCTGCCCCACTCACCAACCCACTCCTAACTCAATAGGAGGAAGGAGAGCTTTAAGGATTATTTAACAGGATGCACATGCTAAGCAACATGCCCACCTGAGCACACAGCCATGTATAAATACAAAACAGAAAGACATTTGATATCAACAGTAACAATAATATACGGCAAGTCTGGGGGATAAGTGGCAAATAAACCTGGGGGGGGGGGGGGGGGGGGGGAGCCCCTGCTTTATTTGCTACTTACATATAGATTTGCAGTATACAGGTTGAGTATCCCATATCCAAATATTCCGAAATACGGATTATTCCGAATTACGGAATTTTTTTCGTGAGTGTGAGATAGTGAAACCTTTGTTTTCTGAAGGTCAATGTCCACAAACTTTGTTCAATACACAAAGTTATTAAAAATATTGTATTAAATGACCTTCAGGCTGTGTGTATAAGGTGTATATGAAACATAAATAATTTGTGTGAATGTACACACACTTTGTTTAATGCGCAAAGTTATTAAAAATATTGGCTAAAATTACCTTGAGGCTGTGTGTATAAGGTGTATATGAAACATAAATGCATTCTGTGCTTATATTTAGGTCCCATCACCATGATATCTCATTATGGGATGCAATTATTCCAAAATACGGAAAAATCCGTTATCCAAAATTCTTCCGGTCCCAAGCGTTTTGGATAAGGGATACTCAACCTGTATTATTTTTCGCTCAGTTAGCAAATGTCTTTTTGTTTTGTATACATGTATGGCATTCATTTTGCCACACAGCTGGTAACATGTACAATATGGGTGTGTGCTTATTTCTTTCTGTTATGTATAAAAACAACAGCTATATCGATCAGTGGCTAGGCTGATATATTGGGCAGAACAGATATATATGGAACAATAATGGAGGAGCAGCGGGGAATAAAGAAAAGAGTGGGAGATGGACACAGTGAAGGGAGAGAAGCAGACAGGTAGATGGGGGGAACATGGGTAAAGAGATAGTGTAAATGAGGAATTGAGGAGAACCAGATAATGGTTAGGACAGGATTAGACAGACACAGACATCATGGAAAGGTGGTTAATGGAAAGGGAAAAATAACAACTTCTACTGTTCATACTACCTGTAAAAAGGCTTATGTTTGGCTTATTCATCTTTTGGTTTTATACCTGCTCTTGCTCAGGTACAAAAAAGGGAAAAATAAAAAATAAAAAACAGCAATGCCAGATGCAAGAGCTAGCAACATGGTAAATGATTGATCCGTAATACTAGTGTGTATATAGTCTATATTATACACATATATATACACATACATACACAACCACAATGTCGGCAGCACTCGGGTAATAAAACAATTCTCACACGCAGGTACATTTCGATGCTACTTTATTGCATCGCCATCAAGGAATAAAGGAGAACAAACAGTATGCTTATATTATGCTATGAATCCCACAACATGAATCCATAGTGACACTGTGGTTGTATTGTTGGCTCAGGGTTTGAGTACCTACGGAGGACACCGGGGATGTCCACACTGAACAAAAAGCAGCAACAATTTGCTTACATGTGGAAAGTGGACATGAACATATTTTTGCATAAAATGTACAATACTTTTCTAGCTGGTCATAAAGGCACCACTAAACAGCGCAAAAATACGTCCCGTAGAAGAAGTAACAGCCAATGTAAGTTTCAGAAACAATGCAGAGTTGCTGTATTGCAGACAGCCTAGAACACATAGGGCAGCACCTCTGATATCTTGTGCCACAGAATAGGTCAGTCTACTGAAAGACACTGCAGAGTCATTTAGTTTCTTATGGAGGAGTACAGAACATTGTGCTTAGTATATCATTTCAAGTATAGTCATTATTGCAACCTATTAAAATGTTTAGATATTTGTTATTTATGTACAGGTTTTAGATATCTATTTTCTCAGATATAGTAGTAAGGTGACAACACTATCATTATTGGATTACTTTTTAGTCATACATTACACTAAGTTGTTGAATGTGAATTTTCAGCATACTCACTGATCCCAGCAGTCAGGATGCCAGTGGTTACATGACAGACAACAGCATCCTGACAATGAGAAAGTCAACAGGGGACGGGGTAATTATTTTACCCCTCCCCTGTCCATTACCCTAACCCGTCTGGGGTGGCGGCTAACACTAAGATTTGGGAGATGGCGGCTACATCTAATCCGCTCCCTAATGCCTAAGCCTAACCTCCCCCTACCACCATGCCCTAACCCTAACAGTGACCCCAATACTTACCTTGGGGATGTCAGCAGTTAATGTTTCGGTGACGAGATTTTGAGTCAGGATTCTGGCGTTGGTCACATGACAGACGGCATCCCAACTGCCAGGATGCTAACCGCATCCCTCTAAAACTGTGCTTCCTCTACGTGAATTTAAGATATTGGGTGCATACTATAGTTCTGTTTTTTAAATCACACACTCATATTTAAATGCTTATTAGCCAAAACGCAAATATTCAAGCAGTGTCTTTAAGATGTTATTTATCAATAACCCGAAGTATACTGTATGCTATGTGTCTGTGCTCCCTGCACTAAAGAAAGAGCATAAGAAGTAAAGCAAGCTGTATGCAAATGCCGTGATATGGTTACCGATTAGTTGCAGATAATATGTGTTCACTTCCAAGAGGCTTCCTTCCTAGGTCAATGCTCTCCTGCCTCGGAAGTGCTAGTAATGTAAAGTTATCAAATGAAAGCGGCTGCCAGCAGCAGCATAAATTAGCTGAGATATTTCATTACCATACAGAATAAGAACAGAACAACCAGATTTTATATAACGAGCAGAAAGTATTATTAAAAAAAATATATATTTTACTGATATTCAATTTGATGTTTTCTGTTTAAGTGAAAAAGTAATGTATAAACTGTAATCTTACCAAATATAGAAGAAAGGTATGAAGACCTGTTCCAAGTCCAACAGAGGACAGAACTCCTAAGCCTACCCAGTAGGCACACCATAAAAATTTCTTCTCAACATAAAGTACATACTGCAAGAGAAAAGCATTTGTAAATATCACAGCATACAAGGCATACTGCAAGGAAACTGGTTCGACCTTTAAGACGGCATTTGTTTCAATGGTTTACTTAACCCCCCCAAAAAAGGAAATGCAGAAAGTATTTTGCACCTTAACACCTCTGTTTAGACAAAAATATTTGAAAACATTGTATTTCCATCTGGCAAGAAAACAACTGCATTCCTTTCTCATTCAATTACTACAGGCCTAAGTAAGGCTGTTTGCGGAGATCTATAGCAGTCAGGCTACAGTATAGCTGGGTACACACTGAATGATAGGTCATCCGTACCGCAGGATCGGACAAACATATCGGGCACATCGTCTAGTGTGTACCCGCCATGTAGCCAACTATGCGCGCTCCTATTCATCGACATCCTCCGCCAGCCCTGCAAGACATCGCTAGCAAGGTCCATGCTGCCTAACCCACCATCATCAGCAAGTGTGTATGCACTTGCCGATTCTGGCTTCCCCACCTGGTCCTGTTGCTGATGATGTCGCTGGGCACGCACATCGTCTAGTGTATACACAGCTTTAGTGGGAATGTGAGACTACACCCTCCATTACACTTGTAGTTTGCATTTGGGAACAAGTTTTGTATTTTCCTTTGTAAACTAAGCGCTGTACACAAAATAATTCAGACCCTGTCCGGATGATGTAGTACCCACACAATGTTCCAGTAACACACTGGGATCAATCCAATGAGCAGTGACTTATTTGCGTGTAGGATTAAGTTATATGCCGCACTTACAGTACAGCAGTATTCACAAATTTTTGTTCGCAGCACGTGTACAAAAATCCACAAAACTGGGGTGAGAGAGGGGGAGTTAATTAGACTGAACGCATTATGTCTATAATAAAACGTTACCAATAAATGTGTAGTCAAATTGTTTTGCAGATAATGAAAAGATACAGAAAAAGTGCAACAAAATTCAATGCATTGTTATATTCTATCAGTTGCAACCATGTCTATGTGACCAGGCAAGAAGCAAGCAGAATATAGCTCCATGTCACTCATGCATCGTAGAGGAAAAAAACAATTGGCATACCTGTTGATGTGCTCCTTCAATATAATACGCTACTGTAAGAACTGAAAGAAGGAGCAATAACGACCCCACCACCCCACGACGGTGCCATAACCTATGGAGAAATGAAATTAATGCACAGTTATTACATTCTAAGGCGAACACTAAACCTAAAATAAAAGCGGTCTCACTTACAAAGCTACCAGTAACCTTCACAAAAACTTATAAACACATAATTTGCACTGTTCTTACGTATGCAAAGCCTTCTTGGTCTCGCACAAAACACAAAAATAGCACAAGTGTCATATTAAAGAAATTAATAAAGCTATTATAAATGGTAATACATAGGTTTAAATTAGTTGAGATGACAGTAGGGTAATTAAAAATGACATCTGAGTTGTTGATATACATTAAAATGTATTTGGGTTATTACCATGTTATGAAATTACCATCACCTTTACTTTAAGGATATATCCATACACAAGTAACAAATTATTCTTTTTGGTCTCTTCCGTAATTCCCATGATTATACATGGTGTTAAAAGGAGATTTAAAATGAGCAAAATTAAGGGTCTAGCATGATTATTTCTCAAATTCTAAGCACTGGCTTGCAAATCTTGAAAGTTAAACACCTCTCTTCAGATTTATATTACTACAGGAAATACCCATAATGCTTTATATAATCCAGCTGACCTTTAGAAATCAAACAAGCCTTAAACAGTGCGGTTTGCATCTTTTGTTTCATATGCGTGTGTTTTAACATGCAATTTGGTATTGTATTACAGTGCTTTCTACATCATTCAACGCATAAAGCTAACTTATTTCCACAGCGTCAGAATACAAACTATAGGATTATGCTCGGGATTTCACACTATATAGTTCTTTAACATTATCTCCAGAGAGAATGTTAAAATAGGATTTTAATTACCTACCGGTAAATCCTTTTCTCGTAGTCCGTAGAGGATGCTGGGGTCCATTTTAGTACCATGGGGTACAGACGGTTCCGCAGGAGCCTTTGGCACTTTAAGACTTTTCAACAGTGTGAACTGGCTCCTCCCTCTATGCCCCTCCTCCAGACCTCAGTATAGGAACTGTGCCTGAGGAGACGGACAACTTCGAGAGAAGAATTTACATTAAACTAGTGGCGAGATTCACACCAGCTCACACCATACAATACATGCCGCCTAACATGGCTTTCAACATAACCCATGCCAACGTGCATGCATAACCCAACAGCAACTGCTGTGAACATCTTAACACATGAGAACCTGTGTAAAAAGACAAAACTTAATTCTGCAGGAAAAATGAGCACTGGGCGGGCGCCCAGCATCATCTACGGACTACGAGAAAAGGATTTACCGGTAGGTTATTAAAATCCTACTTTCTCTTACGTCCTAGAGGATGCTGGGGTCCATTTTAGTACCATGGGGATGTACCAAAGCTCCCAGTACGGGTGGGAAAGTGCTAATGTTCCTGTTGAACTGACTGACCAAACTGAAGGTCGTCAGCAGCCAAGGTGTCAAACTTGTAAAACTTAGCAAACGTGTTTGCCCCTGACCAAGTAGCTGCTCGGCAAATTTGCAACGCCGAGACACCGTGGGCAGCCGCCCAGGAAGAACCCACTTTCCATGTAGAGTGGGCCTTTACAGAACTCGGTAACGGTAATCCTGCCGTGGAATAAGCGTGCTGAATGGTACCTCTGATCCAACGCGCAATAGTCTGCTTAGAAGCAGGACCCCCAATCTTGTTGGGGTCATAGGGGACAAACAAAGATTCTGTTTTCCTTATCCGAGTCGTTCTTGCAACATAAGTCTTCAACGCTCTGACGACATCCAAGGACTTTGAAACGGCTGAGGTGTCAGAACCAACTGGCACCACCACAGGTTGGTTAATATGGAAAGAAGACACAACCTTCGGAAGAAAGTGCTGACATGCTCTCAGTTCAGCCCTATCTTCATGAAAAATCAAATAAGGACTCTTGTGTGACAGAGCCCCTAATTCAGACAATCGTCTGCCTGAAGCCAAGGCCAACAACATGACCACTTTCCAAGTGAGAAACTTCAACTCCACCTCTTGCAGAGGCTCAAACCAGTCCGATTTAAGGAACTGCAACACCCCATTAAGATCCCATGGCGCCGGAGGCACAAAAGGAGGTTGGATGCGCAGAACTCCCTTCACGAACATCTGAACCTCAGGAAGGGAAGCCAACTGCTTCTGAAAGAAAATGGACAATGCAGAAATCTGGACCTTGATGGACCCTAATCTCAAGCCAGCATCCACACCCGCCTGTAGAAATAGGAGAAGACGTCCTAATTGAAACTCCACTGCAGGAGACTTCTTGGATTCACGCCAAGATAGATATTTTCTCCAAATACGATGGTAATGCTTGCAGGTTACCCCTTTTCTTGCAAGAATAAGTGTGGAAATAACTTCTTTGGGAATACCCTTACGGGCTAGGATCTGGCGCTCAACAGCCATGCCGTCAAACGCAGCCGCAATAAGTCTTGATAAACTAACGGCCCCTGCTGAAGCAGGTTCTCGCGAAGAGGAAGAGGCCGAGGATCTTCTATCAATAACTCCTGAAAATCTGGATACCAAGCCCTCCTTGGCCAGTCTGGGGCAATGAGAATTGCCCGAACTCTTGTTCTTCTGACGATCTTAAGAAATGCTGGTATTAGTGGAAGTGGAGGGAACAGATACACTGACTGGAACACCCACTGGGTCACCAGTGCATCCACTGCTATTGCTTGTGAGTCTCTCGACCTGGAACAATATTTCTGAAGCTTCTTGTTGAGACGAGATGCCATCATGTCTACTTGAGGAACGCCCCAACGACTTGTTACCTCTGCAAAAACTTCTGGGTGGAGGCGCCATTCTCCTGGATGGAGATCGTGTCTGCTTCCCAGTTGTCCACTCCCGGAATGAAAATTGCAGACAGAGCTCTTGCATGTCTTTCTGCCCAGAGGAGTATTCTTGTCACCTCTACCATTGCCGCTCTGCTTTTCGTTCCGCCCTGACTGTTTTTGTAAGCTACTGCTGTTACATTGTCTGACTGGATCTGTATGGGACGATATTGAAGAAGATGCGCCGCCTGTTGAAGGCCGTTGTAAACGGCTCTCAACTCCAGAATGTTTATGTGAAGGAGAGTTTCTTGACTTGACCATCTTCCTTGGAAGCTTTCCCCTTGCGTGACTGCTCCCCAACCTCGGAGACTTGCATCTGTGGTCACCAGGATCCAGGTCTGAATCCCGAACCTGCGTCCCTCCAGGAGATGAGAACTTTGTAGCCACCACAGGAGCGAAATTCTGGCTTTCGTTGACAAGATTATCCTTTGATGCATGTGCACATGCGATCCGGACCACTTGTCCAGTAGGTCCCACTGGAAAATCCTGGCATGGAATCAGCCATATTGTAGGGCCTCGTAAGCTGCTACCATTTTCCCCAGCAGGCAAATGCACTGATGAATTGATACTCGTCTTGGTCTCAAAATTACTTTGTCTTGACATAATTTCTGTATTGCGTTCAGCACGTTTGTGCTGTCCTGAACAGAAACTGGTAAGGCTGATTTGAAAAATCGGCATGGGGAAGATCTTGAAATTCCAACTTGTAACCCTGGGATACTATCTGTAATATCCAAGGATCCAGATCTGAGTAAACCCAGAGCTGGCTGAAGAATAGTAGACGCGCCCCCACCCGATTGCACTCCCGCAGGGGAGCCCCAGCGTCATGCTGTGGTTTTAGCAGAAGTAGCTGTTGACTTCTGCTCCTGCGAGCCTGATGGTGTTGTAGGTTTTCTACCTCTTCCTCTCATTCTCCCTGCGAAGAAAGGGGTACCCTTTGCCTTTTTGTACTTGTTGGGCCGAAAGGACTGCATAGTATGAGAATGATACACTTTTCTAGCCGGTGCAGCTGCCGACGGCAGAAATGCTGATTTGCCAGATGTAGTAGTTGATATCATGGCATCCAGCTTGTCACCAAAGAGGGCCTCACCATTTCTATTGGATTCTGCGTCAGCATTCCATTGGCGGATCCAGAGTGCCCTGCAGCTGAAATCGCTATAGCAGAGGATCTTGAACCCAGTAAGCCAACATCCTTCATAGCCTCAACTAAGTAACCTGTAGAATCTTTGATATGACCTAGAATTAGAAGCATATCATCTTTATCGACAGTGTCAATATTAACAATCAAGTTGTCTGCCCATTTTTCCACTGCGTTACCTACCCACGTAGAAGCAATTGTGGGCCTGAGTAACGTACCCGTAGCTATATAGATGGACTTTAAATTCGTCTCTAACTTGCGGTCAGCAGGTCCTTTTAATGAAGCTGACCCTGGGGCAGGTAAAATTATTTTCTTCGACAACCTAGAGACTGAGGTGTCTACCATTGGGGGTGACTCCTATTTACCCCTCTCATCTTAAGGGAAAGGGTATGCTACACGCAACCTTCTAGGAAAAGCAAACTTTTTTTCCGGGTTAGACCAGGATTCTTCAAAGAATGCATTTAAGTACTTAGACGGAGGAAAAGTCACCACCTGTTTTTTATTTAATTTAAAATAATATTTTTCCTCAGGTGCAGGTGTTGTGTCAGTAAATTCTAACACCTCTTTTATAGCAACTATCATACATTGAATGCTCTTGGCTAGTTTGGGGTCTACCCCCCTCAAATCCCCAGTGTCTACCTCAGTGTAGGAATCTGTGTCAGTGACCCTTTGCATAATCTGCGCAAGAGACCTTTTCTGGGAACTGGAGGGGTCCCGAGTGGATAACGTGAAGGAATCAGCAAACAGTGCATCCTCCACAAACTCTCTCCAATACTTTTTCTGTTGTTCAGAGAATTTCTTTGCCAGCTTAGACATATTACTCTGCAACGTTCTCAACCGCACAGGCTCAGAACACTCTTGTGCATCCAAAATGGGTTCCTCTGGGGAAGAGCTTTCTATAGACATTGTACAGACTTGTACAGCCACACCACTCTCACACAGGGCAGCTATTGGGGACAGACCTACACTAATGTCTGTCAGAGGGACCCAGAGGGATTTGCCAGTCCACACCATGTGCCCTATATGTATTGCATACAATATACACAAACACAGCGCTGTCTTCCAATATTAAGTCCGCAGACCTAATGCAATATGTGCTCCCCTCCCCTTCTATAACACTTTGGTACTTGTATAAGCGATGTGTGAGGAGAAGCAGCGTTCAGGATCAGCACTCTGGCGTTTCTGCAGGAGAAAATGGCGCCCAATGAGTGTTACTGGCAAGTCTGAGGAGAAGCCCCGCCTCCCTGTAATGGCGCGACTCTACCTCAGTGAGTAAAATATTTATACTGGCAGGGGTATGTAAATCAGTGGCTCCCATGTATGTACTGCTATGCCAGTGGGAGTAAGGATTTTATCATGTCCCCCAGAGTACCCCCCCTTCCCCCCTGCGCGCTCTGCACCCTTGTGCTGAGAGACATGTTTCTGTGCAGCGTCCCGCGCTGCGCTGGTACCTTTATGCCGCCACGATGACCGGAGGACCCCTCTCTGCAGGTCTCCGGTAAATACTCACCAGCCTTCTGACTTCTGGCTCTGATAGGGGATGGCGGCAGTGCTGTGGGAGTGAGCTGCAGCCAGGCAAGGGCTGTGTTCAGTACCCTTCAGGAGCTAATGGTGTCCTGTCAGCGGAAGCAGAGCCAATGAACTAATTGAGAAGTTGGTTCCTACTTCCCCCCCTAAGTCCCACGAAGCAGGGAAGATGTTGCCAGCAGCTTCCCTGTAAAATAAAAAACCTAACACAGTCTTTTCCAGCAGAACTCTGTAGCGCTCCACTGGTGTGCATCCAGTCTCCCGGGCACATTTTCTAAACTGAGGTCTGGAGGAGGGGCATAGAGGGAGGAGCCAGTTCACACTGTTGAAAAGTCTTAAAGTGCCGAAGGCTCCTGCGGAACCGTCTATACCCCATGGTACTAAAATGGACCCCAGCATCCTCTAGGACGTAAGAGAAATATAAATGTAAATTTCTGGTAACTATTGGGAAATATTAAAGTTAATTAAAATAGGATTTTAATACCTACTGGTAAATCCTTTTCTCTTAGTCCGTAGAGGATGCTGGGGATGCTTCAAGAACCATGGGCTATAGACGGGATCCACAGGAGACATGGGCACACTAGAAGACTTTGAATGGGTGTGAACTGGCTCCTCCCTCTATGCCCCTCCTCCAGACTCCAGTTATAGGAACTGTGCCCAGGGAGACAGACATTTCGAGGAAAAGGATTTATTTATTTTAAACTAAGGTGAGATACACACCAGCTCACACCATGAAGACGCCGTACAACATGGCATTCAACAACAACAACAACAACAACAACAACAACGCATGCAACGGCATGACCAACAACAGTCACAGACTGACTGAACTCAACGCAACATGAGCGTAACTATAACCAAACTGCAGATACAGTCCGCACTGGGACGGGCGCCCAGCATCCTCTACGGACTAAGAGAAAAGGATTTACCGGTAGGTATTAAAATCCTATTTTCTCATACGTCCTAGAGGATGCCGGGGATGCTTCAAGAACCATGGGGTTTATACCAAAGCTCTAGAACGGGCGTGAGAGTGCGGATGACTCTGCAGCACCGATTGACCAAACAAGAGGTCCTCCTCAGCCAGGGTATCAAACTTGTAAAACTTTGCAAAGGTGTTTGATCCCGACCAAGTAGCAGCTCGGCAAAGTTGTAACGCCGAGACTCCCCGGGCAGCCGCCCAGGATGAGCCCACCTTTCTGGTAGAATGGGCTTTCAAAGATTTCGGGAACGGCAATCCTGCCGTAGAATGAGCCTGCTGAATCGTATTACAAATCCAGCGCGCAATAGTCTGCTTAGAAGCAGGAGCCCCAATCTTGTTGGGAGCCCACAGGACAAACAGAGCCTCTGTATTCCTAATCTGCGCCATTCTGGCGACATAGATCTTCAAAGCTCTGATCACATCGAGAGACTTTGACTCCGCCAAGGCGTCAGTAGCCACTGGCACCACAATTGACTGGTTAACATGAAATGATGAAACCACTTTCGGC
Organism: Pseudophryne corroboree; assembly: GCF_028390025.1. Taxonomy (NCBI): domain Eukaryota; kingdom Metazoa; phylum Chordata; class Amphibia; order Anura; family Myobatrachidae; genus Pseudophryne; species Pseudophryne corroboree. Next base: position 510,254,473 of record NC_086445.1, read on the forward strand.
ATGGAAAATCAAATAGGGGCTTTTGTGAGACAAAGCCGCCAACTCAGACACTCGCCTTGCAGACGCCAAGGCCAACAACATGACCACTTTCCAAGTAAGGAATTTTAACTCAACCTTTTGCAAAGGTTCAAACCAATGTGATTGCAAGAATTGCAACACCACATTAAGGTCCCATGTTGCCACTGGGGGCACAAAGGGAGGTTGGATGTGCAGCACGCCTTTTACGAAGGTCTGAACTTCTGGAAGGGAGGCCAATTCTTTTTGAAAAAAGATCGACAAGGCCGAAATCTGTACTTTAATAGAGCCTAACTTTAGGCCCGCATCCACACCTGTTAGGCGCCGCGGTCCGGGTTCCCTTCGCGGCCCGGCGCCTAGCAACTAGGGACGTCGAGCGTGCTGAGCCGCCGGGTCCCTAGCAACGCTAGGACGCCGTGCGCACTGAGCCGCCAGCTCCCTAGCAACGCTAGGACGCCAGGCGCGCCGAGCCGCCAGGACCCTAGCAACGGGGACGCCACGGGCGGACCGCGTTCCCCGTTGCAGGGTCGATCTAGTTAAATAAAACACATGTTTCCTGGTCGTGCAGCAAGGCAGCTGCACGACATTTATGTTAATCAGGCTCTGGAACTCTGATTGGAGGAGTCAAGGCTTTAAGCCTTCCCAGTGCCTCACACAGACGCCGGTTATAGCTTCCTGCATGCTGCTTTGGTTTGCTGAACGTCTGTTCCAGTTCTGCTGTGTCCGGTCATTCCTGTCCTCAGAGTTTCCGAATCTTGGTGTTTGTCATCCCATCCCAAGGAGTCTTCTGGTCCTCATTTACCCACAACAGTCGCCAGAGGATCTCGTGTGGTTTTCATGAGTGGCGGCTCTGCCGCGTGCTGCGGCCTAGGCTGCTTTATTTTGTATTCTGTTTTGGAGCATTTGCGGAGGTTTCCGCTTCCACAGTCCTCTCCGGAACTCGGCGGTGCCGGGTAGGAGAGTGGACAAGTGGGTATTTTGGTTGTCCTTTTCCCTGGCGGTTTTCCGCACATACTCTAGTTTTAGGTTAGTTTGTAGCCCCTGGCTTTGTTGTTTAGTTAGAGGGCCCCTTGTTATCACCCTGTCTCGGATTTCTCTTTGTCTCCCATTAAGACCTGAGTGGGCATCGGAGTAGGGCAGACGTAATCCGCCCTTCAAACGCGGCTGCCATGGGCTCAAGCAACCATAGTCTCGCAAGAGAATTCTGACAGCACGGGCGAGACAACGGAGATAGGGCGCCAGGGGCTATTCCCGTTCCCACTCTCATTCTCAGCATTACGTTCCAGTACTCGGGTTCTTGCTATAAGATCTCCCCAGACCAGAGTATTGGAATCATAACAACACCTGCTTGTAGGAAATGGAGCAAACGCCCCAGGTGAAATTCTTCCATAGGAACCTTCTTGGATTCACACCAAGACATATATTTTCTCCAAATACGGTGGTAATGCTTTGCCGTTACTTCTTTTCTAGCCCGAAGAAGTGTAGGAATGACTTCACTGGGAATACCCTTTCGGGCTAGGATTTGGCGTTCAACCGCCACGCCGTCAAACGCAGCCACGGTAAGTCCTGATACACGCACGGCCCCTGTTGTAACAGGTCCTCCCAAAGAGGAAGAGGCCAGGAATCTTCTATGAGCAACTCCTGAAGATCTGGATACCAGGCCCTTTTTGGCCAATCCGGAACAAGAAGGATCGCCTGAATCCTTGTTCTTCTTAAAATTGTTATCACCTTTGAGTGGAAGTGGAGGGAACACATAGACCGGCTGAAACACCCACGGTGTCACTAGGGCGTCCACCGCTATCGCTAGAGGGTCCCTTGACCTGGAACAATATCTCTGAAGTTTCTTGTTGAGGCGGGACGCCATCATGTCCACTTGAGGAACTCCCCAACGACTTGTCACTTCTGCAAAGACCTCTTGATGAAGACCCCACTCTCATGGATGGAGATCGTGTCTGCTGAGGAAGTCTGCTTCCCAGTTGTCCACTCCTGGAATGAAGACCGCTGACAGAGTGCTGGCATGCCTCGGTCATCGCCGCTCTGCTTTTTGTTCTGCCTTGGCGGTTTACGTATGTCACTGCTGTCACGTTGTCCGACTGAATCAAGACAGGCAGACCTCGAAGAAGATGTCCTGCTTGCAGTATGCCGTTGTAGATGGCTCTTAATTCCAGAATGTTTATGTGTAGACAAGCTTCCTGGCTTAGCCACTTTCCCTGAAAGTTTCTTCCCTGTGTGACTCCTCCCCAGCCTCGGAGGCTTGCATATGTGGTCACCAGGATCCAATCCTGAATCCCGAACATGCATCCCTCCAGAAGGTGAAAACTGTGCAGCCACCACAGAAGGGAAATTCTGGTCCTGGGAGACAGAATTATTTTCCGGTGCATGTCCAGGTGAGACCCGGACCACTGGTCCAGCAGGTTCCACTGAAACACCCTGGCATGGAACCTGCCATACGGAATGGCCTCGTAGGCCGCCACCATTTCCCCCAGAAACCGAGTGCAGTGAAGAACTGACACCTTTGCTGGTTTCAGAATCTGTTTTACCATGTTCTGTATTTCCAGAGCTTTTTCCACTGGAAGAAAAACTCTTTGCAATTCTGGATCCAGAATCATACCCAGGAACGACAGCTGTGTCGTTAGATCCAACTGTGATTTTGGCAAATTTAGGAGCCAACCGTGTTGTTGCAGAATCGTCAGTGAAAGGGCAACATTCTTCAACAATTGCTCCTTGGACCTCGCCTTTATGAGGAGATCGTCCAAGTACGGAATAATTGTGATTCCCTGCTTGCGCAGGAGAACCATCATTTCCGCCATTACTTTGGTGAAAATCCTCGGAGCCGTGGACAGACCAAACGGCAACATCTGAAATTGGTAATGACAATCCTGCACAGCAAATCTCAGGTAAGCCTGATGTGGAGGATATATGGGGACATGTAAGTAGGCATCTTTTATGTCGACCGACACCATAAAATCCCCCTCCTCCAGACTGGAGATCACTGCTCGTAGAGACTCCATCTTGAACTTGAATTTTTATAGAAAGAAATTGAGGGATTTTAGGTTTAGAATCGGTCTGACTGAGCCATCCGGCTTCGGGACCACGAACACGCTCGAATAAAAAACTTCCCCCTGTTGAGACGGGGATACCGTGACAATCACTTGATTTTGACACAACTTTAGTATCGCAGCGCTTACTATCTCCCTTTCTGGAAGAGAAGCTGGCTAGGCTGATTTGAAAAATCGGTGAGGGGGCACGTCCTGAAACTCTAACTTGTACCCCTGGGTTACTATGTCTACTATCCAAGGATCCAGGTCCGAGTGCACCCAGACCTGAGTGAAGAGTTTGAGACGTGCCCCCACTGGTGCGGACTCCCGCAACGGAGCCCCAGCGTCATACGGTGGATTTGGTAGAAGCCGGAGAGGACTTCTGCTCCTGGGAACTTGCCACAGCCTGTGACCTTTTTCTCCGTCCCCTCCCCCTCGCAGCAAGGAAGGAGGACCCACGTCCTTTTTTGAATTTATTGGGCCGAAAGGACTGCATCTGATAGTGAGGCGATTTCTTCTGCTGTGCAGGTACATAAGGTAAAAATGAAGACTTACCCGCGGTAGCAGTAGACACCAGGTCAGTGAGGCCGTCGCCAAACAAGACCCTACCGTTAAACGGAAGAGACTCCATCGCCTTCTTAGAGTCAGCATCAGCACTCCATTGATGTATCCACAACGCTCTCCTTGCTGAGACCGCCGTGGCATTGGCCCTTGAACCCAAAAGGCCAATATCCCTTACAGCTTCTTTTAAATATGCTGCAGCGTCCCTGATGTGACCCAGAGTCAAAAGCACACTATCCCTGTCTAGGGTATCTACCTCAGATGACAAGTTATCTGCCCAACTTTCAATATCGCTACTCACCCATGCCGCAGCAATGGCAGGTCTGAGTAGCGACCCTGTAGTGACATAAATGGATTTTAGTGTATTTTCCTGCTTACGATCCACAGGATCCTTTAGGGCTGCCGTGTCAGGATACGGAAGCGCCACCTTTTTGGATAGACGCGATAAAGCTTTGTCTACCGTGGGGATTGACTCCCACCTTTCCCTCTCCCCAGAGGGGAACGGATATGCCCCTGGAATTCTTTTGGGAACCTGTATCTTTTTGTCAGGATTTTCCCAAGCCTATTCAAAAAGAGCGTTCAGTTCATGAGAGGGAGGAAACGTTACCTCAGGTTTCTTTCCTTTAAACATACAGACCCTAGTATCAGGAACAGCAGGGTACTCAGTGATATGCAATGCGTCTTTTATCGCCACAATCATGTACTGAATACTCTTAGCCAGCTTTGGATGTAATCTGGCATCACTATAGTCGACACTGGAATCAGAGTCCGTGTCGGTATCTGTATCTACTATCTGGGCAAATGCACGTTTCTATGACCCCGAAGGGGTCTGAGTCTGTGACAAAGCATCTTCCATGGATTTCCTCCATGTTTGGTTCTTAAACTCAGATTTATCAAATCTCTTAGTCAACTTAGTCACGTTTGCATTTAAAACACTCAATATATTCACCCAATCATCCGTCACGGACACTCTCACAGCCTTTTCCGTCCCCACTCCAGCCTCCTCCTGGGAAGAGCATTCAGCCTCAGACATGTCGACACACACGTACCGACACCCACAACCACACTGGGGCTATAGGAGACAGACCCACAATAAAGCCTGCAAGAGGGACACAGAGAGAGTTCTGCCTGCTCACACCCAGCGCCTATCCCGGTACTGAGGCCAGTAAAGTGACTGCCAAGACCTGTTAGCGCTTTTTATATAAATCAACCAGCACCAAATTACGGAGCACTGTTACCACTCATGCCAGTCTGATTTGAGGTCTCATGCTGCCCAAGGCGCACTCCTGCGCCCTGCACCCTGCAGTGCTGTGATATGTGTGGGCTAGCAAGGCGCGCAGCGCGGCTGCTGCGCGGTACCTCTTCTGCCGTCACTGAAGTCTTCTGTTCTTCACATACTCACCCGGCTTCTATCTTCCGGCTTTGTGAGGGGGCGACGGCGCGGCTCCGTGAACAAGCAGCTAGGCCAGGGGTGGGCAATTATTTCAGCTGAGGGGCCACTTGACATTTCCTGTCAGTATCCGAGGGCCACATACAAAATAGCAGCTCGCCCCACTTGCCAAAAATATAGGGACGTGCTTCATGTGGAAGGGGTGTGGGCAAAAAATAATACAGATTCATATTAGGCTGCACAATAGTCTCCATTATTCAAATTGCGCCACACCCACCCAGTAGCGCCACTTACACACATTACACCAGGTAGAGCCCCTTTTACACACATTACGGCAGGTAGAGAGCCTTTTTACACATTACGGCAGGTAGAGAGCCTTTTTACACATTAACATTTTATTTAGGATAATTATTGTGCAGCAAGCAAATTATCCAGTGTCTTATGGCCCCTGGGGAAAGGTGTGACACAGTGACAGAACACGGGGAGGGGGGGTGATGGTGACAGAACACGGGGTGTGTGACACAGTGACAGAACACGGTGGGGGTGACACGGTGACAGAACATGGGGTGTGTGACACGGTGACAGAACACGGGTGTGTGACACGGTGACAGAACACGGGTGTGTGACACGGTGACAGAACACGGTGGGGGTGACACAGTGACAGAACACGGTGGGGGTGACACAGTGACAGAACACGGTGGGGGTGACAGAACACGGGGGGGGGTGACACAGTGACAGAACACGGTGGGGGTGACACGGTGACAGAACATGGGGTGTGTGACATGGTGACAGAACACGGGTGTGTGACACGGTGACAGAACACGGTGGGAGTGACACGGTGACAGAACACGGTGGGAGTGACACGGTGACAGAACACGGGGAGGGGGGGGTCACAGTGATAGAACACGGGTGTGTGACACAGTGACAGAAAACGGTGGGGGTGACACAGTGACAGAACACGGGGAGGGGGGGGTGACGGTGACAGAACACGGATGTGTGACACGGTGACAGAACACGGGGGGTGTGACACAGTGACAGAACACGGGGAGGGGGGGTGACGGTGACAGAACACGGATGTGTGACACAGTGACAGAACACGGTGGGGGTGACAGTGACAGAACACGGATTTGTGACACGGTGACAGAACACGGGGGGTGTGACACAGTGAAAGAACACGGGAGGGGTTGGTACAGCGAGAGCTAAAGATCTCTCCCCCAAACCTAAAAACAGTCTGACGCCACTGCCCGCACACACAAATATAGGCGCGCGCGCACACGCACACACACACACACACTTTCTTTCACTTTTCCCAGTAACTTACTGATCTGGCTAGCAGTGACAGGAAGGATGGATCTGTAGCAGTCTGGCTCTTGTCCCGTGTAGCCCCGCCCCCTGAGGTCCCGTGTAGCCCCGCCCCCTCATCGGCACGTAGCCCCGCCCCTTCTCGGCTGAACACAGCCGTTGTCACTGGGGACTCTGGAGGAGGTTGCTACAACGCAGCAGCAGCAGCAGGAGCACCAGGGAGAGAGGCGCCGCTGGCAGCTTGGGGTACTGCAGTGCAGAGCAATGACAAGCAGCTCAGCCGGTCGGGCCGCTTGTCATTGCTCGCTGGTGGGAGGCAGTGGGCCGGGCAGGATCGGTTTGCGGGCCGCATCCGGCCCGCGGGCCGTATTTTGCCCACCCCTAAGCTAGGCGTACCGTAGTGATCGAACCCTCTGGAGCTAATGGTGTCCAGTAGCCTAAGAAGCAGAGCCCTTGAACTCTTAAGAAGTAGGTCTGCTTCTCTCCCCTCACTCCCACGATGCAGGGAGCCTGTAGCCAGCAGGTCTCCCTGAAAATAACAAACCTAAATAAAGTATTTTTCTGAGAAACTCTGGAGAGCTCCTCAGTGTGCATCCAGTCTCACTGGGCACAGAATCTAACTGGAGTCTGGAGGAGGGGCATAGAGGGAGGAGCCAGTTCACACCCATTCAAAGTCTTATAGTGTGCCGATGTCTCCTGCGGATCCAGTCTATACCCCATGGTTCTTAAAGCATCCCCAACATCCTCTAGGATGTATGAGAAATCAGAGTTTTTTTCAGATGACACCCCTATAGCCAATTACCTATTTCAACACAGTCTTGACTGTCTGAGCCTCAAACCTTGGGGTTAGTGTACACCAGGCCTGGCCAACCTGTGGCTCTCCAGCTGTTGTAAAACTACAAATCCCATCATGCCTTGCCACAGTTTTGGTATTAGGGAATGCTAAAACTGTGGCAGGGCATGCTGGGATGTGTAGTTTCACTACATCTGGAGAGCCACAGGTTGGCCAGGCCTGGTGTACACCCTTGAACTGTGTTACCACGTGTTAAGTTAGAAAAATAAACCAACCTTTTGATGTCTGTCAAAACTGCTGCTGTAGAAGTACACATCCCAGCAGGGCCTGTTTTGCTATTATGGCACGATAAAACTGTGGCAGAGCATGCTGGGATGTGTAGTTCCACAGCAGTCTGAAAGGCACCATGTTGAATACCCCTGCTATAAAGAAACTTATCATACACAAATAAAAATTAACTAAATTCAGATCATAGTCCCCTGAAACAATTTTTGGACTTTCATTTTATTAACCCTGCAATTTGAAAAACTAAAGTAAGCTTATGTTACCGTGGAGATGATCCACTTTCTGGGAAGTATGTATATTTTATTACCTCATTCTAAGGCGGGCCAAGCTGAACTCATCATTAGCTGCCAGCTCACTTAAGGCAAACAACCGCAAAATAACAGCAGAACCTGGTCCAATTTGGATCTCCCACCACAAAGTTATAGGACTTCTGACACAAAGTTACCCAAGTTTATAACACCAAACATACTTTTTGCAGTTTGTACTCAAAAGGAATCTACCATTAGCACCCATTAAAAACAGCATGCATATAAAAATAGGGAATAGTCAAGTAACTAAATTGTATGCATAGTTACACTAGTGTTACCAGGCTTTGATAGTAATATAAATTGAATAACTAATTTTTTTTTAAATCAACCACACCCTATTAAAAACCAGAGTAAACACCCTACTCTGCAGTAAAACACATTTCTTTTAAAATAATATTAGAAGGTTTTTTTTTTGGTTTTTTTTATTCTTTTTTTGGGATCGTTAACCTGAATTACAAGTCTGCTCCATCTGAAATGACATCGCCTCAAGTTTTGCTTTTATAAGCATTCTGAATAGAGAATGTGGACACAAGAAATCACGCCTTTTATTTGTGTCTTGTTAGAACAGCATGTGTACATTTCTATTACCAAAGTCCACAGATAAATGGCCATAATTATTGCCAGGACTCTGCATAATGGGCACTGTTCAGATAATAAGATGCTGAATAAGACATTGGAAATTGTTCAGGATAAGACTAGAAAATATTTCTTGCACTCCCAAACAAGGGGGTGACATTGGCTACAGGGCCAGATTAAGCATAATAAAAATAAAGAACTTTGGGCTAAATCAATAAAATTATTTTATGAGCCTAACATGTAAATGCCAGACACCCCTTTATTTTGATTTGGTGTCCTCCTCCTCCCTTCTTTTTTTTTCTCTTTTTTCAACTGTACCTAATTTACACCTCTGCACAAGTATTATGTACATGCTTGTTTCTTACACAAGTCTTGCGTTATATACACGTGCGTATATTGTAACGGTTGCTCCTGAAAATGTATTAAGAGGTGTTTCACAGTGTATTACTTTTCACTATGTGTATTTTTTCTGTATTATGCTTAAATCATATACTTATGTCTGCAGAATTGTATGCAATGCTTTTGCTTCAATAAATAAAAAAAATATTTTATGACTAGAGATAATTCCTGACAGAATAATAATATATTTTAAGTAGAAATATGGTGGATATGTTTGTAACACGCTTAGCTTGTAAGAGGAGAAACACATTCATGGACAGCACTTAAACTCCATCTAATGTCCTTTCTTATAGCTCTTGTCCTAGAGGTATTTCTGTGCGAGTACCTGTTCTGAAACCAAATAATACAATAAAAGTTCCGTGGGGCATGGCCTGGTTGCTAAGGAGAAAAGCCACCTTTAAACGGAGCTCCAGAGTGTAGGGGAATAAAACCCCATATGTACCTCTGACCCGGGATTGCTGCCCTCTTCCTCCACCAGCCCGACCCTTGCTACACACCCCGGAGTGGACGGACACTGGCTGCGGAATCGGGGAGCGTCTCTTTGTCCGGACCCCTCAGGCCGGGGCCTCGATTTCATTTCTGCCCCGGCGCGCTGCTCCGGAAGTCTGTACGCGGCTGTGCACTGTTTCTTTTGCGCCGTAGCGCCTCTGCCTCCACCGGACCCCCCGCTGGTACCTCCCCGGCTGCCTCACCTCGCACTCCCGGCCGGAGACTGACGGTGAAGCCTGCAGCCTGGCAGGCTGAAGGGACGCCCGGCGGCCATATTGGAAAGGTCTCGGAGGGGGAGTCAGACCACCACAAGTGTTATGTGGACACCCAGCGGCTGCCCCCCCCTGAATTAGGCTGGAGCCTCATTGTTATTGGCCTCTCCACCCTGCTGATTGGTGCCACTGCAGTGGCATCTATTCCACCTACGGCCCGCTTCCCCATCTGGGCGCCCTGCTACACTCGGGCCCTCTCCTCAAGTTGACACCTGAGGGCGCACTCAGTTAGGGGCGACCACTCTGCTTGACGCCCCTGGATAATCCTCAGCTGCTGTGTGGATCCCTGCTTCCCTGGACTCCCGGTGCTGCAGGTCTGTTATGCACGTTACACTCTTATGTTACTCTGCTGTCTAGCCTGCTCTGTGCCTCCATGCTGTCCATGTGACGTCTCTCCTCTGCACCCATGGAACCGCTAATACTTCTTCTTGTCAAACAGAACCACAAATCTCTACCTATTTGACATTTTTCTTGCTGTTTACTATTACACTATTCCGACGGGCATCATGCCTCCTAAAAAGTCCAAGATGTCCACCCTCGCACCTCCTATTAAGTTTGTCTCTAATCGCACCCCTGACCCCGTCCCAAAGGGGAAGCTCAGTACGATCTCCACATCTACCGTTGCACACTCCCCACTTCCCATCCCCGGGCCAGACCTTGCCTCGGATGCACCTCTTACTGTCCGTACGCTCCACCAGATGCTTCAAGCCTTACGAACGTACATCACCACGACCTCCAGTCTTCTATTACTCAACTCGCGGGTGAAGTGACCGATATCGGCATCCGCACCAACAACTTGGAGGATAAAGTGCAGGAGTTGGTCTCTTCTCACAATGAGCTTCTTACCTCCCACAACTCGGCCCTGGCGGAACTGTCGGCCGTTAAAGACAAGCTAGCCGATCTTGAGGACAGATCCCGTAGAAACAACATTAAAATCAGGGGTGGTTTTGACCAACGACCTCCAAGATTTTGCTCTCTCCCTCTTTAAAAAATTGCTACCCTCCACCGACACCCGAGACCTATTGATTGATGGGATACACCGCCTGCCGAATCCTCGTTCCACTCCGAGTAGCTCTCCTCGAGATGTCCTTCTCCGTCTCCATTTCTTTCACATCAAGGAGGATATCCTCAAGGCCACCCGTATGGCGGAGGACTTGGATGTCTTGGATAACTTACAATTATTTCCGGATCTTTCCCTCCACACTATAAATAAACGCAGATCCTTCCAACCTATTACGAAGGCCCTCCATGACCAGGAAATACAATATAGATAGGGTTTCCCGGTTAAACTGCTGGTTCGGAAGGATGGCTCCACCTTCGTCATCTCATCACTGGACGCTGGCGTCAAAATCTTGACTGACTGGAACATCCCTGTTTCGGTCCCGTTGTCCTCTCAAGGCCCTCCAGTGCAATCGGACTGGTCCAAGGTGGTGTGATGGTCTACCGACTCAATGCCTTTACCGTTTCTGGTTCTTGCTGATTGGATCCAGGACGCCTGATGCCGGGACGATTTGTGTTCTTTGGTCCTACCGTCTCTTCATGTTACTATGGATTGTTCCTGACGTAGGTTTTCATTTTTGAAGGGACTTTTGTTACTATGTTTCCTGGACTGGCACTGGGTTCTGATGTTACATTCGCAAGTATTGTTTATTTCTTGTATCTATGTATGATGCCTGACGTATTTTCTATACTCCCATGCTTCGTTTATATGCATACCTTTTATGGTTCTCCCATGCGTTGTTATGTCTCAGGTTCCATGGGTGGGGCTTGCAATGGCCTCCCCCCACAAGTTAACTATGTTTCCGCCTTTTTTTTTTTTTTTTTTTTTTGCGGCACCTACTGTGGCCCGATATACTGGGCCTTTTGGGTTCTTTTTGTGTTTTCTTGATTTTTCCTACCCCTTTTTTTTTTCCCCTTTGTGCTTTTTCCCCTTCTCATGTTTCCCAGACAGGTACTACCATGGCACCCATACGCGCTTTTGCTTTTCTGTTCATTGATGGTTATGGCTATTTCTTTCAATGTCAAAGGCCTCAATTCCCCCCGTAAACGTAGATAGGCTCTTTCTACATTTCATAATTATAGAGCTGATATTGTGGCTCTTCAAGAGCTAAAATCCTTCCCATTACTTGGTCGGACCATGCCCCTGTGTTGTGGTCCTGGGACTTGGGTTCGCATATTCCCCTCCCCCCCGCCCTGGTTTCTCCCGGAATATCAATTGACGAACCCCGAGACTCTGAAGGCCCTTACTGACTCTCTGTCGATGTATATGCAGACCAATACCCCTGAGGATACTTCTATCTTCACGTATTGGTGCTCAAAGGCACATCTATACAAAAAGGGGCTCAACTCAAGGCTCGCTCTAAGAAAACACAGGCGGACTTGGAGTTGTCTTTACGGTTTTTGGAGTCTCAGAATCAAACCCGCCCTACTCGGGCTTTACGTAAACAGCTTCAAGAGGTGCGAGCCCAACTCCAGAAGCTTTTTATGCTTCGTATGCAATCGGCCCTAGCTCGATTCCGCAGCAAATTTCATACGGCAGGAAACAAGGCCACCCGTTTGCTAGCAAGCAAGCTTCGTAGCCGCCAAGCCCGCAATCGTATTAAATGTCTCATTGCCCCTTCAGGCAAACCGTGTCTTAATCCCCTTGATATTGCCAATTTATTCTCCAAATTTTATGCTAAATTGTATAACCTGCGTGAAGACTCTACTATACCTCAGCCCTCTGCGGCCTCTATCTCTGTCTTCCTGAATGGCCTTTCCCTCCCCTCCTTGGATGAGGATGCCCTGACATCTCTGAATGCCCCTTGGTCTCTGGAAGAGATACAACTCGTAATTCGGCAATTGCCAAGGGATAAGGCCCCTGGTCCTGATGGCTTCATTAACTCCTTTTACTCCACGTTCAGTGCGGTACTCTCCCCTCTCCTCCTGCAGCTCTACTCCCAGGCCTCCAATACAGGGTCCTTCCCGGCGGAAATGGTGGAAGCCCAAATCGTAACCATCCCGAAACCAGGTAAAGACCCCTCTGACTGCAAGAAATACCGACCCATTGCCCTCCTTAACACCGATCTCAAAATTTATGCTAAGTTAATAGCCAACCACTTGAATCCCTTACTCCCGAGTCTCATCCACCCAGACCAAGTAGGTTTTGTCCTTGGCCGTCAGGCCCCCGACAACACCCGGAGAGTCCTCGATCTAGTTGTGTGGTCTTCCCGTACTAATTCATCGTTTCTCCTACTCTCTCTCGACGCCGAAAAGGCGTTCGATCGCCTCCACTGGGGTTATATGCGCCAGGTGTTATCCAGGTTTGGTCTCCGCGGGGACATCCTCCGCTCTATCTTAGCTCTTTACGAGGGCCCTTCTGCTAGAATATTTAGTAATGGTTTCCTTTCCTCCCCATTTCCCATCTCCAATGGTACCAGACAGGGGTGCCCCCTTTCCCCGCTCATATTTGTGTTAGCCATTGAACCCCTTGCACAAATGATTCGACTTTTCCGGTCTTACTGTAGGTGATACTTCCCATAAGCTCTGCCTTTTCGCAGACGATGTTTTATTGTTTGTTTCTGACCCGGGGACCTCGCTGCCCGTCCTGCACGATATGAAGCGCTTTAGCACTGCTTCATATTATAAGTTGAACACAGCGAAATCGGATGCCCTCCCTATTAATATTCCAACCTCTGTTTTACAGTCTCTCAAGGCGTGCTTTCCGTATACGTGGAAAGACTCCTCCCTAACTTACCTGGGAATCTGCATTCCCTCTCACTTCCAAATGTCCACTCTCTCAATTATGTGCCTCTACTGGCTCACCTAACCTCACTTACTTCTACTTGGATGGGCTACGAGGTCTCCTGGCTGGGCCGCCTAGCAGCGTTTAAGATGATGTTGTTACCAAAACTCATGTATTTATTTTGTGCCATCCCCTATGCAGTTCCTCATAAATTGTTAACCCAGATGCGAAGGTTGATGTTATCGTATGTTTGGAAGCGTAAACCTCCTCGATTGGCCTACACATGTATGATTCGCTCTAAGTCACAGGGAGGCCTCACACTCACCGACTTACTCAGGTACCATGAAGCGTCTATGCTCTTCCAATTGTCCGATCTGTCTCTCCCCCCCCCACTCTAAACCATGGGTGGATCTAGAACGTGTCCTATTCCGGAACTTCCCCCTTCTCGACCTCTTATGGCTACCCTGACAGCTCCGCCCCCGCTACCCATTGTCGCCCTCTTCCATAACCGACGCTCTGACAATCTGGGACTCTAGGCTCACATCTTCCTTTAACATCACAATACCCACTAGAAACATTTCTCTCTCTGCATTGGATAAAGTGTTGCCTTTTCTCCATTACTCCTACTGGAGACGTTTGGGTTTTGAATCCCTTACTGACATCTTCTCCCCGACCTCCCTATTGCCGTTCCCAGATCTACAAGCTAAATATAACCTCGACCCTTCAGCCTGGCTCTGTTACTACAAACTTAAACATTGGATAGATGGTATGGCCACTAACCCTAACGTCTTCCAACTCCCCACTTCCTCAATAGACTGAGTAAACTTTCATCTTGTGGAGCCATTTCTGACTGGTATGATTTGTTGTCACCTCCAATCGCCACGACTAAATCTGCCACTCAAATTAAGTGGGAAGCCGATCTCCATCGTACTTTCACTCTTAAACAGTGGGAATCTATTCATCTTTCTTCTTTCTCCCTTTCTAAATGTACTAACCACACCGAAATGCACATTAAACTATTACATCGACTGTATTTCACCCCTTCTAAACTACACACGATCTGGCCGACAACCTCTAAATTCTGCTGGCGGCTTTGCCACCACGAAGGTACACTCTTGCATGTTTTCTGGGACTGCCCTGCCCTACGCCCCTTCTGGGATAAAGTGTATGAGCTTATTCATTTAGTCACTGGCCTTAGCCTGACCCAAGACCCTTCCTTGGCGCTGCTGCACTGGTACCCAGACGCTGTCCCCAAAACAACTCGGTATGTCCTTGGTCACGTTTTAATTGCAGCCAGAGCTACAATTGCTCAAAACTGGAAATCTCCCTCTCCCCCTCCCTTTGCAAAAGTTATTTCTAAGACCCACTTCCATTTCGAGATGGAAACCAGATGGAAACCAGGGACGCTGCATACTCTACATCCCCTTCCTCCCCTACCATGAAGTGGCTCCCATGGCAAACATACATTTCCAAGAATAAGGTGATCTTACCGTCGCCCCCTACCATACAGAGCCTTCTGTGACTTGGGCGACCCTCTACCTGTAGAAAATCCATGATTTGTGTATATATTTTTCTGTTTTCTGTATTGCTTTTGGATGTCCTGTCTCCCCCCCTATATTATTGTTTTTGCCCCATTGTTATTCTATTCTCTTTTGTCTTTGCTGTGTCCTTGTTTTGATTCTATACTATAAATAAAAAACTTAATGTTGAAAAAAAAAAAAAAGTTCCAGTGGCCATAAAGGCTTGAAATCTTCATTTCATAAGCATAGGCTTTAAAAAAGAGAACAAATAAGGCAACAGAAAAATACTGTGCACTGAACCAGCTACAGAATACTGTACTAAATTATTACTTTAAGCTCCATTCCTTCAAGGTTATCAGGGTTTCAAGGGAAAAATACTGCAAGGTAATGAATGGCTTCCTCCAGAGAACAATACTTAGTCGTTCTTCACGATCCCTCCTCTTCTTCTCACTCAGGAAGGAGGAATCTGAAAGAGAAAATCACAAGTCTCCACTTTAAAAGCGCGAATAAACTACAAAGTATGTTTAAGGTGCAATCTGTAATACTAAACTTGCTAGACTTGGGGTAAAGTATTATAAATGGCTGAGCATCCAGTTTGCCGTTTATGCTGAAGCGTACCACAAACCACAATATATTTTGTTTGTTCAACATGCTGCAACTGTTTGTATGTCAAAGTGTTCGGTAGTGTGTGCCAACCTGTGGGCTGCTGTTTTTTTAAATATTTAAAAACCGCTGACATTTCATTAAAATAACACTCAAAAGTTTTGGGTCACGGTCATTCAGGCTTTGGTTCGGGAGAGGATGATATCTGATCCTGGATCCTGGCTACTTAATCTCATAGACCTACTCATTTGTAGATATAAGAGTTCTCTGCTCAGACATTTTATCAATGCCACGAAAGCGGTCATCCCGATTTACTGATAAAGGTTTGGTTTCGAAAGAATAGCTATGTATATGGATATAGAGGACATATCACTTTCTGACCTCGATAGATACCAGGACTTCATCCCTACATGGTTTGCCCGGCTAGAATACAAAGAATCTGCTGAGTATAGGGCTTGTCTTTAGAGGCGGAGCGAGCTGTTGTAGACCTATTGCAATTTTCTTATACCCAATTGCTGACCCGAGCCAAAATTTACCACCTTCATACACCTATGTAATCTGACCTTACCCCCCCTCCTTTTGTATCCCTTTCTTATTTCCCCCTATGCCCGCCTTATTTGTGTGTTGTTTTGTTGTCTTTTCTCATTATGTCATCAAGTGCACTCACACTATGATTGTATTTGATGATTCTTCTATTGATGCTACTGTTTCAAAACATTTGTGACTACAAATAAACATTGATTTTATATATATATATATATATATATATATATATATATATATATACACATACATACACACATACATACATACATACATACATTAGATAAAGAGCAAGACTACATTACTGTACCACTAGTTATGGATTTCATCTGTCCCTTGTGTTCCCTACAGCTCTCTTCTCATGCAATATTTTCCTGAGTTGTGTGCAGATGTGACCGGATGGAATATCTTGGTTCCTAGCTTATCATGAAAACAGCTTACAAGTACACCCTATTCAGCAAGTTTGTTGGTATCATCATACAGGTCGTCAGAATACACAAGCCATGCAAATATTTTCAGAGATTACTTTTTTTTGTTGAAGCGGAGTGCATCAGTAACATACACTACACAAATTACCACCAATATACAGAATACAATAACAGCAGTAACTGCGGAATAATAAATGGTTAATGAAAACATCCTGGCAGTGATTTGCATGACTGTTTGTATATATAATTTTATTCAAAATGAATACTGCAAGTCAAACAGTCAGTTGGTCTAAGGTTCTCCTAACAGGTTATTGCTGTTAGAGAGAAGGGGATCTTTATTCAGTACTTGCCTCTAGGTGGTTATGCCAAGAACCCTCTGAATTTTGGGGGTTGGTAAGAATCCCTGGTGGACCCCACTGCCTCAGTGCCCATGCTCTCTACCTTGGTGAACGTCCACCACTGTCAGCAAATGATTACTGTGACCGTAAGCGTGCCTGGTCACAATCCTTCTGTCTTTGCCGTCATGAGTCAGTGCAGGAGGACTCAGACTGCACTCTTGTGGATCTCAACTGGGCACACTGAGTCAAGAGGGCTGGGAGGGAAGGACTGTAGCACCAGACAAACATTAGAAGCTTATACCAAATCTGCTAGTGTATATATGTAAAAAAAAAATAGGATTTTAATACATACAGGTAAATCCTTTTCTCTTAGTCCGTAGAGGATGCTGGGGACTCCGTAAGGACCATGGGGTATAGACGGGATCCGCAGGAGACATGGGCACACTATAAGACTTTGAATGGGTGTGAACTGGCTCCTCCCTCTATGCCCCTCCTCCAGACCTCAGTTAGAAAACTGTGCCCAGGGAGACGGACATTTCGAGGAAAGAATTTATTGTTTAAACACGGTGAGTGTCCTACCAGCTAACACCCCGAACATACCGCAGAACGTGACATTCAATAGAATACCAGCCAACGGTATGAACAATACACAGCCACATGCTAAGAGACATGTAACACAACCAGTGTGTCAACACAACCAATAATAAGACACCGCATGCACAACGTCAGCAACAGCCTGACAGAAAAAAACACCACAAGAGTGTAACCATCACCAACATGGCAGTCAACAACAACGCATGCAACGGCATGACCAACGACAGTCACAAACTGACTGAACTCAACGCAACATGAGTGTAACTACCACCAATACTACAGACACAGTACGCACTGGGACGGGCGCCCAGCATCCTCTACGGCAGGCTTTTTCAACCAGTGTGCCGTGGCACACTAGTGTGCCGTGACCAGTTGCAAGGTGTGCCGCGGAGCCAGAGCAGCTTCCTGCACCTTCAGAGTAAACTGTTGGCCCGTGCTCTTCTTAGAGGATCATTCATGATCCGGCTGTGACCTGTGCCTTGATGATACGGCGGTGTGATTATCATAGGTCACGGCCGCCGCATCTCACCACCCAGCCAGCCCACCCGCTTGCATACACATCTTCCAATTTCCGCCTGCATCCATAGCTTTCCTTGCCCACCCACATCCACACCTGCCCGACCGCCCGCTGCTCAGTATTCGCAGCAATCCACTATGAACAACCCCCGCCACTGAGGGACAGGGAGGACAGCTGACCGGTAGGGACTAATATTTGTTATGTTATTTCTCCTGTGGGGAGCAATAGAATTTATGGATTTATGGGGGGAACAATGTGAATAATTCATGTGGGGAGCAATAGGATTTATGTGGGGAGCAATGTGATTGATTTATGTGGGGAGCAATAGGATTTATGTAAGGAGCAACATGATTTATGTGGGGAGCAATAGGATTTATGTAATGAGCAACATGATTTATGTGGGGAGCAATGTCATTGTTTTTTTTCTGTGTAGGCCAATGTATGTGTGGATTTTTTATTACTGTGAGGGCCAATGTGTGTTTTTTGGGGGTTTTCTGTGGGGAACGGATGGTGTGCCTTGGCAATTTTAAAACATTGTTCGGTGTGCCGCGAGTAAAAAAAAGGTTGAAAATCACTGCTCTACGGACTAAGAGAAAAGGATTTACCGGTAGGTATTAAAATCCTATTTTCTCATACGTCCAGGAGGATGCTGAGGACTCCGTAAGGACCATGGGGTTTATACCAAAGCTCCAGACCGGGCGGGAGAGTGCGGACGACTCTGCAGCACCGATTGAGCAAACATGAGGTCCCCATCAGCCAGGGTATCAAACTTGTAGAGCTTAACAAAAGTGTTTGAACCCAACCAAGTAGCCGCTCGGCAAAGTAGAACCGCCGAGACTCCTCGGGCATCCGCCCAAGAAGAGCCCATCTTCTTAGTAGAATGGGTCTCCACCAACTTCGGTAACGGCAATCCAGCCGTAGAATGAGCACGCCGAATCGTATCACGGATCCAGCGTGTAACAGACTGCATAGACACAGGTGCCCCAATCATGCTGGGAGCATACCGGACAAACAGAGCCGCTGTTTCCCCAATCTGAGCCAAATTGGCGACATAAATATTCAAAGCCCCGACTACCTCAAGAGACTTTGAATCAGCCAATGCTTAAGTAACCACAGGCATCAAAATAGGCTGGTTTCTGCGAAACACAGAAACCACTTTTGGCAGAACTATTATCCTAGTTCTCAATTCCGCTCTATCCACAAGGAAGATCCAACAGGGGCTCTTGTGAGACAAAGCCGCTACTTCTGACATCCGCCTTGTGGACGCCAAAGGCAATAGCATGACCACGCTTCAAGAGAGAATTTTTAAAACAACCTTTCATAAAGGTTCCAATCAGTGTGACACAAGAAAACGCAACACCACGTCAAGGTGCCAATGGGTGCACAAATGGAGGTTGGATGTGCAGTACTCCTTTCACGAAAGTCTGAACTTCCAGAAAGGTGGGCAATTCTTTTCTTTCTTTTTTTTTTAAAAGAAAACTTATAAGGCCAAAACTGCACTGAAATGGAGCCTAACTTTAGGCCTGCATCCACACCTGCTTGCAAAGCATGGAGAAGAACGATCCAGCTGAAATTCTTCCATAGGAGCCTTCTTGGATTCACTCCAAGACACATATGTACACCAACTACGGTGGTAAGGCTGTGCCGTTACTTCTTTTCTAGCCTGAAGAAGTGTGGAAACGACTTCACTGGGAACACCCTTTCGGGCTAGGATATGGCATCAAACCGCCACGCCGTCAAACGCAGCCGCAGTATGTCTTGATACACGCCCAGATCTTGCTGTAACAGTTCCTCACGTAGAGGAAGAGGCCAGGGATCTTCTATGAGTAAATCATGAAAAACTGGCTACCAAGCCCTCCTTGGCTAGACCGGAGCAATGAGGAACACCTGAACTTTTGTTCTTCTTACGTTTATCACCTTCAGAAAGAGTGAAAGCGGAGGGGACACATGTACCTACTGAAAACACCCAAAGTGTCACGAGGGCGTCCACTGCTACAGCTTGAGTGTCCCTTGACCTGGAACAATATCCCTGAGGCCTCTCGTTGAGGCGAGACGCCAACATGTCCAATTGAGGCACTCCTCAAAGACTTGTCACTTCTGTGAAAACTTCTCGATGACGACTGTATTTCTCCCGGATGGAGATCGCGTCTACAGAGGAAATCTATTTCTCCGTCGTTTACCTCCGGAACGAAGACTGCTAATATAGCGTTTACCAGTCTTTTCACCCAGCGGCAAACATTTGCATCTTCTGCCATTGCCGCTTTGCTCCTTGTTCCGCCCTAGCGGCTTACTTACGCCACTGCTGTCAAGTCGTCTGACAGAACTAACACGGCCAGATCACGAAGAATATGTTCGTTGAAAATAGCTCTTAATTCAAGCAAGCTTATTGCAGACAAGCTTCTTAGCTTGACCTTTTCCTCTGGAAATACGTCCCTTGCAAGGACTGCTCCCCAGCCTCGGAGATCTGCATGCATGGACACCAGGATCTAATCCTGGATCCCGAACCTTCGTCCCTGTAGAAAGTGAGAACCGAGCAGACACCACAGAAGCGATGTCCTGGCCAATAGGACTACATTCTGATGCATGTGCAGGTGAGACCCGGACCACATTTCCAACTGGTTCCTTGAAAGCCATGTCATTTGACCTACTCACCGACAAGGCCTCTTAGGCCGCACCCAACTGCTTCATTAACAGAACATATTTCTGGATTGTCACAGCAAATCTGATCCGACTCTGGATCCTCAGACCTCTTTCCACAGGAAAAACATAGAACCTCAACCGTTCAGTATCTACTCTGATACCCACCTCCGACATCTGCGTCGTTGGGAACAACAGCCATTCCCTGTGTTGAAGAACAGTCAGAGAGAAACAACAATTTGCACCACTTGTTTCTTAACCTCGCCTCGCGGTGGCGCGCCATGCTATTTTATTCTCCCTCCAGGGGGTCGTGGACCCCCACGAGGGAGAATAAGTGTCGGTATGCCGGCTGTCGGGATCCCGGCGCCAGTATACTGTGCGCCGGGATCCTGTCAGTCGGCATACTGAAGACCACCCCTGCACAGAAAAGGAAAAAAGAACGGTATCGAACCGGTTAAAACGACTGCATCCCACAAAAGACTGCGCCACCAACCGTTGTGAAGGAATCTAACTCACAAAGTTAGATTTACCAGTGGTATCCGCCGAGATTGACTGAACTGAGGCATCCCCAAACTCTGAGACATCCTCAGCATTTCCCCGGCCACACCTCCTGCCGTCACGCGGCAGCCTGCTGCAATGTTATAGAGTAGAATCAACATAAGCAACCTTACCCACTCTCTTTAGGGTAAATCTATCGGATGCCTATCCGAATATAACACTCCCCATGTGCATGCAATGCAAATAAGTCCAAAGTATAGAAATAAAATATCGCTTAGCTTCCTGTGTATGATCCTTTGTGACAGGGCTCCGTGTCGACCAGGAGTTGACTTCCACAGTATTCTCTCCGCGTCGGGAAGAGAATAAACATTCAGACTCCTTGAGAGGATGGAAGACCAACTCGTCACGGCCGACCTAGAGCTTAATCAACAGAGCGACCAGCACATGAGAAGAAATACTATTACTTCAGCATTCATGAATATACATAATGTAATACACAATATAACACACATATCCTATCTATGTATATATAGATATACACATATAACATATACATAAGTGGATTGTCCAGACCCGTCAGGTCCCTAGTGACAGTAATGTGTTCTGAATGTGTATGACCATGTACTGACATGCCCCAGTTGTGGATCTACCAGGAACGTTATGGTCGACAGAAAACCTAGTATTCGTCGACAGCAGGGAATAGTAAGCAGGCAAAAAATAACATTCTTGGAACCCCGAGGGGTCTGAGGGAAGCATACATATACAATTTCGATAACACTTCCCCCCCATATACCTATAAACCTATATACAGGTATAAGGCAGTTACAGCGTGTTAATTTTCACCCAGTAATTTCAGTTGATGCCGACATGACACCCACATACGACTGTGTCTCCCAAACCGTGTTTACTTTTACAAGCATACAACTACCGACCTGCTGATACTGCATCTTCCGAATCAAGTACCAACAGGCGTCGGTGATGTCGATAGTGATCCCCACAGCTGCTTGTGACAGAGCCCTCACACATGTTGACTAAAAACTATAGTGGGTAATCTGACAGGAAAAACACAGATACATGCACCACAACAATGATTATACGCCCCTTATTGAAAATAGTGCTATATTTCTCTCCAAATAGCACTAAAACTCTGCGCCCCCCCTCATTTGTACTGTATACATAGCCTTGGCGGGGACATGGAGGAAAATGGCGCTGAATCTATTGTGAGGGCTAAGCTCCGCCCCTTCCCGGCGCGCTTAAGCCCCACTAATATATATATATATATATATATATATATATATATAGTGTTCACTCTAGGATTTTTTTAGGGCAGGGTGCTGAGCAGTGAAGAGGGCACATTTTTATTTTGAAGGGCACATTTTTATATTGAAGGGCACATTTTTGATGTGACGCTTTGCGCACAAAGCATAGCGCATATGTTTATAGTTTTTGTACATACATTTTGCCCTTAGTAAGTCATATACCCATGCATACATATAAGACACCTAACATCTGTACTGAGAAACATTCTGTATATGTCCAGTCTTCTATGTGTTATAAAACAGAAAAGTTAAACAATGGGTTAGAATATATAGGAAAAAAATAAGTCTGTTCTACTAGGGAAATACTGTAAGCAGTACATGCTCACTGCTTACCCTGTTCTTTCCCTCTTTACCAGAGTGCTGTGTTATTTACAGTGCCTCCTCTGCCATCAAGTTGGCTAAAGGATAGAAATTATGTTCCAAATTCAGAGTTAGGCAAGGAGTAGATGACAACATTGTAACATGCACTCTGACTGTTGCATTCTGTATACAAGGGGGCGATTTATGGTCCTGCAGGGTGCACTGAAAAAAAAAAAAAAATAAATAAAAAAAAAAATATATATATATATATATATATATATATATATATATATACATACATACATACACACACACACACACACATATATATATATATATATATATATATATAAATATTATCTCAGCGGTAACGCTGAGAAGTTTGAACACACGTGTAAAGGGGGTGAGTAATGGGGAATGTTATTTAAACTGTTTTATGCACTGTCACTTTATCCTGAAGAAGGGGAACTGGTCCCCGAAACGTTGATGACACTTTTTGTGAATACACCTTGATTACAAAGACTCCGAGTGCCGCCTCTTTGTTCCTGTGTTATATATATATAAATATATATATATATATGTTGAGCTGGGGGGGTCCATATGCAGCACCTACCCTGTATATAGATACAGGTTGAGTATCCCATATCCAAATATTCTGAAATACGGAATATTCCGAAATACAGACTTTTTTGAGTGAGAGTGAGATAGTGAAACCTTTGTTTTTTGATGGCTCAATGTACACAAACTTTGTTTAATACACAAAGTTATTAAATATATTGTATTAAATGACCTTCAGGCTGTGTGTATAAGGTGTATATGAAACATAAATGAATTGTGTGAATATAGACACACTTTGTTTAATGCACAAAGTTATAAAAAAATATTGGCTAAAATTGCCTTCAGTCTGTGTGTATAAGGTGTAAATGAAACCTAAATGCATTCTGTGCTTAGACTTAGGTCCTATCGCCATGATATCTCATTATGGTATGCAATTATTCCAAAATACGGAAAAATCCCATATCCAAAATACGTCTGGTCCCAAGCATTTTGGATAAGGGATACTCAACCTGTATATATCTCGCTGCCCAGGCGGGCGCCCCCTGCCTGCGCCCTAAACCCTTGTAAGCTGTTGGTGTGTGGGAGCAATGGCGCACGGCGCGGCCGCTGCGTTACACTGGCGGGGGGTATAGTACGCGGTGCCCAGGCACCTAGTATGTCCCTCTTGCCAGCAATTTTAGCCCTCAGTAACTTGCTGCCCAGAGCGCTCCCCCCCAGCGCCCTGCACCCTGTGAGTGCTGTTGGTGTGTGGGAGCATGGAGCGCAGCGCTACCGCTGCGGTTACCTCCGTTACTGAAGTCTTTTCTTCCAATACTCACCCGGCTTCTTTCTTCTGGCTTCTGTGAGGGGGGTGACGGCGCGGCTCCGGGAACAAGCAGCTAGGCGAACCAAGTGATCGAACCCTCTGGAGCTAATGGTGTCCAGTAGCCTAAGAAGCAGAGCCCTTAACTCAGCAGAAGTAGGTCTGACTTCTCTCCCCTCAGTCCCTCGATGCAGGGAGCCTGTAGCCAGCAGGTCTCCCTGAAAAAAATAAAATAAATCTAACATAAGTCTTTTCCAGAGAAAATCAGGAGAGCTCCCCTAGTATGTGTCCAGTCACTCCTGGGCACAGGTCTAACTGAGGTCTGGAGGAGGGGCATAGAGGGAGGAGCCAGTTCACACCCAGTCAAAGTCTTTTTAGTGTGCCCATGTCTCCTGCGGATCCCGTCTATATCCCATGGTCCTTACGGAGTCCCCAGCATCCTCTAGGACGTATGAGAAATACATACAGTTGCATAATGTGAATTAGAGCCACTACAGTGTGCCATAATGCTAACTGGAGCCACTAGTGTGCCCTACCGCCAACTGGAGCCACTACAGTGTGCCCTACCGCCAACTGGAGCCACTACAGTGTGCCCTACCGCCAACTGGAGCCACTACAGTGTGCCCTACCGCCAACTGGAGCCACTACGGTGTACCCTACTGCCAACTGGAGCAACTACAATGTGCCCTACCGCCAACTGGAGCCACTACAGTGTGCCCTACCGCCAACTGAAGCCACTACAGTGTGCCCTACCGCCAACTGGAGCCACTACAGTGTGCCCTACCGGCAACTGGAGCCACTATAGTGTGCCCTACCGGCAACTGGAGCCACTACAGTGTGCCCTATCGCCAACTGGAGCCACTGCAGTGTGCCCTACCGCCAACTGGTGCCACTGCAGTGTACCCTACCGCCAACTGGAGCCACTACAGTGTGCAATAACGCTAAATAGAGCCACTGCAGTGTGCAATAACGCTAAATAGAGCCACTGCAGTGTGCAATAACGCTAAATACAGCCACTACAGTATGACCTACCGCTAACTGGAGCCACTAGAGTGTGACCTACCGCTAAATGGAGCCACTACAGTGTGCCCTACCACTAACTGGAGCCACTACAGTGTGCCCTACCACTAACTGGAGCCACTACAGTGTGCCCTACCACTAACTGGAGCCACTACAGTGTGCCCTACCGCTAACTGGAGCAACTACAGTGTGCAATAAAGGTAAATAGAGCCACTACAGTGTGCCCTAACATTAACTGGAGCCACTACAGTGTGCCCTACCGCTAACTGGAGCCACTACAGACTGCCCTACCGCTAACTGGAGCCACTAGTGTGCCTTACCACTAACTGGAGGCACTACAGTGTGCCCTACCACTAATTAGAACCACTACAGTGTGCCCTACCACTAACTGGAGCCACTACAGTGTTTAATAATGCTAACTGGAGACACTACAGTGTGCTCAACAAATTGGTGGCTCTGGGAGTATTTTCAGAGCACACTATGTAATAATACTGCTTCATGTTATTTTGACAATTTCATTGCAATCCAATCCTGCACATTTACAATTCATTCTATTGGAATACCATGACATTTGGGGTCAGATTCCACAGCGCATCAGCCTAGTGCTGGAGTCCTGTATCTTACTGGCGGCTGGCTCCAGTGAGCATGCGCAGGATCTCACTACTAATCATGAGATTTCCTGTGGGCATCCCAGAGCCGGCAGCTGCAGCAGACACTACAGTGGCTGTCAATGGGGCAACGACACCTGCAGATCTCGAAACAGACCGATTTTACATTACCCTGCACATCTTACAGATAGCAGCACCCGCCACCAATAATGACATGGAAGCTTAGCACCCTGTCACTTGCCACACATCATCACTGTAATACATGGGGGGAAGCAGTATCAGTGTACATAATGTGCGCTGATACCACTTCCCCCCATCTCACCGGATGATACATCTACCCCATTATGTTCTTGAAACTTGACACTAGTGCTTCCTGCTTCGCCTTGGTAAAGAGGCAAAGCAGGAAGAGTTATAATGGCATGATTCGGGCCAGCATAATGCATAACACCCACCCCCTTCATTTTTAAAGGATAGTTATTTCACTGATACACTTAGAAATATAGAATTTGGCAGCAGATAAGAACCAGTACCTGGAAGAAACCCACGTAAGTACGGGGGGAAATATACAAACTCCTCACATTTAGGGCCATGTTAGCCAGAAATAGCATTTTACATCCTCTTCAGATTCTTTGCCCTTGATTAAAACACCAAGTATTGCCCATCCCAGGATGAACTGAACATAGTTTACATTTAGATATAATTTAGCATCTCATTTTACTTGAAATGTGCATCTACATACCACAAAGCATTTCCATAGATAATTATAAAGCTTCTGTTTGGTTACATTTAGGACAATTGTGTGAGGGAGAGAGATCTATGAGTACTCTCCTATGTGATAAGATGCCTACGAATAATTATTTATATGTGCTTGCCGTCAATAATAAGTTATGAGGCAGAGCAAACGTATTAATCAGTCATAGGGGCTCATTCAGACCTCATAGCTCGCTAGGGTTTTTTTGCACTGCTGCGAGCAGATAGTCGCCGCCCATAGGGGAGTGTATTTTTGCTTTGCAAATGTGCGAATACATTTGCAGCCGAGCAGTAAAAAAAAGTTTTGTGCCGTTTCTGAGTTGCCCAGGACTAAATCAGCCGCTGCGATCACTTCAGCCTGTCCGGGGTCGGAATTGACGTCAGACACCCACCCTACAAACACTTGGGCACACCTGCGTTTTTCCAAACACTCCCAGAAAACAGTCAGTTGACACCCACAAACGCCTTCTTCCTGTCGATCTCCTTGCGATCAGCTGTGCGAATGGATTCTTCGTACAATCCATCACCCAGCAACAATGCACTTTGTAGCCGTACAACGCGCCTGTGCATTGCGGTGCATATGCAGTTCTGACCTGATCGCAGCGCAGCGAAAAATCGTAGCGTGCGATCAGGTTTGAATGACCACATTGTTAAGGAAGGGAATACTGGGAATGTACTTTAGTACCATGGGGTAGAGATCGGGTCCACTGGAGCCTGACAATTTAAGAAAACATTAGTGTGTGCTGGCTCCTCCCCTCTATGCCATTCCTAGCAGACTCAGTCTAGGAAAACTGTGCCCGAGGAGACGGACATACCATGAGAGAAGGAAAATACAACAAGATAGCGGTGAGGTAACGAACCAAAACACAGTAACAAAAGATAGCTGCGCTATGCAGAAAAGAGGATAGCCACACTAACTATAACAAGGATAGCAACGCTAACCAAACATGGAACAGGGACAGCAACAGCAGACCCAAACAAGAACACTTACAACCAGGTAAGCATGAACACAAAGCACTGAGGCAGGCGGCCAGTATCCACTATGGACTACGAGAAAAAGGAATTACCGGTAGCTATTAAATTCCTATTTTCTCTAACGTCCTAGTGGATACTGGGAATGTACTTTAGTACCATGGGGAAGTCCCAAAGCTCCCAGAAAGGGTGGGAGAGTGCTGAGACTCCTGCAAAACCGCCTGACCAAACTGAAGGTCGTCACTGGCCAAGGTGTCGAACCTATAGAACTTAACAAACGTGTTCGACCCTGACCAGGCAGCTGCACGGCACAACTGTAGGGCCGATACACCCCGGGCAGTCGCTCAGGGAGAACCCACCGATCTTGTGAAGTGGGCCTGGACAGAACTCGGTAGCAGCAATGCCACCGAAGAATAGGCTTGTTGAATGGTCAATCTAAGCCAACGAGCAATGGACTGCTTAGAGGAAAGACATCCAATTTTGGTAGCGTCATAAAGGACAAATAGCGAGCCAGACTTCCTGTGACGGGCTGTCCTCCTGACGTAAATCCTCAAAGCCCTCACAACATCCAAGGACTGCCGTATCCGACATTTTCGGAACCACAATCGGCTGATTTATGTGAAAGGCCCAAAACCACCTTCGGCAAAAACTGCGGGTGAGTCCTGAACTCCGCCCTACCCTAATGAAATATCAAATACGGGCTCTTACAAGATAGGGCCCCCAATTCAGACACCCGTCTAGCAGAAGCTAGAGCCAGCAACATCACAGTCTTCCAAGTAAGATATTTCAGGTCCACCCTGTGCAAAGGTTCAAACCAGTCAGACTGGACTACTGACTGAGGTAGCCGCTGAGATAATTCAAAAGTGGAGAAACGTGTTTTATCCGATACCAGTCAATCTACATACGCACCTTACCTCCTTCACGTCGTGGAACTGGACTCGGATCTCCTGATATGGCTCATCTAAAAGGAATTAGCTACCAGGGCCGGGAGTAAGCAGACCAGTGTTCCCTAAAACTACAGAGGACGGACGTGCTAATTTGTCTTTTAATTCAAACAGCATGGCCATGTTTTAAATATTAAACAAAGGAGAGCACATAATTGTATTAAGCTTTGATCACCTTACAGCTAAGGAATTTGGCATCTCATCAACAGACTGACTAATATACTGGGCAAAACTTTGCTATAAATAGCCGCTATTGATTGAACAGACTGCCGATTGTTAACTAACAAAAAATATTGCAGCATCGTGGGCAACAAGAAGTCTTTCTAATTCCACTGAGTGAAAGCTATTCTTTGAAAGAACTGTGGATACAAGAGAAATTTAGCTAAATTTTGCACAGCTACGATCAAGTCGGAATGACCCCCTGTGTCACTCAGTGCCCGAAACCACTCTCATCACTGAACTGGTATTATGCTGTGCCAGAAGTAAGGCTAACATGCAAGCTCTAACCCTACGAGTTTCTACGCAGCTTCAGAAAATGTCAGGGATTTGATCATCATTCTATTAATGGTATAACAGGCAGAATACACTCTCTAAATTGCAAAGGCGTAGGGAGCCATACCACCGTGGAAGTCCAAATTTTGTATGAAGGGCAAATAAATGTATTTATGTTAATTAAAGCTAGCTTTACGTCTAAGTAGATGCTACAGTTTCTATGTAGTACAGAGAAGAGGGTTATCTGAGCAATTTCCTGGTCATGTTGGTGTAAGAAACATTTACTACCAATAACGAGTTTTATGGTAAGAACTTACCTTTGTTAAAACTCTTTCTGCGTGGTACACTGGGCTCCACAAGGAAAGACATAGGGGTGTAGAGTAGGATCTTGATCCAAGGCACCAACAGGCTCAAAAGCTTCGACTGTTCCCAGAATGCATAGCGCCGCCTCCTCTATAACCCCGTCTCCCTGCACAGGAGCTCAGTTTTTAGTTAACCAGCCCAATGCAGTAGCAGGAAAAGAGACGACAACGGTTAGTAGCCACATACACCACACTCTCACGACAGGAGAAGTGTCAGCGGCTAATGCCATACCAACCCAAAGAAGCTAAGTGCGTCAGGGTGGGCGCCTCGTGGAGCCCAGTGTACCTCGCAGAAAGAGTTTTAACAAAGGTAAGTTCTTACCATAAAACTCGTTTTCTGCTGCGGGTTACACTGGGCTCCACAAGGAAAGACATTGGGGATGTTCTAAAGCAGTTCCTTATGGGAGGGGACACACTGTAGCGGGCACAAGAACCCGGCGTCCAAAGGAAGCATCCTGGGAAGCGGCAGTATCGAAGGCATAGAACCTTATAAACGTGTTCACTGAAGACCACGTAGCCGCCTTGCACAATTGTTCAAGGGTCGCACTACGGCGGGCCGCCCAAGAAGGTCCAACAGACCGAGTAGAATGGGCCGTAATGTGAGCAGGAGCTGATAGACCAGCCCTCACATAAGCATGTGCAATCACCATTCTAATCCATCTGGCCAAAGTTTGCTTGTGAGCAGGCCAGCCCCGTTTGTGAAATCCAAACAGCACAAAGAGAGAATCAGATTTCCTAATAGAAGCAGTTCTCTTCACATAGATACGGAGAGCCCGTACCACATCCAAAGACCGCTCTTTGGGAGACAGATCAGGAGAAACAAGTGCCGGAACCACAATCTCCGGGTTAAGGTGGAATGAAGAAACCACCTTAGGTAAATATCCGGGATGAGTCCTAAGAACCGCCCGGTCACGGTGAAAAATCAGATATGGGGAACTACAAGACAAGGCACCCAAATCCGACAATCTTCTAGCTGAAGCAATAGCCAGCAGAAACACCACCTTAAGTGAAAGCCACTTAAGATCAGCTGAACCAAGAGGTTCAAACGGAGACTCTTGTAACGCCTCCAAAATCACAGACAAGTCCCAAGGAGCCACAGGCGGGACATAGGAAGGTTGTATACGCAACACACCCTGAGTGAAGGTATGCACATCAGGTAAGGTCGCAATCTTTCTCTGAAACCACACCGACAAGGCAGATATTTGAACCTTGAGGGAGGCCAGACGCAGGCCTAAGTCTAGGCCCTGCTGAAGAAAGGCCAACAACTTGGCTGTACTAAACTTGGAAGCGTCATAATTGTTAGATTCGCACCAAACAAAGTAAGAATGCCAGACCCTATGGTAAATCCGAGCAGAAGCCGGTTTCCGGGCCCACAACATAGTTTGAATGACCGCCTCAGAAAACCCTTTAGCCCTCAAGACGGAAGCTTCAAGAGCCACGCCGTCAAAGACAGCCGGGCCAGGTCCTGGTAGACACAGGGGCCCTGAACGAGGAGGTCTGAGAGTTGTGGAAGTAGAATTGGACGCTCTGACGATAGGCCCTGCAGGTCTGAGAACCAGTGCCTTCGGGGCCACGCTGGAGCTATGAGGAGCAGAATTCCTCTTTCTTGCTTGAACTTCTGAATTACCCTGGGCAGGAGTGACACCGGAGGGAACACGTACGGCAGTTGAAACCTCCACGGCACCGCCAGCGCATCCACGAATGCTGCTTGAGGATCCCTCGTCCTTGCTCCGAAGACC
The DNA here is from genome assembly GCF_028390025.1 of Pseudophryne corroboree. Taxonomy (NCBI): domain Eukaryota; kingdom Metazoa; phylum Chordata; class Amphibia; order Anura; family Myobatrachidae; genus Pseudophryne; species Pseudophryne corroboree. The sequence continues at coordinate 510,285,169 of NC_086445.1, forward strand.
GGAACCTTGTGATTGTGCCGAGAAGCCATCAGATCTATGTCTGGAAGGCCCCACTTTTCCACGAGGAGTTGAAACATTTCTGGATGGAGGCCCCACTCTCCGGCATGTACGTCCTGACAACTGAGAAAGTCCGCTTCCCAATTTAGGACTCCCGGAATAAATATTGCCGATATGGCCGGTAGATGGCGTTCCGCCCAATGTAGAATCCGTGAGACTTCCTTCATTGCCAAACGGCTTTGAGTGCCGCCTTGATGATTTATGTAAGCCACTGTGGTGGCATTGTCCAACTGTACTTGAACAGGACGGTTCTGAATTAAATGCTGGGCCAGGTTCAACGCATTGAAGACCGCCCGCAATTCCAGAATGTTGATCGAGAGGAGAGATTCCTCCTTGGTCTACCGACCCTGAAGGGAGTGTTGCTCCAGCACCGCTCCCCAACCTCTTAGACTGGCATCGGTCGTCAACAGGACCCAGTCGGATATCCAGAAGGGACGGCCCCTGCATAATCGTTGGTCCTGGAGCCACCAGTGCAGCGACAGACGGACCTCCGGAGTCAATGAGATCATGTGAGACCTGATCCGGTGAGGCAGGCCGTCCCATTTGGCTAGAATCAGCCTCTGGAGGGGGCGAGAATGGAATTGAGCATACTCCACCATGTCGAATGCCGATACCATGAGGCCCAGCACCTGCATCGCCGAATGTATCGACACTTGCGGACGAGAAAGGAAGCAACGAATCCTGTCCTGAAGCTTCAGGACTTTCTCCTGAGACAAGAACAACCGCTGGTTGTGAGTGTCCAATAGCGCTCCCTGGTGCACCATGCTCTGAGTAGGGACCAGGGAGGATTTCTTCCAGTTGATGAGCCACCCGTGGGCTTGTAGAAACTGGACAGTCATATTCAGATGACGTAGGAGAAGTTCTGGGGAATTTGCCAGGATTAACAAGTCATCCAGATACGGCAGTATCCTGACCCCTTGACGGCGGAGTACCACCGTCAGCACCGCCATAACTTTTGTGAAGACTCGCGGAGCCGTAGTTAAACCAAAAGGTAACGCCCAAAACTGGTAATGGAGGTTGCCAATCGCAAACCTCAGGTATTGCTGATGTGACACTGCTATAGGAAAATGCAGGTAAGCATCCTGTATGTCCAGGGAGACCATGTAGTCCCCAGGTTCCAAGGCCAGAACTATGGAGCGAAGGGTTTCCATACGGAACTTGGAAATCTTCACAAACGTGTTAAATGCCTTGAGGTTGAGAACGGGCCGGGAGGACCCATTCGGTTTCGGGACCAGAAACAGTGGATAATAGTACCCCCGGCCCCTCTGAGCAAGAGGCACCTGTACTACGACTCCTGTATCCAGAAGGGTCTGTACCACCGAATGTAGAGTGTTTGCCTTTCTGGTCCAACGGGACGTCTGTCCGGCAAAATCGATGAGGGGGTCGGTTTTTGAAGGCGTAACCTCGAGTGACGACTTCCCGTACCCAGGCATCTGCAGTGGTCTTCAACCATTCCTGGGTATACCCTAGAAGCCGGCCCCCCACCCTGGGATCCCCCAGGAGGAGGCCCGCCCCATCATGCGGCAGGCTTATCGGTCTTGGAAGCTGGCTGATGGGCAGCCCAGGCTCTTTTGGGCTTCGGCTTACCAGGTTTGGAAGTGCGGGCCTGCTTGTTGTACGTCTGACCTTTTGCTTTACCTGAAGGACGAAAGGGGCGAAAGGAAGTACCTTTAGCCTTCGACACAGAAGGAGCGGTACTTGGCAGACAGGCAGTTTTGGCAGTAGCCAAGTCAGCCACTATCTTATTTAAGTCCTCCCCAAACAGAACATCTCCCTTGAAAGGGAGTACCTCCAGGGTTTTTCTAGAGTGCAGATCCACAGACCAGGATCTCATACACAATATCCGGCGAGCCAGGACTGATGTAGTAGAGGCCTTGGCTGCTAGGATACCGGCATCAGAAGCCGCCTCTTTAATATAGAGAGAAGCTATGACAATATATGACAAGCATTGTCTAGCATGGTCAGAAGAGATTTCAGCTTTTAACTCTAGGGCCCATGCTTCAATAGCCTCTGCAGCATATGTTACTGCAATAGTGGGCCTTTGTGCAGCACCCGTGAGGGTGTAAATCGCTTTCAGACAACCCTCCACACGATTATCCGTAGGCTCTTTTAGAGACGTGACGGTAGTGACAGGTAGAGCTGAGGAAACCACCATCCTAGCCACATGTGAGTCTACTGGAGGAGGCGTTTCCCAATTTTTAGACAGCTCTGGCGCGAGGGGATAGCGAGCCAGCATCTTCTTTTGAGGCACAAACTTCTTACCCGGGTTTCCCCAGGGTTCCTGACGTATATCCACTAGGTGGTCAGAGTGAGGTAAAACTTGTTTAACCACCTTCTGACGCTTTAACCCAGAGGTTCTCAAACTCGGTCCTCGGGAGCCCACACAGTGCATGTTTTGCAGGTAACCCAGCAGGTGCACAGGTGTATTAATTACTCACTGAAACATTTTAAAAGGTCCACAGGTGGAGCTAATTATTTCACTTGCGATTCTGTGAGGAGACCTGCAAAACATGCACTGTGTGGGCTCCCGAGGACCGAGTTTGAGAACCTCTGCTTTAACCTATCTGGTTTCAAAGGAGGGTCGGATGGCTCGGGATCATCCGTAATCTGTAAAATTAACTTAATAGCCGCCAAAAGATCAGGAACATCCACATGTGAACTACCCTCCCCATCAGCAGTATCTGTGTCAGAATCTTTGGGGCCAGTGTAAGCGCCATCTTCATCAGACGAGGTGTCAGTGACAGCAGTGGATTGTGAGGAGATAAGAGCTCGCTTAGAGGACCCCTTGGTCTTAGACGAGCGAGGGTCAGACTTTTTAGTAGTCAAGGACTGGTTCAACTTCTTTAATTGAGCAGACAAATTATCCGCCCACGGCGGGTTAGCTGCGGGGACCACATACGGTTGGACCGGCATAGGAGGTCCCATAAGGGGTGTTAGTTTAGTAACTAGCGTATGTAGAAGCGTGAAGAAAGTAGCCCATGGTGGGTCATTATGTACCCCCATTGCCACAGTCCCTCTGGGGAGCAAGGAGCCCCCAGAACCAGAGCCCAAGCTGCTGTAGTCTCCTCATAGGGATCTGTGGCTTCAGCAACACCGGCAGTGTGTTCAGCCCCAGAACCGTTACCCTCAGACGCAGACATGGTATAACTTGCAGTATCAGGTAACACAGTACAATTTTCAGCAGCACAATACCTCTTGCCCAAATCCCTGCGCAGTGTAGTCAGCACAAGCAGAGATACAGGAGAGATATAGTGACTAAAATCACAGAGAAAAATACGTATTAAAGTATATCTTGTGAAAATCCTAAATAATTATAAAACCTGACGCACCAAGCCCCCTCAGGTTATACAATATAGGGATAGCAAGTTGAGTGAGAGACATGAAATGGAAACCACTCAGCAAGCTAATGCACACACATATAGTCACAGTTAAACAATGCAGAGGTTATTACTAACAATAATACTGCACTAGACCAGCTTATATATAGCTATGTAGTCAATAGATATAACACTGCACAGTAAGAACTGGATGTATATCACAGGGTACTTGTACCAGGGAACCCTGACTAAATGCACTCTTTCTTAACTAACAGTGTCTGATTGACATGTAGAATACTTAAGTGTCATGTAAAGTCACAGCGCTGACAACCAGGCGGCTTTACACAGGAGGATTTGCCCAAGCAGTCCCAGGAACAGTGTAGCTGAGAGAAATGGCGCCCAGACACTGACAGGGAGTGAGGGAGAGACATATATGCAGCTCCAGGGCGGGAACATTTGCGGGAAATGGCGCCCTGGGGCTGGGGGAGGGGCTCCAGGTCTAAGCCTTATCCCCTCTGCTGGAAAAACCACCAGGTACTGCGGGCTACACATAAAAAGGTTTTAAGGGAAAACCTGACCTGCACCCATGCCCTGGTGATCTAGTGGGATCGCCTGTACTGCCACAGTGTCCACCGCCAAAGCACGCGGCCCGCCTCCCACCAACCCCGCCGGATCGCGATAAAGCACGGGGTCCCGCAAGCGAGACCCACTCACCACCTCCCGAAGCGCAGCCACGCGATCTCGGAGAGCCACGGTCGTGTGTGCCTGACCAGAAGAAAACCGGAGCCTCCAGCTGTAGTTACCCGGCAACCAAGGCTCGGGAGTGTACAGCACCGCTGGGGAGAGATGGAGCTGCAGCAGTGAATGTCACTAGACGTGTACACACTGCTACAGCCCTTGAAGTCTTCACTTTTCTTCTCAAAAAAGCTCTTCTTAGGGCTGCCCAGAGCAGCCCCTCTGTTATGTGCCTGCTATCTGCGGCACCAACTACAAAACTGAGCTCCTGTGCAGGGAGGCGGGGTTATAGAGGAGACGGCGCTATGCATTCTGGGAACAGTCAAAGCTTTTGAGCCTGTTGGTGCCTCGGATCAAGATCCTACTCTACACCCCTATGTCTTTCCTTGTGGAGCCCAGTGTACCCCGCAGTAGAAATTTGTTTCGTTTTTCTTTTTCCTATTGAGGTATTGGCTTATAAATTGTGACCATGAAGCCACGTAACAATGCATCACATCAAGGTTACATTATCCTAATTAAGGATGTTTGGAAATGAATAAACCTATTTGGCTTTGAGTGACTTCACAGTCTCAGACTAATCCTTGGCCACTTGACATTACAGAAAAATGTTTGGAAATAAGTTTGAATTGTTGGAACATTTTTTGGGGTAAGGAGGAGAGGAAATGACAAAAGCATGGTAAAGGTCTACATTTTTATAAGTTTTGGCCTAAATAAGATGACATTAAATAATTCTAACTCCTAGATAACCCTCTTTTAATGTCTGCATGGTCAGCTTGGCATAATATACGCAACAAGTGGAATCTCAAGGCCTCACATTTTTATTCCTTCCTCTACAGGGTAATGTAAATTGTCAGCATAGCTTAGCCTCCTCTCCATTTACACTGTGGGCCTCCAATGGCCTAAATACGATTTGCCAACTTACACACTTGACCACACAACGTCCAGTATTTTTTTCCCAGGTATATTCCTTCCCAGTTCTTCTTTTTGCAAACTCACAATCTCTTTCACAGGCGCAGCACTACACGTCAAAGGTAATTTCTTTCCTCTCACCCAGAGTCTAGATGAACCAATTAAACACAGACTTCAATCTTCTGTTGATTCTAGAGGAGCTATTGCTTATTTTTACGGAATACTGCGGACCCCATATTATAGTGGTCAGTAGGATACTGGTATCACTCATTGGCAGAAATACTTTCCAGACCTTAATGAATTATCAATTTTAAAAACACTTTTATATTCAATTTGAGTTTGCTTGGTGATTACATACCAAGAAAATGTTCATTACATTTTTGTAGTTGGGATATTTGTCCCCCTCTCATTGTCATTTAATTGGGCTCGCTTCCTCATCAACCTGTCCGCAATGTGCTAGACCTGATGCTTCCATTTACCACTGGTTTGGGATTGTATCCTCATCAAAACATTTTGGCTTCAATTCAAACTCGCAATTTCAGAGTTGTTACATTTTTACCACTGACCCCGGAATGGACTATTTTTGGTATACTGACAACTACATTTAAAATTTCACCAGGCTGTCTTAAATTACTTTTGATACTCGTGGCGAGGAAATGCATACTCCAGCAATGGATACACACTGCTCCTCCTTCTATGCAAATGTTTAAAGATAAACTATTTCAAGTGTTCAAAATGGACTGGATGGAGAAGTCTTTACATAAAGAGCAACAACTTCTTGAGAAGTTTTTTGAGGTTTGGTAATGTTTTATTGATACCTTGAACATTTCGAATAAGCAACAAATTCACAATTGTTTTCGTGCAACATCATGGCATGAAACCACAATATTTTAACCTGATCCCCCTATTCAGCTTGGTTAATGTACTGTACTATATTTAGGAGGCACTGGGCCATGGGCGATCTTCCTATCTTCCTGGCTGCGACGGCAGGAGGTCCGCCTCCATCTTTTTGATTGGAGCGGCTGCGTGGAGATATCACACAGCTGCCACGATAACGCCACCACGCACCCAGTTTCTCTGCCACTAACCCCACAGCGCTCCATCTCCACCTTAGAAACGGATCGTTGCCGGGTGGTCTTCAGTATGCCGGCTCTTGGGATCGCGGCGCACAGTATACCGGCGCCGGGATCCCGACAGCCGGCATACCGACACTTATTCTCCCTCGTGGGGGTCCACGACCCCCCTGGAGGGAGAATAAAATAGTGTGGCGCGCGTAGCGCGCCACCGTGCCCGTAGCGTGGCGAGCGCAGCGAGCCCGCAAGGGGCTCATTTGCGCTCGCCACACTGTCGGTAAGCCGGCGGCCGGGCTCCCGGCGCCGGTATGCTGGTCGCCGGGAGCCCGACCGCCGGCATATCGTAGTGAACCCTCGTTGCCACCCTGCGAGTGCGGCAGAGGCATTTGTAATTACTGCAGGTCACTAGCAGTAAATGCGGGCACATGCGCATGCACCCGCAGGGGATCGCAAAAATTCCGGTTGGATCACGATTTGCAATCCAACCTGAATTAGCCCCTCTAATCTTGTATTCCAAGATTGCAAAAGCTTATCTTTTCACACTCCCCCGTAACCACCAAGCAAAGGTACTTATTACAAAATGACACACATGAACAAATGAAAACACTGGGGAATATGCAGGCATAATAGAAGTAAATATTAATAATAATAATAAAAGTTAAATAGCCTCTATTATTAAGTGAGAAGCAGGATCTGAATGGGAGGCGAGTAAGTAGGAACCTAAGAAGAAATCAGCATGGAGCATGAAGTTGGAAATTAACATTTTATAGAACTAGTTAAAGCGCAACAGAATTTGCTGCGCTATATAAGAAACTGTTAATAAATAAACTAGTTCTTGTCATTTACTTATTAAAAGTGTAAGCTAATCTGAATAAAAGTATATAAGGAAAACATGTGGAAACAGCATTTTGCTGTGTACTAATATTATATATATTTATTCGTTTTATCCTCTTAGCTGCCCTACATCTACTTAGCATATGCTGGTCTATTTAGCATTTTCTATAAATCATTGATACAATTAATGAGCACAAAAAGTATTTGCGTAATTAGGCTCTGTGGGAAATGGATGGAATATACTAGACCATAGGTTCTCAAACTCGGTCCTCAGGACCCCACACAGTGCATGTTTTGCAGGTAACCCAGCAGGTGCACAGGTGAATTAATTACTCACTGACACATTTTAAAAGATCCGCAGGTGGAACTAATTATCTCACTTGCGATTCTGTGAGGAGACCTGCAAAACATGCACTGTGTGGGGTCCTGAGGACCGAGTTTGAGAACCACTGTACTAGACAGAAGTTTATGTTATGTACAGTGCCTTGCACTAAGGCAGGCATTCCCAACCGCGGTCCTCAAGAAACACCACCAGTGCAGGTTTTAGTGATATCCAGGCTTCAGCACAGATGGTTAAATCAAAATAACTGAGGTACTAATTAAGTCACCTGTGTTCAAGCCTGGATATCACTAAAACCAGGACTGTTAGTGTGCCTTGAGGACCGCGGTTGGGAAACACTGCACTAAGGCATAGAGTGAATACAGCCTGTATATTACAGAAAGTGTGCCTGCTTTGCCAGTTACAGGAAGGTATTTAATTAGCTCCGACAATTTCGGAGCTATCGAATTCCCGCCCTTGCGTATTCAATTGCAAGTCATTTTCGCCAGTTTTTAAGACAATTTCGCCAATGCCTTTTCACTTTTTTTTTTTTTTTTTAATGAAAAGGCACTGGTATAAAACGCCTCAAAGTCTGCAAAAACGGCCTGTGTTTTCATCGGCGCAGGTGTGAAAACATGTGGATTTGCCGATCCACATGTTTTTTGTTCCTGCTGAAATTTTCGCCTAGGCGACAAAACGGCCGTGCTGTTGAATACAGCGAATCCCCATTCACCCTAAAAAAATAGCGAAAAGTGCAATTTGTTTGCCTAGGCAAAAAAACAGCCCTAACTGAATAACCCCCACAGACTAGTTCTAGTCTGGCAGAAAAGAATCGAGACATCTATGTATTATTGCACCAAGGCACAGTAAATACAAACCAAAATAAGAAAAAATATATAAAATATTAGGCAAAGTAAGACTGTAGATTAAATTAATGAATATGTAAACAAATAGAATGCAAACATACACCACCAATTGTATATATGTACACTTTAAAGTCCTACTTAAGATTTCTGAAGTTGCTCCACAGTTTTACAAAGAAAAACATGAATGATAAAGCAGTATGCCATGGAAAAAGCAAGTCTCAGATTACAGATGTTCTCAATTCATGAAAAATAAAAAAATGAGTCATGTGACAAAAAAATGTGGGTCTCTTGTCAAGTGACACAAGAGTGCTGGGTCTTTAGCTTAACAACACAATGACAATACCTCAGTTTTTACTCAATAAGTGCTTGTTTACCTCAGAAAAATACATGTAATGGAATTTTTGCTCAAACCACAAGTTTCACTCAACAATACGGCCGGTATCCAATTGCATGCGGTAATTTACTGCATGGCAAAAAATAGGATTTTAATTACCTACCGGTAAATACTTTTCTCGTAGTCCGTAGAGGATACTTGGAATCCATTTAATACCACGGGGTATAGATGGGTCCACTAGGAGCCATGGGCACTTAAAGAATTTAATAGTGTGGGCTGGCTCCTCCCTCTATGCCCCTCCTACCAGACTCAGTCTAGGAAGCTGTGCCCGAGGAGACGGACATACTTTGAGAGAAAGATATAAAAGGATAGTGGTGAGATTCCGAACCAGCACACACAAACAAGAGGAAAGCCATGTTAACCAAACTTGGAACAGGAACAGCAACGGCTGAACCAAACAACAATACTTAACCAAGTAACAGTGCAGGACGAACAAAGCACCGGGCGGGCACCCAGTATCCTCTAAGAACTACGAGAAAAGGATTTACCGGTAGGTAATTAAAATCTTATTTTCTCTTACGTCCTAGAGGATACTGGGGATCCATTTAGTACAATCGGGAAGTACCAAAGCTCCCAAATCAGGTGGGAGAGTACTGAGGGTCCTGCAGAACTGATTGACCAGACTGAAGGTTCCCAGAGGCCAAGATATTAAACTTATAGAACTTTGCAAACATGTTCGAACCTGACTAAGTAGCTGCTCGGCAGAGCTGTAAGGCCGAGACACCGCGGGCAGCCGCCCAAGAAGAACCCACTGACCTACTCGAGTGGGCCCATACAGATTTTGGAATCTGCAATCATGCCGTGGAATAAGCATGCTGGATAGTGAGTCTGATCCAACGTGCAATTGACTGTTTTGAAGCAGGACACCCAATCTTGTTGGGACCGTAAAGAACAAACAGCGAGTCCGATTTCCTGTGACGAGCTGTTCTCTTCACATACACCTTCAAAGCCCTCACAACATCCAAAGACTTTGAAGTAACAGAGGTGTCGGTAACAACCGGAACCACAATTGGTTGGTTGATGTGAAACGCCGACACCACCTTAGGAAGAAACTGCTGACAAGTCCTGAGTTCAGCTCTGTCCTCATGAAAGATTAAATAGGGACTCTTGTGAGACAACGCCCCCAGCTCCGACATGTCTTGCTGAAGCCAAGGACAACAGTGTGACGGTTTTCCACGTAAGATATTTTATGTGTATCTACTGTAATGGTTCAAACCAGTCCGATATGAGGAACTGCAGCACCACTTGAGATCCCAAGGTGCCGTAGGAGGCACAAAGGGAGACTGGATGCGCAGAACCCCTTTCAAGAACGTCTGGACCTCAGGAAGAGAAGCCAATTATTTCTGAAAGAAAATGGACAAGGCTGAAATCTGGACCTTTACGGAGCCTAGACGTAGGCACACATCCACACCCGACTGCAGAAAAAGCAGGAAACGTCCTAGATGAAATTCCACGGCAGAATATTTTCTGCTCTCACACCAAGAGACGTATTTCTTCTAAATACGGTAGTAATGTTTAGACGTTACCCTTTTCCTGGCTTGGATCATAGTCGGGATGATCTTATCAGGAATCCCTGTCCTGGCTAGAATCAGCCATTCAACTTCCATGCCGTGAAACGTAGCCGTGTTAAGTCTTGATAGACGAATGGCCCCTGTTGCAGGAGATCCTTGCGAAGAGGGAGAGGCCGCGGATGTTCCAGTAGCATCTCCAGAAGGTCCGCGTACCAGGCCCTTCTTGGCCAATCCGGAGCAATGATAATTGCTTGAACTTTTTATTCTTTTTAGAATTCTTGGGATCAGTGTAAGTGTAGGGAACACGTACGCCATCTGATAGACCCATGGGGTTGTCAGAGCGTCCACTGCCACTGCCTGTGGGTCTCTCGACCTGGAACAATACCGTTTGAGCTTCTTGTTGAGACGAGAGGCCATCATGTATATTTGTGGACATCCCCATCGACGTGTCAAGCACCTCAACACCTTCGGGTGAAGGCCCCACTCCCCCGGGTGCAGGTCGTGTCTGCTGAGGAAGTCTGCTTCCCAGTTGTCTACTCCCGGAATGAAGACAGACGACAATGCCGCAGCGTGTTTTTCTGCCCAAAGGAGAATTCTTGATACCTCTGACATTGCTGCTCTGCTTTTTGTTCCTCCCTGTCAGTTTATGTACGTTAATGCCGTCACATTGTCCGACTGAACCTGAATGGCCAGGTCTTGAAGAAGATAAGAGGCCTGCAGAAGGGCTTTGTATACAGCCCTGAGTTCCAGAATGTTGATTGGAAGGACGACTTCCTGACTTGACCATCTACCTTAAAACTGCAACCCCTGGGTGACTGCTCCCCAACCTCTGAGGCTTGCATCTGTGGTTAGCAGAATCCAATTCTGAATCCTGAACCGACGGCCCTCGATCAGGTGAGAAGTCTGGAGCCACCATAAAAGGGAGATCCTGGCCTTTGGCGACAGACGGATCCTCTGGTGCATGTGAAGATGCGATCCGGACCAGTTGTCCAACAGATCCAGTGGGAAGGGCCTCGCATGAAACCTTCCGTACTGAAGCGCCTCGTAATAGGCCACCATTTTCCCCAGAAGGCGAATGAATAGATGCACCGATATCCGGGTTGGCTTCAGGACATCCCGAACCATCGACTGGATTACCAATGCCTTTTCCAACGGAAGAATAACTTTCTGTGGCTCTGTGTCCAGTATCATTCCCAGAAATGGATGCCTCCGAGTTGGCTCTAAATGAGATTTCGGAAGACTTAGAATCCACCCGTGATCCAGGAGTAGTTTGGTTGTGAGACCAATGCTGCCCAACAACCTTTCCCTGGACGGTGCCTTTATCAGAAGATCGTCTAGGTACGGAATTATGTTCACTCCTACTTGCGAAGGACAAACATCATCTCTGCCATCACCTTGGTGAACACCCTCGGTGCCGTGGAGACACCAAATGGCAGGGCCTGGAACTGGTAGTGACAGTCCTGCAGTGCAAAGCGTAGATAAGCCTGGTGAGACGGCCAGATCAGAATGTGAAGGTACGCATCCTTGATATACAGAGACACTAGCAATTCCCCCTCGTCCAGACCTGAGATCACCGCTCTTAGAGAAAACATCTTGAATTTGAACACTCATAAGTACGGGTTCAACGATTTTAGATTCAAAATCGGTCTCACCAAACTGTCCGGTTTCGGTACCACAAACAAGTTAGAATAGTACCTCTTGTTTTGCAGATGAGATGGAACTGGAACAATGACCTGAGTCTGTTCCAGTTTTTGAATGGCATCCAGTAAGGTTATTCTTGCCTCTTGTGAAGCTGGTAAGCCTGATTTGAAGAATCTGTGAGGTGGGAGCTCCTGAAACTCCAGTCTGTAGCCCTGGGAAATAAGATCTATGACCCAGGGATCCTGGCATGATGTTGTCCAGATGTGACTGAAATTTTTTAGTCGGGCTTCCACCTGCCAGTCTTCCAGGCCACACGGTCCACCGTCATTTAGAAGGCTTTGAGGAAGCAGAACTGGAGCTCTGTTCCAGAGAACCGGCAGTTGCTGGTTTTCGTGGTTTACCTCTAGCGCCTCTGTTGGCAGTAGAAGATCCATTGACTTTGCCCTTAAACTTGGCAGTCCGAAAGGACTGTAGGGTAGGTCCTGAGTAGGTCTTCCTGGTTAGGGGAGCTGCAGAAGAAAGATATGTGGACTTACCCGCAGTAGGTTTGGAGATCCATTTGTCCAGTTCATCTCCAAATAAGGCCTCTCCTGTGAATGGTAGGCCTTCCACGCCTTTCCTGGAGTCTGCGTCGGCAGTCCACTGGTGTAACCATAGGCCCCTGCGTGCTGACACTGCCATAGCAGTGGTGCGTACATTAAGCAAACCTACTTCTTTTATGGCTTCCACCATAAAGTTCGCAGAGTCCTGTATATGTTGCAGGAGTAACACAATCTCCCCCCTAGATAAGGAATCCAACCGTTCAATAAGGTTACCCGACCATTTAGCAATGGCTGTAGTAATCCATGCACATGCTATAGTGGGTCTCTGAGCCACCCCAGCAGCTGTGTACAAGGATTTGAGTGTAGTCTCAATCTTACGATCAGCTGCGTCTTTCAGGGAGACTGCACCAGGGACGGGTAACACAATCTTCCGTGATAACCTGGACACAGATGCATCCACTATCGGTGGGCTTTCCAATTTTTTCCTGTCCTCAGGAGGAAAAGGAAAAGATGAGATTAACCTTTTAGGAATTTGAAATTTCTTATCAGGATTAACCCACGGTTCTTCAAACAGGGTATTCAATTCCTTTGACACAGGAAAAGTGACTGAGGAATTTTTTACATTAAAAGAAGATTCCTCACACTCCTCTGTCACCTTATCAGGAATTTGTAGTACATCTCTGATAGCCTCTATAAGAGCCTGTATTCACTGTGACAGAGCAGCATCCCCCCCTTCTGAATCCACCACCCCCTCCTCCATGTCTGACCCCTCAGCTTCAGATTGCAGGATATGGGCCAGAGATCGTTTTTGTGGACAAATGGCAAGGGACTGAGATGCTTGTTTGGGGACGGAGTCTCTGTTCATAATCTCATCCACAGACTGTCTTAAGTATTGCGTCTCTTTCTCATATGCAGGACAATTTATTACAGATATTAGAAATAATTCCTTTGAGGGAATCCAGCCACGTTGGTTCAGCCCCACTAGCCTGAGAAGGTCCACTACACTGAGTACATAGGAGTGAGCTCCCTGGGGAAGAGGAACACTCTGCCATACATGAAACACATTCTTTGCCTGACATATTGTAAATGTGACAGCACACACACACACACACACACACACACACACACACACACACACACACACACACACACACACACACACACACACACACACACACATACAGGAAAGGTTAAAAACACAATTAACCCACAAAGAGCCCTTCCAGGGAGACACAGAGGTATTTGGAGCCAGCACACCGCGCCCTTATTGCTAATGCCAAGCTTAGCCGGGTCGCAGACTAAGCACCCAGATTGGGGACTTAGTACACTAATAATTGCTCCCCCCTGCTATGACCCCCTGGTACCGCTGAAGTAATCTGGAGTCACACCGGAGGTGCTGCGCTCCCTGTCAGTCAGCGTCTGTGTCCACTGCAGAGGGAAAATGGCGCTGGTGAGCTGCTAAATCCTCTCATAGTGAAGCACTGCCCCTTCAATAGCGCTCGGTCTTCCCGCTTTTTTTTTATACTGGCTGAGGTAAATTGTACTTAAAATGGAGACAGAACCGTTTTAAGGCTTAATTTGCCAGTGTAAGTACTGTGTACAGTGTACCGAGACGCAGTTGTGTACGGAGTCTGGAGACGCAATCCACCCCGGTTAGAAGCCGTGCATCTCCGTACCCTCATGCCAGCTTAGTACTCACCATTCTTCTTTCTTCTGGCCCTGTTAGGGATGGCGGCGTGCTGCGGGAATGTACGCTCGCCGTGGTGGGGCATGCAAATATTTCCCTCAGTGTCCTGTCAGCGGGGAACGGGATCATTAACCCTTCAAGAGGTTGCGCCGTTCCCCCCCCCCCTAAGTCCCACGAAGCAGGCAGGCTGGTGCCTACCAGTCCTGCCTGAAAATAACAAACAGATAAAATAAATGCAGAAAACTCTTCAGGAGCTTACATAAGCGTGACCGCCTCCTCCGGGCACATTTTCTAAATGGAGTCTGGTAGGCAGGGCATAGAGGGAGGAGCCAGCCCACACTATCAAATTCTTAACGTGCCCATGGCTCCTAGCAGACCCGTCTATACCCCATGGTACTAAATGGATCCCCAGTATCCTCTCGGACATAAGAGAAATGGGCTAAAATATATGTCCAATTATAGCCCATTTTTATTGTGCAGTAAATGACCCGTTTTTGTCCGATAAGTGGGATTGCACAAAAACGGGTCTCTGGCGGCTGCTTATCGCGAAATAATGCTTCGAGCGCTTGAGACACCCGAGGCATAAACCTCGATAACTGCCACATATGGGGGCTAAGTGGATAAAACCAGGCCGATCCTTTAGCTGCGTTAAATTACCGCAGTTAACTGGTTGCTGGCCTAAAGATCTAAATAATTAGTAACATTTGGCCATCATACCTGTAAAGTTCCCATTGTGTTGTTCTCTACCCATTCCAATGCGCCTCTGTTCACAATCAGTGCCATTCTCTGCCATTTCATATGTCAACTGAAGTTGAATCTGAGAGGGGGAATAAAGAAAGAAAAAAAGTGGTCACGCTTGCATGCATAAACACTATGGCTGTTCACAAGCATTTATATATTCATAAAGCAGGGAAATGAAACACTTGATTAACGAGGTTACAAGGATATTTGCAAAGAAACATAATAACTAGATTTGCTACCTGAAGCCCTGCAAAAGGAGCTCTTAATATGTATATACACTAGTGGCTGCACTCCAATAAAGCAGATGGAATTGTAATAAAAACATATTGTGCAATACTCTCAATACAATATACTCAAGGGCCCTACACATATGGCGATGTGCCGCCGAGGTGTCCGACGGCCGATACGAACGGCGGCCGAACCAGCAGTGTGTAGGGGGGGGGGGGGGGGGGGGGAAGCTGGGGGGGAGTGAACTTTCTTCACTCCCCTTGTCACCTGGCTCCATAGCACTGCATGCTAATATGGATGAGATTGTCCATATTTTCATGCATGCATAAGCGACGGGGCACCAACGATGAACGAGCGCAGGGCCGCGCATCGTTCGTCGTTGCTGCCTCCACACTGAACGATATGAACGAAATCTGCCAGTGTGTAGGGCCCGTCAGAGTTATTCAACATTGCAGAGAATTTTTCCTGCATGTGTAAAAGGGAACAAAAAAACAATAAAGGGTGTGTAAATCTCTGAAGCGCAATCTTAATGGTTGACTGGTCTAATTTTTGTGGTGTGAGCACAGCACCCAAAACCTGACGGTTGTTTCAATAACCTGTCAGATCAGCTCCCAACATAAAGGGAGCTGCACGACATTCATCATTCCCAATGAGCCTATATGTAGTATGCACATGATTGGGTCAACATTGAACAATCTTTAGGGACATTTATCGTTATAACAGGAATGATAAGTCAGCGGTGTGTATACTGCAGATTGGATAGTCGGGACGTAGTTATGTGACCGGCGGTCTACACCTCCCCCTACATCCCGCCCCCTGAGAATGCAGATAGTCGGCATGCCGATTAGCAGGGACTATTCCCACTCGTGGGTATCCACAACACCCACAGAGTGGGAATACAATCTGTAGCGACCGCAGGTCGGCACTGAGCCCGCAAGAGGCTTGTTGAGCTCGCCCACCCCCCCTCGTCGGCATTCCGCTCCCGGGATTCCGGTGGTCTCCTTACCACATGTACCTAACCCATAACACAGAAATTACCTTATTTATTAACAGCTATTTATATATCGCCAGAATATTACATTGCGCTTCACAAATCGGAACAGCAATAAGACTAGACTGGTTAGTAAGAAACTAAAGTAATCTACAAGAAGGACCTTCCATTGAAAAAAAAGAAGAATGATATCACTGTGGTCAGTGAGGGCCAATACAGCTCCCCTGGGTTGAAGTTCTCCCTCCCATTAACTTATTGCTTGCATTTTTAACCTTAATAAACACACATACTAAAACGAAACCATTTGATACAGGGTGATTCTCCAGGAAGTGAGCATAAAGTCCAGTGCATCACACACTTTTCATTTCTATTCCTTTTGAACTGGTCTGTTAAGAAATTGTTGTTATATGAAAACTTAATTGCTTGGTAGCACGGCCTTACCCTATAACTTAAGACCCACTAAAATCTTGGTATTTTGGAGAAGTATGTGGTTTGAATTTGTGTAGCTGTCCCGTGCATCACGGAGAATCGCCCTACATATTTTTTTACTGTTTCTAGAGCTACTTGTAGGTTCTACATACAGCAAACGCAAATAAGTAGAATTGGAAGAAGTGCTATTGAAAGAAGTAAAACTTGAGCAGTTTGCATTGCTACATCACAGCATTGGGTTTCTTGGTGTAATTCTAACTATGGTCATATATGTGTGGAGTTTTCCTGTTCTCTGTGTGTTTACATGGATTTTTCCAGGTACTCTGGTAATCTCTTACAGTCTATAAACATAATGATAGGTTAACATAGGTTAATATAGTATGTTTGTTCGTAAGGCATCACAAAGCTATGACACAAGTACAAATCAATCAAAATAGAAATCATACAGTTTTTCCCTCGCAGATATTCCCCCAAAGCCAGGTGGCAGACTGTGGGAGGAAGAGAAAGACTAGGCAGAAGGAGCAGCTGGGATCATCCATCCAGCAAGGGTGGCCCTGCAGAGTGACCATATCTGCTGATCATGGCACCCTCTCACTATCCAATGTCAGCGCACTCTGCAAGCAGGGCCAGCCACAGGACTGTAAGAAAAATGCAGAGTCAAGCGTTCATCAAAAAGGCGCTGGGGAGAACACTGCATACATGAACACAGATCAAAAGTGCACGGAGGCTGACACATGAGGTGCAGAAGTGAGACAAAAAGGTAGACAAGGCCCTGCAGTCTGGAAGTGGAGGACATCCCAGCAGGGTCATTCCATGTCAGTTCAACCAGGCGTATCCACCACCCATCTCAGATTTTTATGAAAATGTTTTAGTTGAGAGAGGATGTTAAAACAACTTTCTCATATGTCCTAGAGGATGCTGGGGACTCCGTAAGGACCATGGGGTATAGACGGGATCCGCAGTAGACATGGGCACACTAAAAGACTTTGAATGGATGTGAACTGGCTCCTCCCTCTATGCCCCTCCTCCAGACCTGTTAGATTCTGTGCCCAGGAGTGACTGGACACACACAGGGGAGCTCTACTGAGTTTCTCTAAAGACTTTATTGTTATGTTTTTTATTTTCAGGGAGACCTGCTGGCTACAGGCTCCTTGCATCGTGGGAGTGAGGGGAGAGAAGTCAGACCTACTTCTTCTTAGTTCAAGGGCTCTGCTTCTTAGGCTACTGGACACCATTAGCTCCAGAGGGTTCGATCACTTGGTGCGCCTAGCTGCTTGTTCCCGGAGTAGCGCCGTCACCCCCCTCACAGTAGCCAGAAGAAAGAAGCCGGGTAAGTATTAGAAGAACAGAAGGCTTCAGTTGGCAGAAGACTTCAGTAATGGAGGTACAGCGCAGCGGTAGCGCTGCGCTCCATGCTCCCACACACCAATGGCACTCACAGGGTGCAGGGCGCTGGGGGGGAGCGCCCTGGGCAGCAGTTACTGAGGGTCTATTTTACACTGGCAAGAAAGCATACTCGGTGCCCGGGCACCGTGTACGATACCCCGGCCAGTATAACAGCGCCATTGCTACCACACACCAACGGTTTTACATGGGTGCAGGGCGGGCACCCTGGACAGCAGTATGTGTGTATATATATATATATATATATATATATATATCTCAATCAATCGGGAAAAACAGGTATACAGTGTGTAGACACTATATACGGTCCCCTGCCTGCATAACAAGCTATATTCATAACGGGGCTGAAGCGCGCCGAAAAGGGGCGGGGCTTAGCCCTCACAACAGTGTTCAGCGCCATTTTCTCTCTGTCCCCGCCAAAAATATGTACAGTGCAAATGAGGGGGGGGGGGGGGGGCACAGTGTTTTAGTGTTATATTGTGGGAAATATAGCACTATTTGTTAGATAATGGGCATGTAATCATTGTTGTGCATATTTCTCTGTGTGTTCCCTGTCAGATATACCCACTATAGTCCACATGTGTCGACATGCGTGAGTACTCTGTCACAAACAGCTATGGGGATCACTGTCGGCATCGCCGACGCCTGTTGGTACTTGATACAGTAGATGCAGAGTCAACAGGTCGTTAGTTGTATGCTTGTCAAAAGTAAACAATGTATGGGAGACACAGTAGTATGTGGGTGACCCTGTCGGCACCAACTATTACAGGGTGTAAATTAACATGCTCTAACTGCCTTATACCTGTATAGGTATATGTATGGTAAGGTTCCATGGGCCTGTAGCTCGAGCACAGACATGGTAGTATATGTGGGGGAGTGTTATTAAAATTATTTATGTATACTTCCCTCGGACCCCTCGGGGTCGCAAATGTTATTTTGCCTGCTTACTACTCCCTGCCGTCGACGAATACTAGGTGTTCTGTCGACCATAAGGGTTTCCTGTTAGATCCACAATTGGGGCATTCAGTACATGGTCATACACATCCAGAACACATTAATGTCACTAGGGACCTGACGGTTCCGGACAATCCGCTCATATGTATGATATGTATATGTATATATATATATATATATATATATATATATATATATATATATATATATATATATATATATATATATATATATATATATATATATATATATATATATA
Organism: Pseudophryne corroboree; assembly: GCF_028390025.1. Taxonomy (NCBI): domain Eukaryota; kingdom Metazoa; phylum Chordata; class Amphibia; order Anura; family Myobatrachidae; genus Pseudophryne; species Pseudophryne corroboree. Next base: position 510,304,060 of record NC_086445.1, read on the forward strand.
TATATATATATATATATATATATATAGGATATGTGTGTATTTGTGTATTACATATTATGATTTATAATGAATGCTGAAGTAAAAGTATTCCTTCTCATGTGCTGGTCGCTCTGTTGATAAAGCTCTAGGTCGGCCGTGACGAGTTGGTCTCAGATCCTCACAAGGAGTCCGAATGTTTATTCTTTTCCCGCCGCGGATAGAATATGGTGAAAGTCAACTCCTGGTCGACATGGGGCCCTGTCACAAAGGATCGTACACAGGAAGCTAAGTGATATTTTATTTCTATGCTTTAGAGTTATTTGCATTACATGCACATGGGGGAGTGTTTATATTCGGAAAGGTATCCGATAGAATTACCCTAAAGAGAGTAGGGGATGTTTCTTATGTTGAGTCTTCTCTATAACATGACGGCAGGAGGTGTGGCCGGGGGAATGCTGAAGCTGACTCCGAGAGATACTGGAGTTTCTTCCTGGGACGGTGTACAGCTGTTTGAGGATGCCTCAGTTCAGTCACTCTCGGCGGATACCACTGGTAAATCTAACTTCGTGAGTTAGACTCCTTCACAACGGTTGGTGATGCATTCTGTTGTGGGATGCAGTCATTTTAACCGTTTCTATACCGTTCTTTTTTCCCTTTCGGTGCAGATAGCGGAAGGTGAAAAGGTAAGAGTTCTGCAGCCTTATTGGGTTCGCAGAAGCGGATGTCGTTTTCTGTTTCTACCACATCCATCGCATGTCGCTGGGTCTATCTGGCTGGAGCCCACTCCGGTGGGAACTCATCTACTACTTTTCAGTCAGTCCGGGAATGGACTAGGACCTGTGAGTTAATTATAGAATCCAAAGGGGACATTCTGGCGTTTACAGTTGTTTCCCCTCACTGATTTTTCAAATAGATCTTGCCGTTTCCCCTCTGGAAGGGGAGGTAGTACGCGACGCCATAGCAGAGTTGCGTCAGGTTCAGGGTATTGTCCTGATGTCCCTGTTTAAAAAAAAAAAAAAAAAAGAGAAAGAAATACAAAGATTTCTCCTTACGAAGTTGAACTACAGGATGGAATCTCTCAGACCAGGGAGCTCCAGCACGTAAAGATAGAAAGGGGTTTAAATGCGTTTTTCTCCGCATTCAGCTTACCTGGGTGGATATCCAGGATTGTCTTTGCCATTTCACCGGAGTGATGGCAGTAGGATGATATTCTTTCAATAGTAAGAGCCATCGTTATTTCTGTACTGGGACACTCTCCTGATTAAGGCGAGGTAAAGACACAAGTGGTGCAAATCGTTGTTTCTTTCTGACTGTTCTTCAACACAGGGGAAGCCTGTTATTCCCAATGACGTAGACGTCGGAGGTGGGTATCAGAGTAGATACAGAACGGTTGAAGTTCTGTGTGTTCCTGTGGAAAGAGGTCTGAGGATCCGGAGTTGGATCAGATTTGCAGTGACAATCCATCAATATGTTCCGTTGATGAAGAAGATGGGTGCGGCCTAAGGGGCCTTTTTCGGTGAGCTGGTCAAATGCCAGAGTGGTTTCACGGGGCCAGTTGGAAATGTGGCCCGGGTCTCACCTGCACATGCGCCGGAATATAATCCTAATGGCCAGGATATCGCTCCTGTGGTGTCTGCTCTGTTCTCACCTCCTAGAGGGACGAAGGTTCGGAATCCAGGATGAGATCCTGGTGTCCATGCATGCAGATTTTCGAGACTGGGGAGCAGTCCTTGCAAGGGAAGTATTTCCAGAGGAAAAGGTCAAGCTGGGAAGCTTGTCTGCAATAAGCTTTCTTGAATTAAGAGCTATTTTCAATGAACATATGCTTCATGATCTGCCCGTGTTAATTCTGTCAGACGATTTGACAGTAGTGATGTAAGTAAGCCGCTAGGGCGGAACAAGGAGCAAAGCGGCAATGGCAGAAGCCGAAAAAGGTTTTCCGCTGGGTGAAAAGACTGGTAAACGCTATATTCGCAGCCTTCGTTCCGGATGTGAACGACGGAGAAATAGATTCCTCTGCAGACGCGATCTCCATCCAGGAGAAATACAGTCGTCATCGAGAAGTTTTCACTGAAGTGACAAGTCTTTGAGGAGTGCCTCAAGTCGACATGCTGGCGTCTCGCCTCAACGAGAGATCTCAGGGATATTGTTCCGGGTCAAGGGACACTCAAGATATAGCAGTGGACGTCCTCGGGACTTCTTGAGTGTTTTCAGTCAATGTGTCCCCTTCGTTTTCACTCTTCGGAAGGTGATAAACGTAAGAAGAACAAAGGTTCAGGCGATCCTCATTGTTCCGGTCTAACCAAGGAGGGCTTGGTATCCGGTTTCTTCAAGGTTTATTCATAGAAGACCCATGGCCTCTTCCTCTACGTGAGGAACTGTTACAGCAAGATCCGGGCGTGTATCAAGACTTACTGCAGCTGCGTTTGACGGCGTGACGGTTGAACGCCATATTCTAGTCAGAAAGGCTATTCCCAGTGAAGTCATTTCCACACTTCTTCAGGCTAGAAAAGAAGTAACGGCAAAGCCTTACCACCGTGTTTGGAGACAATATGCGTCTTGGTGTGAATCCAAGAAGCCTACTATAAAAAACTTTCAGCTGGGTCGTTCTTCTCCATTCTTTGCAAGCAGGTGTGGGTGCAGGCCTAAACATTTAAGTGCGGTTTTGGCCTTATACATTTTCTTTCAAGAAAAAATTGGCAACCTTTCCGGAAGTTCGGACCTTCGTGAAAGGAGTACTACGCATCCAACCTCCATTTGTGCCCCCGTTGGCACTGTGGGACTTTGATGTGGTGTTGCGTTTTCTTGTGTCACACTGTTTGGAACCTTTGTGAAAGGTTGTGTTAAAATTTCTCTTTTGGAAAGTGGTCATGCTATTGGCTTTGACGTCCGCAAGGCGGGTGTCCGAAGTAGCAGCTTTGTCTCACAAGAGCCCTGTTTGATCTTCCATGTGGATAGAGAGGAATTGAGAACTCGGTTAATAGTTCTGCCAAATGTGGTTTCTGGGTTTCGCAGAAATCAGCCTATTTGATGCAGGTGGTTACTTCGGCATTAGCTGATTCAAAGCCTCTCGATGTAGGCAGGGCTTTTTAATATTTAGGTTGCCAATTTAGCTCAGATTGGGGAAACAGAGGCTTTGTTTGTCTGGTATGCTCCCAGCATGATTGTTACACGCTGGATCTGTGATACGATTCGGCGTGCTCGTTCTACGGCTGGATTGTCATTACCGAAGTCGGTGGAGATCCATTGTACTAGGAGGATGGGCTCTTCTTGGGCGGTTGCCCGAGGAGTCTCGGCGGTTCAACTTTGCCGAGCGGCTACTTGGTCGGGTTCAAACACTTTTGCTATACTCTACAAGTTTGATACCCTGGCTGATGGGGACCTTTTGTTTGCTCAATCGGTGCTACAGAGTCGTCTGCACTCTCCCGCCCGGTCTGGAGCTTTGGTATAAACCCCATGGTCCTTACAGAGTCCCCAGTATCCTCTAGGACGTATGAGAAAATAGGATTTTAATACCTACCGGTAAATCCTTTTCTCTTAGTCCGTAGAGGATGCTAGGCTCCCGTCCCAGTGCGTACTGTGTCTGCAGTTATTGGTTATGGTTACACTCTTGTGGTGTTTCTTTTCTGTCAGGTTGTTGCTGACGTTGTTCATGCCATGGCATGCGGTGTCTTATTATTGGTTGTGTTGACACACAGGTTGTGTTACATATTTTCTCAGCATGTGGCTGTATATGTTTTCATGCCATTGGCTGGTATTCTATTGAATGCAACGTTTGCGGTATGTTCGTGGTATGAGCTGGTATGACACTCACTGTGTTTAAACAATAAATTCTTTCCTCGAAATGTCCATCTCCCTGGGCACAGTTTTCTAACGGAGGTCTGGAGGAGGGGCATAGAGGGAGGAGCCAGTTCACACCAATTCAAAGTCTTATAGTGTGCCCATGTCTACTGCGGATCCCGTCTATACCCAATGGTCCTTACGGAGTCCCCAGCATCCTCTACGGACTAAGAGAAAAGGATTTACCGGTAGGTATTAAAATCCTATTATTTCTGCCAAATATCTCGACTGTCTGTCAATTCGTTTATTATATATCGATTTTTCAATTCGTTAAATCATTTACTAATCGCGGCTTCTTTATTCAGGTTATTTGAATTATGACGGGTGTTTTTTGAGGGATCACCATGTAATTTGGACCCCACAAAATTTGCACCAAATCACTTTAACTGCCTTAAGTATCGAGTTACAGCAAAAATGCACGTTTTTCTAAAATACTTAAAAACACTAGGTTCAATCAACATTAGATATCCCAATTTTTTTTAAGGTGCTTAACAAAGGTATACATTATTACCACATAAAAAATCAGCATGGTGCTCTGTTTCATAGTGGAGAAAAAGAATCATGAAGTTGACGTTCAATTACTGTTGTGTTGCATACATAATTAACACAAGAAACCATGAAATTTAAAAACTTAAACAACTTGAGTCCATTACATAAGTTGAGTCAACAATCTCATTAACTTACATTAACTTTCCCTTGTTTGGAACCTGTTGTAACGGTCTGTAATTTTCCCTAAAGTGTCAGCAGACAGTGCCTTCCAGTCCTTCCCTGGATAGTGGGCACTTCCATTACACAGGGAACATGAATAAAAGGAACAAACAGAAGTGCAAAGGCATCGCACAGCGGTGATGCCTTTGCACTTCAGGAGTAGCTCCCGACCAGCGCAGCTTTAGCGTGTTGGCCGGGAGCTACTCATCGCTCCCCAGCCTGCAGCGGCTGCGTATGAAGTCACGCAGACGCTGCAGGCCGCTCCCCGCACGGTCCGACCACGCCTGCGTTGGCCGGACCGCGCCCACAAAACGGTCGGCCAAACGGCGCCGTTCCGTCCCCGCCCAGCGACCGCCTCTGCCTGTCAATCAGGCAGAGGCGATCATAGCCCAGCTACGGCCGCCTGGCATGCGCCGGCGCACCACTGCATCGGCGCATTGGGTACCCATTCGCTCAGCTGCGATAAAAAGCAGTGAGTGAATGGGTCAGAATGACCCCCCAATATACCAGATGTTATTGTACACTGCTGCTATGTATGTTCCAGGTTGCAGATCACTTTTGTCTATATTTTTTTACGACTGTGGTCATAGTAACACTAAATGGGTTATGCAATTAACCACGGTAAATTAACGTAGCTAATTATCCCACCGGGGGCTATCCAATTAGCCCGGTAAAGCCGCGGCTCGCGCAGGCAGGCTAAACTAAACCCACGGAAACTGGGCTGTTTCTACCAAAAACACACAGGTTTCACTGAACCTGTGGGTTTTTGGGAGAAACTGTAATTGAATAGCCTGAAAAAAATAAAAATATGGGTGAAAAATCGCCCAATGTATTTTTACCTGTAATTGGATAACCCCCAAACTGTGGTTCCTGCTGTCTTCACATGTCGTCTGATGACAATCGGAATATGTGCAGTTCATCATAACTAATAGGCTGAAATTGGTGATGAGCAAGTGTTCCTACCACAGTTTTTGCTGTTTCTAGATGGCTATGCAGCTTGGTTTTGCAGTCTTGTATTTCATTTTGTGACATGTAGAAAAACTTTATGCCATGTATCTTTTCAGCCCAGCTATACAGGTCCAAAGGTGTCAAGATGTGATGAGTTTCCACTGCTTGCAGACTGGTGAGGGTGGCTAGACGTTTACTAGCACCATCACTAAAGTAGTGAACATACTCCAATTTTAGTAATAGTTCCTCTAAGTGTTTCATAACTACCGTAATGAAGGCATGCACAGTTATGGCTACATGGTCATGGGTATCACTTATAACACGCAAACTCACACAGTTTAAAGTGTCACACGATCAACTTGCCTAAAAAACAAATGTAGCCACGCTAATCGTAGCCTTGCGGCAAGTGTGCCCGCAAATGCACGCCTATGGAGCGAATGCCGGTTGTGATCAGTCGCAGCACAGCGCATTCGCACTATGCCGCGACGTGTATGCCATGCACACGCATCGCAGCATAGATGAACGTGGCTCTAACTGTATACAGCAAATGGGTAGTGTTGTTTGTGAATTGTCCCAGTGGAATCCTTGAATTGCATCCCAACACACAAATTAATAATTTTCTGCAAAATCTAGTAATACATAGCTTTTGTTTCTGGTAGAATGGTTTTCTTCAACTGGCGTAGGTATTCAGCCTGCGACTTTGCTGTATACAGATGGGCTTTTGCATCATCAACAGCACTACAAATAACTTCACAGAATTTTTCCACAGTACTAGCGATTGTAACCAATTTACTGTGGACCCACTGCTTACAGTATAAACAATTGTGTCATCATCCATGTCCCTATCATGAAAAAGTTTTCCAACTATTTTCTGAAGTGCTTCCAGACCTGGGCATTTATGTCACATCGATGAAGCATCCAAGTTTTTGATACTGAAGAACAAACAAGGATTTCAGTTAGGTCTTTGGAGTACATTTTTAGTAGTAGAACAGCAGCCATTAATTTTTTATGTTTTGGTGAGTTTCGCAGACACACACAGAATGTATACCTCTTGCAGCAGCGCTAACTAACACACCATGTAGATCGTCAGAAACAAACCTTAGACAATCTAACTTGAATGTTTGGAGAAAGGTATTTGAAAGCAAGATAAAGCTCTTTCAAGTTTACTAGTAGCCTTTTCTGTTTGTAAATCCTTTTTCCTCCTGGAACTTTTACAGAAACAGACTTTCTTTCCAGGGCACATGCGAGAAGGCTCATCTTTGTAAAACTGCTGTACCTGATGAACAATTTGTACAGGAAGAGATTTCCCTCGATATTTTTCAGGTTCTGCCAGTATGCCATGGGTTTCATTAAGTTTTCTTGATTGTCTTACTATATATTCTGTGAGATTAAATAAGTTAGGAACTCAAGTTATGTTAAAGTTTTAAAATTTCATGATTTCTTGTGTTAATCATGTATACTATACAACAGTAATTGAACGTCAACTTCATGATTTTTTTTTCTCCACTATGAAACAGAGTACCATGCTGATTTTTTTGTGTGGTAATAATGTATACCTTTGTTAAGCACATAAAAAAAATTGGGATATCTAATGTTGATTGAACCTAGCATTTTTAAGTCTTCGAAAAATGTGCATTTTTACCGTAACTCAAACCATAAAGCAGAAATAGTAATTTTGTTTGGATTTTTGGATTCGGGAGGATTAGTTACCTTAGGGGTCCAAATTTCATGGTGATTCCTTAATAAACACCCATGATACTTCAAATAAACTGTATAAAGAAGCTGCGATAAGTAAATAATTTAATACATTGAAAAATAAACGTTATGGTAAGAACTTACCGTTGATAACACCAACAGGATCCACAGGATAACAATGGGATATGATGAAGACAGCGGATTTGCACCAATCGGTCAAAGCTTTTCCGGCCTCCCAGCATGCAATGGGCCCGTCCATATATCCCCGCCTCTTTGCTCAGGCAAATCAGTTGTATTCCAAAGCTCAAGGCAGGAGCATCATAGATAGCCCTAATCAGGCGATAAGAACACACATACACACCCTTCTGTACAAGAAGGAAGAGGTAAGTGAGTAAAAGGATCCTCAAATCAGGTGCGTCACGGTGGGATCCCTGTGGATCCTGTGGACTTAGGAGAAATACCGTTATCAACGGTAAGTTCTTACCATAACGTAGATTTCTCCGGCAGGGTCCGCAGGTTATCCACAGGATAACAATGGGATTTCCCAAAGCAATTTAGTAGTGGGGACGCTCCTGATTGGACAGGAGAACCCTTCGCCCGAATTCAGCGTCCTGAGAGGCAAAGGTATCCAAGGCATAATATCTAATGAATGTGTTAATGGAAGACCATGAGGCTGCCTTACATATCTGTTCTGCTGAAGCAGCACGTTGTGCTGCCCATGACGGACCTACCTTACGAGTAGAGTGAGCAGAGACATTAGCCGGAACAGGGAGATCAGCCTGAGAATATGCTTCTGAAATCGTCATCCGAAACTATCTTGCCAGTGTCTGCTTATCAGCAGGCCATCCTCTCTTGTGAAGTCCGTAGAGAACGAAGAGAGAATCTGTCTTTCTGATGGTACTGGTACGATCCACGTAGATCCTTAATGTACGGACCACGTCCAGCGATGCATCTTAGATTCTGAATCAGCTTTCCACGTATGTAGCCAAACTGCTCTGCGAGCAGCTATTGTTGAAGCTGATGCCCTGGAGGTAATAGTACCCATATCCAATGCTGCTTCTTCTAAGAACATTGCAGCCTGTTTTATATGAGCTATATGGGATTTTTGCTCTCTAGAAGCTATAGAAAAATCCCCCTCCAATGAATCAGCCCAGGCAGCCACTGCCTTTGCCATCCAAGCTGAAGCCGTGGCTGGCCTTATGACTACCCCAGACAGGGAAAAAAGTTTTTTAGAAAACCATCCACTCTCCTATCCGTGACATCATTTAATGATGTTAAAGGCAAAGATAATGTAGATTTTTGCACTAATCGAATTACATGCATATCTACTTTAGGAGCCACCTCCCTTTTTAAACAATCCCCAGCTGGAAGAGGATAATTGGAATTCCATTTCTTAGGAATTCTAAACTTCTTATTGGGCATAGCCCAAGCCTCTCCCATAATTTCCGTCAGCTGATCTGACCCTGGAAACTCAGTCTTAACTGTTTTGGGACGTTTAAACAGGTGCCTTGGTTTTTAACACAGGCTCTGCTGAATCCTCTAAGGATAGAATGACATTAATTGCATTAATTAACTCAGCTACTGTATATCCACTGAGCTGAGACCTTCCTCCTCCTCTTCGTATACAGAAGTAGAAATAATTGAGCTTTCATCTTCTGATGAATCCTCATCTGAATCATGTGTAGCCTGTGAGGGTGAAGATTTACTTACCACCGGCTCATCAGCTTGTTTCTTTTGAGAAGCTGCTGCTGGAAGTGAAACACCATAGGTGGGGAGCTGCATGTAAGGGTTAATAGTGTAACCTATCCCTGGTACAGGAGTTGGAGGAATTATCCGTTCAGCTATACTGGAAAATAAGAAAGCTTAGGGCTGCTAAAAACCAGCAGCCACCTGACCATGGTCCGGCTCCTGCAGCACCAAACAAAACACTGATTTGCCTGAGCAATGAGGCGGGGATATATGTACTGGCCCATTGCATGCTGGGAGGCCGGAAAAGCTTTGACCGATTGGTGCAGATCCACTGTCGGTTTATCATATCCCATTGTTATCCTGTGGATAACCTGTGGACCCTGCCAGAGAAATCAATATTTATTAAACAAGTTGTCAGACAGTCAAGATATTTGGCAGAAATAGTTGTTTTGACATCCTCTATTAACTCATGAAAAATCGTAAAAATCTGAGATGGGTGGTGGACATTTCATTTTTTTTTGGGGGGGGGGGGGTTTATGTGGAATGACCCAGCAGCAAGTTTAACCATACTCTAAAACACTGAAACCAGTTCTGTGGCCAGAGGGGAGAAGGAAAGATACAAAGAAGCTAGTGACAGGAATATTGACAAACTATTTTTGGTACTATAATATGCAGTGGATATGTAACACTACCAAGGGGAGGGTGGGCAGGTATGCCTTACAGAGACAAGATGGGAATATGTTACCTAGAGATGAGTGGGTGACAGGGGTGGGGGGGTCCAGGCCAGGTAACTGAACACGGGTTTCAAGACGTGTCACGGCAACTTGAAACCCGTTCACACCGCAGCTTGGACCAGGGTTATTGCTGGTGTTTCTCCTCTGCCAGTGCTTGGACATGACATCATCGCCAAGCACCAGTGACCCGGCTCTCCATAGAGCATTAATGGGGTCAGGCTCAGTTGACCCGGTTCACCCATTCACACTGCCCCTTAACTTCTATTTTTCAGGGACCATTTCACACCAAGCCGTGACCCAGGTTAACCTGGCAATAACCGGGGTTAATACAGTGGGGTGAAAGGGGTATAAGAATGCATCAACAGAAACAAGGTGGATGGAGTAGATAACGTTACCACAAAGGTGAGGTCAAAAGTGGGACACGTAACCACAGAGGCAAAGTGAAGACGCATAACTACATAGCAGAGGGCAAGGAGAGATGTACAACCAAAGAGGCAAGAGTTACCTAAACGCAGGTGCAAGGGATGGAGAAGAAACGTGATACTGCAGTGGTGACAGAGGGATGTTTTAATATTATTATTATCATCGTCCTTTATTTATATTGCGCCACAAGGGATCTGCAGCGCCCAATTACAGAGTACATAAATGAAAAATCAAAACGGGACAATAATGACTTACAGTTGAAGACAATATACAGTAGGACAAGTACAGGGTAAATAACACTGACATAAGTATCAGGGTGGCAGAAACCGTAGGATTAGGTGCCGTCTAGGATGTTTAAGTAAGAAAAGCTTAAGAATATGAGGGTTGAGGGCCCTGCTCGTGAAAGCTTACATTTTAAAGGGGAGGGGCAGACAGACAGGGGTGGCACAGATTGGGTAGACAGCGAGTGTGGAACAGAGGGTTAAGATGAGATTAGGCTGGGTTTTGTGGAGATGTGGGTCTTGAGAGCCCGTTTGAAGTTTAATATAAGGAGGATGTGTTCTAGGAGAGTCATGTGATGCTACAGTACAATAGGCAAAGTGGGTGATGTAGAAATGTTTCGCTATAAGATGGGGGCGTGCTGCCACAAGCAGAAAGTGTTATAAGAAAAAGCACAACATGCTGTCAGGTCCCTATCTGGTATAGCCACGTACTCTCTTCCACTCCAATTCACAAAATGCTATTCGCACAGGAATATTTCATATGTATGGCATGCCCCAAAGAGATGCCTCTTTTGCTGTAGTACACTCAACATGTACTTTACATTCTTATGCACCTTTGTGTCTCCAAAAAAATAACAAAAATAAATCGCTGCACTGCAGTAAGAAAAAATCAAAAAAAATCAAAACTAAAAACACACAGCAGTCAATAAAACAATACATATGTCTCCGCTGCTAGTACAAGTGTACTTACAACAATTCTCCCTTTTGGAGTACACATCTATAAACACTCTCTGATCATTGGGAGTGGCTTCTTCAAGGCCAAATAGCAGGCCATTTACTCACAAACTGGAACAACCTAAGGGGGTCATTCCAAGCTGATCGCTCGCTAGCTACTTTTAGCAGCTGTGCAAACGCATAGTCGCCGCCCACGGGGGGAGCGTATTTTCACTTTGCAAGTGTGCAAACGCCTTTGCAGCCAAGCGCAGCAAAAACATTTTGTGCCGTTTCAGAGTAGCTGTGGACTTACTCAGCCCTTGCGATCACTTCAGCCTTTTTGGTGCCGGAATTGACGTCAGACACCCGCCCTGCAAACGCCTGGACATGCCTGCATTTTCCCAAACACTCCCAGAAAACGGTCAGCTGACACCCATAAACGCCCTCTGTCAATCAACTTGCGTTCAGCTGTGCGAATGGAATCTTCGCTAAATCCATCGCCCAGCATTGATCCTTTTGTACCCATACGACGCATCTGCGCATTGCAGTGCATACGCAGTTTTGCAGTTTTTTTACCTGATCGCTGCGCTGCGAAAATCGGCAGCGAGTGATCAACTTGGAATGACCCCCTAAATGTAATGTTGCAAAGCGGCTACAGTCATACTGTATGCATCAACACATTAATCAGCTATAAGAAATCTAGAGTGCGAGCCAATCAGTACTTTCAGTTTTATGTATAGAAACTCAACAATGCTGCAAATTGGTGCGAATATATTAGAAAAATAAAAAATCATCCAAATCACATTTTCATTTAGCTATGCTTACTGAGAACTACATTCTTAATCTCCAAAAGGTTAATGTTCTTTAAAACAAAGTTACACTCACCCCTCCCCTCCTTCCTAAAAAAAAAAAAATAATAATACAAAATTACGCATTTTGCGGTGTTTAATTTCTTTATTACTTGTTCAAGGAATATTAGTAACATTATTATTAAACATAACTCCATATTTGTATTAGATAATGATACATTGCATTGATCTATTTCATAATACTCATATGTTATTTATGTAATCTTTGGGATGTACAATTATTAATAAAAATTGTTATACGAAAAAAAAAGTTACACAAATATATTCATTACATAAATAAGAGCTTTAGGGGTATATGCAATTGCGGTCTAATTCCCGAAATTGTCGAAAAACTGGACTTTTTCGCCAAAAAAATAAATAAAAAAAATCGACAATGCAATTCAGTACTTTCCGTCAAAAAAACGGACTTTCAAAATTCGACTTTTTGAAATTCGACATTTGTCAAATTCGACTTTTCTGCAATGGTACAAATGCGGCAATTCGACCAAAGTATATTCAATTGAAGTTTGGAAATTCAACAACAGTGCTTTTAGACAGTAAATTCGTCATTTTCAATCCGCCACACTTTGGTGGGTGAATCTAATAAAAAAAAATTAAAACATGTTTTTTTGGGTGTTTTTTTTTTATTGGTAATAGCATATATATTTATATTAGAAGGGATTAGGTACTTGGTTTGTCTTTTTGGGAGGCACAAGTATTATTTATATATTTAAAAAAAAAAATATATATATATATATTTTTTTTTAGATGGAATGGTAAAATCCAGGAAAAAAATGGCGTGGGGTCCCCCCTCCAAAGCATAACCAGCCTCGGGCTCTTCGAGCCGGTCCTGGTTCTAAAAATCTGGGGGGAAAATGGACAGGGGATCCCCCGTATTTTTAAAACCAGCACCGGGCTCTGCGCCTGGTGCAAAAAATACGGGGGACAAAAAGAGTAGGGGTCCCCCGTATTTTTTACACCAGCATCGGGCTCCACTAGCTGGACAGATAATGCCACAGCCGGGGGTCACTTTTATACAGCGCCCTGCGGCCGTGGCATTAAACATCCAACTAGTCACCCCTGGCCGGGGTACCCTGGGGGAGTGGGGACCCCTTCAATCAAGGGGTCCCCCCCCCCAGCCAGCCAAGGGCCAGGGGTGAAGCCCGAGGCTGTCCCCCCCATCCAAGGGCTGCGGATGGGAGGCTGATAACCTTGAGAAAATGTAAAGAATATTGTTTTTTCCTGTAGTACTACAAGTCCCAGCAAGCCTCCCCAGCAAGCTGGTACTTGGAGAACCACAAGTACTAGCATGCGGGAGAAAAACGGGCCCGCTGGTACCTGTAGTACTACTGGAAAAAAAATACCCAAATAAAAACAGGAGACACACACCTTGAGAGTAAAACTTTATTGCACACCTGCCGACACACACATACTTACCTATGTTGACCCGCCGACTGCCACGTCTCCTGATCCGACGATCCGGGGTACCTGTGAATCAAATTATACTCACCTCAATCCAGTGTCCAGATATAAATCCTCGTACTTGGCAAAAAAAGAAAACGAACAACCGAACCAGCGGACTTAAAGGGGTCCCATGTTTACACATGAGACCCCTTTCCCCGAATGCCGGGACCCCACGTGACTGCTGTCACCGAGGCCCCTTCAGCCAATCAGGAAGTGCTACTTCGTTGCACTCACCTGATTGGCTGTATGCGCGTGTGACCTCAGACAGCGCATCGCAAAGCCTCTCCATTACTTTCAATGGTGGGAACTTTGCGGGTAGCAGTGGGGTTACCCGCGGTCAGCCGCTGACCGCGGGTGACCTCACCGCTGACGCAAAGTTCCCACCATTGAGTATAATGGAGAGGCTTTGCGAGGCGCTGTCTGACAGCTCAGACGTGCAGCCAATCAGCAGAGTGCCAGGACGTTTCGCTCGCTGATTGGCTGAAGGGACCTCGGTGACAGCAGTCACGTGGGGTCCCGGCATTCGGGGAAAGGGGTCTCATGTGTAAACATGGGACCCCTTTCAGTCCGCTGGTTCGGTTGTTCGTTTTCTTTTTTGCCAAGTACGGAGGATTTATATCTGGACACTGGATTGAGGCGAGTATAATTTGATTCACAGGTACCCTCGGATCGTCGGATCAGGAGACGTGGCAGTCGGCGGGTCAACATAGGTAAGTATGTGTGTGTCGGCAGGTGTGTAATAAAGTTTTACTCTCAAGGTGTGTGTCTCCTGTTTTTATTTGGGTATTTTTTCCCCAGTAGTACTACAGGTACCAGCGGGCCCGTTTTTCTCCCGCATGCTGGTACTTGTTGTTCTCCAAGTACCAGCTTGCGGGGGAGGCTTGCTGGGACTTGTAGTACTACAGGAAAAAACAATATTCTTTACATTTTCTGAAGGCTATCAGCCTCCCATCCGCAGCCCTTGGATGGGGGGGGGGGGGGACAGCCTCGGGCTTCACCCCTGGCCCTTGGGTGGCTGGGGGAGGGGGACCCCTTGATTGAAGGGGTCCCCACTCCCCCAGCCAGGGGTGACTAGTTGGATATTTAATGCCACGGCCGCAGGGCGCGGTATAATAGTGACCCCCGGCTGTGGCATTATCTGTCCAGCTAGTGGAGCCCGATGCTGGTGTAAAAAATACGGGGGACCCCTACTCTTTTTGTCCCCCGTATTTTTTGCACCAGCACCAGGCGCAGAGCCCGGTGCTGGTTTTAAAAATACGGGGGATCCCCTGTCCATTTTTCCCCCGGATTTTTAGAACCAGGACCAGCTCGAAGAGCCCGAGGCTGGTTATGCTTTGGGGGGGGGACCCCCCGCCATTTTTTTCCGAGTTTTTTCCCGTTTTTACCAGTTTTTAAAAAAACGGAACAAAATCCGTCAAATCGGCCGTTTTTCGTCAGCGGGACTGTCGAATCCGTTTTTTATTGCATATGGTCAATTTCGGCACCCACTTGCCGAAATTAGACTGTTGAATTGTGTCGAATTGAAAAACGGCCGAAAAATTGCCGCGATTCGCCGCTAATTGCATATACCCCTTATACTTCAATAGTTTTAATTCAGCAAAAGAACAGAGGAATATGTATGTATATATGTTCAGAAAGCATTTTACTACTTATTCAATGAAATTCCTGGTTCTTAGTACTCCAATTGGAGGACACTGGGAAAACATTCTGTTACAGTAGGTCCAGGAGAAGTGCTGGTGCCTTAGTGGGTGATTCAGATCTGATCGCTGGGCTGCTAATTTTGCTGTCCTGCAATCAGAAAGTCGACGCCTCCAGGGGGAGTGTAAAATCACTGTGCGATCACGTGCACTGTGAAAATTCACTTTGTGCAGTCTGTGCGCAACCCAGGACTTACTTCTACAGTACGATGAGAACAGGCTGATCTGGGCCGGAAGCTGACGTAAGACACCCTCCCTGAAAACTCTTGGCCACGCCTGCATTTTTCCGGACACTCCCTGTAAACGCTCAGCTGCCACCCACAAATGGCCTCTTCCTCTCAATCAACTTGTGAACACCCATGCGATCGGATTTTCTGCACCATCCCATCGATGACCGGCAATGCCCGTCGTTGTTGTCCTACGCATTGCGATGCATGTGCAGTTAGGACCTGATCGCACGCTGTGCGTAAATGCACAGCAGCGATCAAATCTGAATGACCCCCTTAGTTCTGAAAACCTTGGATATGGCTCTTCCTCCAAATACCCCATGCCTGCATGCATCATGTTCTGCCACGGTCCTGTGGCTTTTTGTCTGCTTTCCTGTCATGTTAGACAACAGATCAAAGTCTGGTAAGGCTATTGCCATTGAGTTACCTGCCCCTTCTGCCATGCTAACTTGCAGATGGAACCATCAGGTGTTATAATCGTTTGAGCAACCTGCCACCCAAAGGCTGCATTATCTCCCCTTCCAAGGGGTTCTGCATTCAAGATGGTGGAACCAAGTTGGGCCAGGTCCATAACTACTTTGCTTGTGCAGCTCATGTTTGTGACTCATACAGCTCCTTGGGATCCTACTCTGGGGTTGAATTTCTTACAGCATCCTCCTTTTGAGCCATTAGATATGGTGAAGTTAAAGTTCCTCACCTGAATGAAGGTTTTTCTTTTGTTGCTTTCATTAGTTAGGAGAGATTCAGGGCTAGGTGTTCTGTCTTGTTTCACTTTTTTTATTCGCCTTTAGAGACCAAACTCATTTAATCTAAAAGTGGTATACTGGTATCACATTAAGCAGGATATTGTGATTAAGGCTTTGGACCACCGTAGGTCTACTGACAGACTTATGTTTGACTAATTCATTTGTCTGAATGAAATTCTTTACATTGAAGCCGGAATGGGCCATTGCATTATTGCAGCACCACTAGTTTTCCCTCATACCCCATAGAGATCTGCAGTGTAGATATGTGCACAGTCGGGCATTGCAGCACTTCCCGCAGAACTGAATTCCCCCTATACAGGCAGCTTTGGAACGTCCCCAACATTTACCCACTGTTCACAATTTGGATGACTGAGAAAAGAGTACATAAGTTAAATCCTTTTCTTTAAGTCTATTAAAGGACAATGGGTGCCCATCCTTTATTCTCTTATTCTTTGATACATCTATTCTTGGATGTTTTAGATGTTCATTGTTCTTTTCTTCATTTTTGTTAGTTCCTATAGGGTGCATTGAAATATAAGTGAATTACTCACTGCAGGCATGGCCAATAGGACCAGGTCTTCAGATTTAAACTGCTTGCACTCTTCTTGTTACCACTATATCCCAAGACCCAGTGTCCCATCCTCTTTTAACTAGGATTTCACTAATGGCTTCTAGTTTCAAGTTAGAGAGACTCCCGCATGCAGGTTAATCTAGCACCAGCGATAGCGATGCGCGGGGCTGCGCATCGCTATCACTGTAGGGGGTACACACGGAGCGATAATGCTCAAATTCTAAGCAATCTAGTCAGATTGCTTAGAATATCGCTCCGTGAGTACCCCCCTTTAGGGAGGAATTGAATTAGCTGTAGGAATTTACCGCAGGCAAAGTGATCCCCCCGGGCTATTCAGTTAGTCCTTGAAGAAAGCCCGCAGGGTGCACTTAAATGGAGATTTATTTTTCGGGTTTGAATAGACCCGAAAATATATCCCCGACCAGTAGTCGGTTTTGGGGCACAGTGACAGGGGCCCTAATTCAAAGTTGTTCGCTCGCTAGCAGATTTTAGCAGCATTACACACGCTAGGCCGCCGCCCTCTGGGAGTGTATCTTAGAATAGCAGAATTGCGAACGAAAGATTAGCAGAATTGCAAATAGAAAATTCTTAGCATTTTCTGAGTAGCTCGAGACTCACTCCTACACTGCGATCAGCTCAGCCCGTTTCGTTCCTGGTTTGACGTCACAAACGCCCTGCGTTCGGCCAGCCACTCCCCCATTTCTCTAGACACTCCCGCGTTTTATCCTGGCACGCCTGCGTTTTTCCGCACACTCCCAGAAAACGGTCAGCTTCCGCCCAGAAACACCCACTTCCTGTCACACACTCCGATCACATCAACGATGAAAATTCTTCGTTCGGACGTGAGCAAATCTACTAAGTTTTGTGCTAAAATACTTAGCGCATGCGCACTGCGAACCATGCGCATGCGCATTTTTGCCTTAATCGCTCCATTGCGAAAATCGGCAACGAGCGAACAACTCGAAATGACCCCCAGTGTTAACACATAGGTCCAGGAAATTAACCCGGATTCTACGTGTTAACGCCCAAAAACAGATTGATTAAACAGGTAAGAAAAAGGGTCTCTAATTGAATAGCCCCACTGACTATAGCCCAAGACTACCATCCTTTTTCAAGGGGCTAAACGTATTCCCCCCTATATAGTCACACAAAAGAGCAAGGAAGCTTCTCAATAGTTCAGAGAAAACTATTTTGTTAAAATTCTACTTTTAGGGGGGGCGTGGCCTGACTGGAGAGGCGACTGGCAGCAGAGAATTAAGCCTCCTGCTCATTCAATAAAAAATCATCACCTCCAGCAACAATAATTTTCCCCAGCATATTCTTATACCCCTCCTTGCGGCTCAGGGTGCCCGGGTGTCTGGTCGCGGAGCCGGGAGACCGTTTTTACGGCCTCTGCAGGTTGTGGCCTACATCGGACACCAGAGCCGCGGCCTCGATTTCCACACCAGCCCGCCGGGGAGCTCCGGGAGACACGTGGGTGCCGGAACTGCCCGCGGACGCAAAGACCCCTTACCTGGACCCACGGCCGACTGAGAAGCCCGGGAGACCCCCTCCTGCACTGTACCTGAGGCCCGGGAAGCGGGATCGTGACCCAGCACTCGGGGACGGAGAAAGCCGCGCGCCTGCACTTCCGGTGCTGCGCCGGCAAAGATCACCCACGGACGACAGGGGATCCTTCCCTGCACCTCTCTCCCCCTTGGAACTGCCCGCGGACGCAAAGACCCCTTACCTGGACCCACGGCCGACTGAGAAGCCCGTGAGACCCCCTCCTGCACTGTACCTGAGGCCCGGGAAGTGGGATCGTGACCCAGCGCTCGGGGACGGAGAAAGCCGCGCGCCCGCACTTCCGGTGCTGCGCCGGCAAAGATCACCCACGGAGGGCAGGGGATTCTTCCCTGCACCTCTCTCCCCCTTGGAGCATCATAAACATCATTGACTTCAACTGAGTGAGGTGGAGGGGAGCTACAGGGGTGAGGGAGCCTGCAGGTTTTAAACCCATATGTGCAACACTCCATATCTGTGACCACGGAAGCACCACAGAGCTTCCATACACTGCTCCCTCCCTCCCTTTGCCCTTCACTTATTATACCTGGGCCCTGAATTGCATCATACTGCAATAGTTATCTCTGGCTACTGCCATCGCTGACCACAGGATAAGAAGATATTTATCCGGTCCACTGCCACGAAGTGAATTACATCCTTCACCCCCCCCTCCCCATCGCCATGTGTGTGGGAGGTGAGTGAGATTTACTCAATACCTACTGATTTGTTTCCAGTTGGCGCGCTTACGCGGTGATACCGCAGGCCGGATTGCCGTTGTAATTGACATACAGGTTGAGTCTCCCTTATCCAAAATGCTTGGGACCAGAGGTATTTTGGATATGGGATTTTTCCGTATTTTGGAATAATTGCATACCATAATGAGATATCATGGTGATGGGACCTAAATCTAAGCACAGAATGCATTTATGTTACATATACACCTTATACACACAGCCTGAAGGTCATTTTAGCCAATATTTTTTATAACTTTGTGCATTAAACAAAGTGTGTCTACATTCACACAATTCATTTATGTTTCATATACACCTTATACACACAGCCTGAAGGTCATTTAATACAATATTTTTAATAACTTTGTGTATTAAACAAAGTTTGTGTACATTGAGCCATCTAAAAACAAAGGTTTCACTATCTCACTCTCACTCAAAAAAGTCCGTATTTCGGAATATTCCGTATTTCGGAATATTTGGATATGGGATACTCAACCTGTACTACGTTACCGCTACTGTCTATCACGCCCTCAAAGTCTCGCTGCTACCATATATATTGGCGATAGCAACTTTCTACCTGGTAAACACAAGTGCATACCTCGGTGTACCCTACGTAATACGCCCGCTCTCCGCTCACCAGCAATGGAGACAATCCGCAGTGCTATGTGAATTTACACCACCCGCAACTGTGATGTAGATATTTCACTATACATATAACCAACGGCAAATCATATCATCTGACCGACCCTCATGACCTCATAATTACTATTATGGACAAATTCCTAAGATCTTCTACACCAAAACCCCAAAGATACAAGAGCGGCGATAAGCGCGGAGAACCAAGCACCATCTCTCCGCCACGGTCCTCCCAGCCTGTCAGTTTAGACAGCCCAATTGAATCATCGCCCACCATGGCCCCAAAGGCGCCCCCCGCTCCTCCTTCCTATTCAGATATAGTGAAAGCAATTAAAGAAACGGTGGAACCTTTACTACAAGCTCAGGCAGATAAATTTATGACTGCAGTGTCGGACCTAAAATCAGAGCTCGGCTCTATGTCCCGCAGAATCTCGGTAAACGAAAATAGGATTGGCGTTAACTTTAAAGAAATTGAAGACCTTAAAGAGCAAGTCGTCTCTCTAACAACTACACGCCAACATATTATGATGAAGATAGACGACCTAGAAAATCGTTCGAGACGTAACAATTTACGTATTGTGGGTCTTAAAGAAACACTGAGAGGCCCTGATCTTCTGAAATTCCTCCTCTCCGATTTACCAGACCTTCTGGGTATCCCTGACGAACTCTCATCAATGGAAGTTGAGCGAGCCCATAGACTAGGACCCCCACGTGAGACTAACCAATCTAGACCCCGTCCGGTCATCTTCAAGTCCTTATCTTCAGACATAAAGAACTGATATGGTCTGCGGCCCGAAGCAAAGGACCACTCCAATGGGAAGGACAACGGCTGTTTCTCTTTCAGGATTACTCTGCGGAAGTCTCTAGAGCCAGGAGAGAAATGTCCCCAATATGCTCTCACCTAGTGAAAAATGGTATCCGATTTGCTCTTCTCTACCCAGCACGGCTGCGCATCTTCACCCCACAGGGTCCGAAAGATTTCACTTCGGTGGATTCGGCTAAGGGCTTTATGATGGAGCTGGGTAAAACCACGCGGTCGCCTTTGACCTCACCACCATCCTCTCCAAACAAGGCGGTGGACATTGACTGAAACCTGATGCCGGGACTTCATTCACGTTCTTATACAGCTTGATATAGTGGCTAATTCTACTATATTGTGAGGTAATTTAGATTTAACCCCCACTATGACTATTTAGAAAAGCACTTCTTTTTCTATACGAGCCATTGGGATATTTCCTTGAAGTTATTATTCTCATATTGCCTGTTGGTCATTTAGTTATTTCTACTGTTCTACATTACAGCGGGTCCACACTGAAAGTTTATACCGATGTATGCTGGTGTAGACGCCCTTATATGTTATCTTTACTTTCGTCTTTATTTCCACCTCTTTCTCTTCATTCTAACCCCTCTTACTGTCCTCTCCGTTACCTCTTGTTTACAGATGCTTAGCCGGTTGGGATGGGAATTGTATATTCTTATGATGCTCTGGATTACTTGTGTAATGATATTTCTTATCACAAGACCTCTTATTATCCTCCTATATTCCTCTGATAATGTCATAAATGTCACAACTTAATATAATATCATGGAATGTTAGGGGTATTAACTCTCCTATCAAACGGAGACGCATTCTCACATATCTAAATAAGATAAAGGCTGATGTCACTATGCTTCAAGAGACACATCTGACCCCTCCTGAACATGCAAAACTTACCATGCTTAGGCAAGAGGTTGTAGCATCTTCTTCATTTTCTTCTAAAGCAAGGGGGGTCGTTATCCTAATCCGTAAGGGAGTGGTGTTTGATATACATCATCAGATTATAGACCCTCTAGGCAGATACATTGTCCTAGATATCACCTTAGAAGGCACCAGATTAACCTTGTGCAACATCTATGCCCCGGCTGTGTATGATAAATCATTCTATCTGGAGATAACGAATATTCTTCGCCCATATTCGCATGCCTCTCTTATCCTTGGAGGTGATATGAATATGGTGTCCTCTTTGGTTTTGGACAGGAAGGGTGCCTCATCTCGAGGGTCCCGACTACCCAAGATCAACCTAGATTATGTATCTACACAGCTGGGACTGATTGATGTGTGGCGCCTCCATAACCCTGTAGAATTAGAATATACTTACTACTCTTCATCCCATAATTCCTTCTCGCGTATAGATTACTTCCTTGTCTCCACCGATCTGTCACCCAGGATCACTGACACAGCTATTAACCCTATAACTATCTCAGACCACGCCCCCATCTCACTGGTGCTTCGGGGTAGGTTCACGCTGGGTACTAATTCACACTGGAGGTTTCCTGCCAAGATGGCGGCTTCTCCAGATTTTAAAACTATGTTGATGAACTCCTGGGACTCCTATGCTCTCAACAACTCTGACCATACGTCTGACCCTGCCTTATTTTGGCAGACTGCTAAAGCTGTTTTACGAGGTGATATTATCGCATACGTGACAAAATATAAACGAGACCAAGAAGCAACATATAGGGCAGCACAATCTGCACTCACTTCCTCATTTCAAAACTTTAAATCCTCACCTACGTTAGCTAACAAGCAGAAATATAGAGACGCTAAGACCCAGTTTGATCATACCCTGACACATATGGATAATAGATTTCTTATGGCGGGTAAATATAAATTTTTTCAATATGGAGACAAACCGAGCCGAATGCTTTCCAACTTAATTAAATCCGACAAGGGACCCCAGTACGTGACAGCTTTGAGGGATTCGACCTCAGCTGTGCAGACCGAGGGGAAGGTGATCACAGACATCTTTTACTCCTTTTTTAGTGATCTCTATTCACATAGTAACGTTGACCAATCTACCAAAACCTCCTTCTGGAACACATTACAGTTACCTCAGATCTCCTCAGATCAATCAGATTCCCTTACGGCTCCTGTCACTATCACTGAAGTGACGGAGGCTATTAAAGCCCTTAAACAGCTGAAGACCCCAGGCCCTGATGGTTTATCTGGGGAATTCTTTAAATTACTCTCGCCTAAAATAGTAGACTCTCTAACAGCCTTTTTTAACTCCATTTTTTCCAATCTTACTATCCCACACCATTTTAACTCAGCCCTGATCCGGGTTATACCCAAACCTGGCAAAGACCCACTTCTCCCGTCTTCTTACCGCCCTATCTCCTTACTTAATGTAGACTACAAATTATTTACTAAACTATTAGCAGACCGACTAAAATTTATCTTGCCTGAAATAATCCACAGTGATCAAACCGGTTTTATCTCAGGCAGGCACTCGGTGACCAATATCCGTAAAGTTCTAACAGTTCTACAATCCCTGAGGGGAGTGGAGGGGGATGGCCCCGCTTTCCTATTATCATTAGATGCGGAAAAGGCATTTGACCTGGTGACATGGGATCACCTATTTGAGACACTCCGACGCTTCGGATTTTCAGACCAATTTGTGAACATTATACACACCATATACCGTAATGCATCTACGCAAGTTTTCACAAATCGACATTTATCTCAACCCTTAACGATACATAGGGGGACCAGACAGGGTTGCCCCTTATCCCCTTTACTTTTTGCGGCAGCATTAGAACCCCTGGCGGTAGCACTGAGACAATTGTCAGCTTTCTCGGGAATATCAGTAGGAAGGAAAGAAGTTAAACTTGGACTATTTGCAGATGATATGATCCTATTTGTCTCTAACCCCCGTACTTCGATACCTGCTATCTTTGATACCATACATTGCTTTAGCACCTTTGCTGGTTATCGTATAAATACCCATAAATCTGAACTACTCCCTCTGACTGATCCTCTTCTCTACTCCGAATTCTCTTCCCAATTCACGCTGACCCCTACTAAACTGAAATATCTAGGTATTTATATTCCCTCGGAACTCTCCCGGCTATATATATTTAATTATACGCCTATTATTCAACAAATTAAAACACGATTAGAATCCTGGAAGGACCTTAAACTTTCTCTGTTGGGCAGAATAGTGGTGATAAAAGCTATTATTTTCCCTAAACTGGCTTATCTGCTTCAAATGCTCCCTATTACAATCACTAAGCAGGACGCCCTACTCTGCTCACAAATATTTTCAAAGTTTATTTGGAAAAATTCAAAACCACGTATGCCCAAAGCCCGCACCTATGTTAATAAACGAAAAGGCGGACTGAGTATGCCCAATGTAATGATGTTCGCCAGATCAGCATTATTTAAGTTCGCCTCAGATTGGCTACTGCGGTCAGACATATTCACGAACCTAGAACTGGAAGAGACACTGTTCTCTCCTTATTCCCCTGCAGCTTTACTCCACACGCCGAGATCTGGACTACCCCAAGAAGTTAGGAATAATATCTTATTCTGGGATACCTATAGGGCCTGGACCTCCATCCATAAAATATTTCGTACTGACCCATTTGAGTCACCATACATACCCTTATGGGGTAACCCCAATTTCCCCTCCTCTTTGGATAACTGTCACTTCTACACATGGAAATGTAAGGGGATATACACCATTAAAGATGTCTTTGATCCTGGTGGACAGATGTTCTCCTTTATGCAATTACGTGACAAATTCTCATTACCCCACTCCAACTTTTTCATGTTTCTCCAAGCGCGTCATTATGTCAACTCTCTTCGTGACCCCTTAGGCAAAGGGGCCTCTAATCGAATAATTCTTGACACTCTCACATTTTGCAGACTAAATCCCTACAAAATTCGATATCTTTACAATGACCTAATTGAGGTGTCAGCCCCCTCTTGGTCCCCCCTCTCTGACTCCTGGCAGAAGGAGCTCCCAGAGATACCCGAGATGGGCGGCATCTCTGCAAACACTGACCTAGTCCTTAAGGCTCTAAAATCCGCTACACTACAAGAAATACATTTAAAGACAGTAAATAGGATGTATATATCCCCCTCCCAAAGACAACACTTCCGCCCGGGTGAGACGGGCACGTGCCCTAAATGTGGAGTAAATGGAGCATCCCTTGCACACAATTTTTGGTTATGTGGAAAAATTAAACGATTCTGGTGTAAGATTCTCCAGTATTTATCCCGACTACTCAAATTAACTCTCCCTGGGATGGCGAGTCCGCTGTTGTTCGCTGACTTTTCACCCTGGCTGGTACGATTTGATCTCACCCCAATGATCCCGCTGCTAACTGTGATGGTTACAGTGGCAAAGCAGGTGATACTGAGACACTGGATATATAAAACTGCCCCAACGGTAGGAGAATGGGAATCCGCTTTACTAGACGTACTATTTTGTGAGAGACGAATGGCCACCTTCCAAATTGAAAATGGAGTTATACTTTTCCATAAAAAGTGGGGACCCTATATAGAGAGTTTACCTACGGATAAACGTAAATGTATTTGGAGGGTATTCCGAGACACAACGTGGTACTGGACTAGTCGGATAGCGGGCATTATCACCTGATTTCCGGTACTTAAACAAAGTTCATGAGTTGACTCCACTTATAACATTGACTCTCCCAAGTTAGGATACTACACACTACAGTGTCTACTCCGAAACCATGATTCCACCTCCTTATCCAGAGTATATATCAGACTAACTCCCCCCCATCCCCCCCCTTCCGGCAATATATACGCCACCTATTTATGGTATTTCTGTAATATTTCCTTCTTATTACTTTCTATCTCTGTCCTTTCCTTTCCTTTCCTGTTTCTCCTTCTTCACAGCTGGGATAATCAGAATACATATTATATAGATTGTTTATTGTTGGGGAGAGTGGTACACCTTGGTGAAACCTACCCCCCTAATATTGTTGCTAGATAGCTGTGTTGATATTACTCTATGTGAAATATCTTTAGTTTACTTTCTCTTCTACTACAAAAAAAAACGAAAAAGCCGTACAGCCTTCAATTTTCTGTATTTTATTCGTTATTGAACCTGATTGTTTGTCACTGCTGACTATTACTGTAAAGTGAATACTGCTAATTTACGTTGTGACTCTTTGGCTGTCTAATAAAGAAATTTATTTAAAAAAAAAAAAAATTCTACTTTTATTAAAATCCATTAATTTAACCCCACAAGATCCTATTAAAAACAGCAAAAATAAATAAATAAATAAAAAATATAAAATGACAGTGGGGTAAAAAAAAGAAAGAAGAGATTACAAATATTCCAAAGCATAAACTATACGATAGAGAAACAGGGCAATATTTGGCTGTTTGATAATTGTAAGAAGGACAAATTTTAAACATACAGTAATCCTTATATACAATGATAGTTATTGATGTGTTTTTGTACCATTACCTTAACCAATAACTGAGATATCAAATAAAGAAGACATCAAATGTTCTAATCGTGACCTTATTGAAAACAGTTGTTCATTAAACATACTATGTAAATAAAACCTATTTTTCACTATTATACTTATTGAGAGAATAAATGATTTACTGTATACTTTGGAACAATTTAGATCACATACTGTATTTCTTTTCTTTTTTTTATATTACATTTTTATTAAGGTTTTACAATTGAAATAAAGGGAAGGAAAGATACAAAAATAAAATAGGAATAGATGGGGGAGAGGCAGTGGGGTTTTTTAACATACAGTATGTTCAGTTTTCAACATAAATTGCAGGCTTCTATAAATGTACAAGGGGATAAAAGATAGTAAAGTAAATCTACCAGAAAGTACAAAGAGGTTTACATATTTATTTTCTTTATACCATTTTCAATTTTGCTGGTAAATAAAGAAATATCTGTCCTTTAGTGTATCACATTAACAAACTTAATTCTTTGTTTATATTGCCAATTAACCGGATTATCAAACAAGAAGCAGTTACCAGCTAGTAACCAGAGAAGAGATATAGCTTGATCAGGAACTAGAACATCCTGCTTCTCAGCTGATATTTGGTACACACTGCAATAGACCTGTGGGAATGTAAGATGATCCTGCCTGACTACATTCTAAGGAACAATGACACAAAATGAAGTGAGAACTTCAGCGCAATTTCCACTGCAGCCGCAGAGTAGAAAGTGCAGCATTATACAACCAAAAATGTTATAGAATAACATTTATTTACTCTATTGGCGTTGTGAACAGCGCCTTAAAAAAAAAAAAAAGAAGATATTCTAATATGGCGACACGCATTAAGCGAATTGGGATGAAAGAAGCAACATCACCAGAACATCAGCGGACACATCAGAAGATCACCAGCTCTATTCTCTGGGGGCGATGCAATTGTTTAGTGGGTGCCCATAATCGCATTTCCCCCGTCACTTTAGATGGGGTGGTATGCAATTGTTTGGGCTCCCATTGTTTTATCGCACTGATCGAGCAGAGTGGCGGGTTTAGCCACGCAAGATGGCTAAACTGTTGCCCACGACATGAAAAGTCCAGTTTAGGCGCTCAAACGAAACAGGCTAAACAACTGAATCGCCTCCTGTGTCTGATATGCCATATTATGCTGTTTTTGTGGTAGATAAACCACCTGTTAATACCACTTCAGCTTCGAGTGTTCTCACACCCCTTTCACACAGAGCTGAGAACCCGTGTTATTACAGCGGCAAGCCGGCGCAACTCGGGTCGGGTCCT
Source organism: Pseudophryne corroboree (assembly GCF_028390025.1). NCBI lineage: Eukaryota > Metazoa > Chordata > Amphibia > Anura > Myobatrachidae > Pseudophryne > Pseudophryne corroboree. The sequence goes on from NC_086445.1 coordinate 510,331,024, forward strand.
GGCTCTGTGTGAAAAGGTCAATTCAGGGTTATTCACCAGATGTTTTAACTGCAAAACAAACAATTTGTAAACAGAAGCTAAAATGGGATGTTTGTAAAGGCCCGTACACACAGGCGGTATTGTGTGCTGAGCGATCTAGCACAGACCACTCATCTCTCCCCCCGCTCAGCACACAGCGCGATGTGCGCTGAGCGAGGGGGGAGGGGGGGGCGAGAAATTGAGCACGGATCTCTCTTTGTGTACCCCCCTTTAAGTATACGGAAGCAAATAAAGTAAAATCGAATATCAACGGAGAAAATGTAGGAATAAACAATACTGAATTATGTATGACTGATGGGTGAAACAAGAGCACTTTTTTTCCAAGTAACCAATTTTCTGCCACACCACACTGAATTTGCATTTGTCCACCTACAATTAGGAAGACAGTGTCATGAAAAAACATGGGAAAATGGTCATATTATACCCTTTTCACACCGCACAAATAACCCGGTATCCACAGGGGTCGGTGTGCAGTGTGAAAACGCCATGGTCGAAATCCCAGGTCGCCTGACCCGGTAATTCAACCTGGGAATAAAGCAGTGTTATTGAATACCGAGTCAGAGGTAGCGTGAACGGGCTCCCGGGACTCGTTCACTACATGAGGAGAGGCGGTGCGGAGATGAGCTCATCTCCCAGCGACGCCTCCGCCTCCATGGCAACCCGCCCAGCATATTGCCAGGTCAGGGAAGCCTACTGTAGCATCCAATGCCGGTTCCCACCCGGGAAGGACCCGTTTCCAATTCCCGGGTGAGATCCGGCATTGGAAGTGTGAAAGGGGTATTACTGAGAATGCTCACACATTGCAGGATATTGGGAGATTGTGGGCAAGATTGTCGCTCTTGACCCATCAAGATGATTATCAAACAGTCATATTCGTGGACAAGATTTTCCCGATTTATCATTGAAATGCCGAATGAATCAAACATACATATTATACGAGAAATCAGGCTGATGCCCCAATTATTGGGAAGTTGGTACAATTACTGTATGGTGTTTAACATAAGGAACAGGGATACGTTGATCAGTCCGTACCAATAGACAATTACATTACAGAGCTGAATTACAGATCTGTATCCTATAAGCAGGCATTCCCAACCTTGGTCATTAACAGTGCAGGTTTTAGTGATATCCAGGCTTCGGCACAGATGGTTACATCAAAATAACTGAGGTACCAATTAAGGGGCCGATTCAGACAAAAGCTGTCGTTACCATATGGAAGCCTACGGTCTTCTCTCTGCATCGCATGCTGTCAGAGGGATCCAATCGGATCCTTACCAGAGTGTCCCGTGGCCGCAGCGTCTCTGCGCATGCACAGATGGACTTCCGAGTCATAAACCTAGACGTCGAAATACAGGAGAACATCGCAAAGGACAATTCTTATCAGAAGAGCTGCCCTTTGCAATGCCAATCGCATATGTTAGTGCATTTGCGATTGGTATCGATGCTATCAGGGCCGTAACTAAGGGGGGGCTAGGGGGTCACGCGCCCCGGGCGCTGGAATGTGGGGGCGCTAGGGAGGCTGTTTCTGCAGCCAAAATCTCTGGTTGCCGCGGAGGTGAGGGAGAGAGGACGGAGACAGTAGTCTGGCCGGCGCGGTTGAGCAGAGCCGAGCCTGGGACTGATGAGAGCACACTGGCTGGCGGCTGCAGTCAGTCAGTGACAGTGAATGAGTCACTGTCACTGACGCTGCAGCATTCCGCACTGGACTCTGCAGGCTCCTCTGACAGGGGAGCTTTCACGGAGACAGCATGTCTTCAGCAGCCCTGAGCCCACAGCCCTCCCCCATGACTGGGAACAGGGGGAGGCACACAACGCAGCAGCGTGGACTGTGAACGAGGGGCAGCTGTGACAGAGAGAGATTTATTATGAGGTATGTTTCTCTACCTGGCAGACAGCTCCCCCTCTACAATGTGTATGTGTTTGTGTGTGTGTCATTGTTCCTCTGGTCCCTATACAGTGTGTGTGTCAGTGTTCCTGTGGTCCCTATACAGTGTGTGTGTGTTAGTGTGCGTCTGATCCCTATACAGTGTGTGTGTGTGTGTGTGTGTGTGTGTGTGTGTGTGTCAGTGTTCCTGTGGTCCCTATACAGTGTGTGTGTGTGTGTGTGTGTTGTGTCAGTGTGTATCTGGTACCTACACATTTTGTGTGTGTCAGTGTACATCTTGTCCCTATACAGTGTGTGTCAGTGTGCGTCTGGTCCCTATACAGTGTGTGTGTGTGTGTGTGTGTGTGTCAGTGTTCCTGTGGTCCCTATACAGTGTGTGTGTGTGTTAGTGTGCGTCTGATCCCTATACAGTGTGTGTGTGTGTGTGTGTGTGTGTGTGTGTGTGCGTGTGTCAGTGTTCCTGTGGTCCCTATACAGTGTGTGTGTGTGTGTGTGTTGTGTGTCAGTGTGTATCTGGTCCCTACACATTTTGTGTGTGTCAGTGTACATCTTGTCCCTATACAGTGTGTGTCAGTGTGCGTCTGGTCCCTATACAGTGTGTGTGTGTGTGTGTGTGTGTGTGTGTGTTGTGTGTCAGTGTGTATCTGGTCCCTACACATTTTGTGTGTGTCAGTGTACATCTTGTCCCTATACAGTGTGTGTCAGTGTGCGTCTGGTCCCTATACAGTGTGTGTGTGTGTGTGTGTGTGTGTGTGTGTGTGTGTGTGTGTGTGTGTGTCAGTGTGCATCTTGTCCCTATATAGTGTGTCAGTGTGCATCTGGTCCCTATACAGTGTGTGTGTGTGTGTGTGTGTGTGTGTGTGTGTGTGTGTGTGTGTGTGTGTACACATCTGGTCCCTATATATTTTGTGTGTGTCAGTGTACATCTGGTCCCTATACCGTGTGTGTGTCAATGTGGTCATATACAATCTGTTTTTGTGTCAGGGTGCCCCTGGTCTGTGTGTGGGTGTCAGAGTTCCCCTGGGACCTGCACCATATGTGTGATAGTGTGCCGCCTATATAATCTATCTAATGTGTATACGCAGCTCCTCTGTGGTGTAACGTGCATAAGCGGCTGTAGTGTGGCAGAGGCTCCTCTGTGGTGTAACGTGTGGGATTATATATATATATATATATATATATATATATATATATATATATATATATATATATATATATAAAATTGTATTTTAATTATACTTTTTTTTTTTTTTTTACTTTGCGGGGGGGCGCAAATTTACTATCTTGCCCCGGGTGAGAGCAACCCTAGTTTCGGCCCTGATGCTATGATCAGTGATGTGTGGCGGGACATACAGCGCAAGGTTAGTACATACCGCCCCTCAACTGTGATCACCATTAAAATAATATTAAAAAAGAGGTCAGGCAAAAACAAACAAAAAAACATGTCAGTTGTAAAACAGCAATGAGAGGTTACTCAACATACTCAAATGAAATAAAATATAGGTCCTTTGGTCATTTATAACTTTTGCTACCTCCAGTTCTGTTATAATGTACAATTGAGGGGTGGAGAAATAACTAATATTTCTACCATTCTAATTTAAAAAATAAATAAAAAAATGGTATAAATATTCACCCTTACAATGTCCACAGCTTTGTCCATGTACTGAACTGATTAGTGAATGTATTCTCAGAACTGGCCTGCATGACAGTTTCACAAAACATGGACTTTGTATTTGTAATGTGAGAACATTTTACAATTCTAACCAACAGAAAAAAAGTAAATTGAGATTTTAAAAAATAAATAAATAAAAATTATGTATTTCGATTATTATTCTGTTTTGCAGCAGATATTTTGAATGAAAATGTCCCTGCTATGTAAGAAAAAAAAAACCTGCAGGGACATCGGAAGTAATAACCGCTGTCCCTCTGTGTTACTTGCCCGGCATTGAAGACATTTTTCACGTTTTTAAAAGAGTTCTCTGGGGAAAACGGACTCGGTGCATACGCCGTGTCAGCTTCTAGAATCGGAGCTGTATCGGATGAAGGCTGCAGGAGGGGGACTGAAAGATCCCTCTCCTGCTACTATGCCACCATAGGCTTAAAGCAGTTTACATGACGGTGTACACTAATGTTGCCAAACTCTAAATAGCTTTGGTGGAGGACCGCCGGAGCCCTGGATACCGGATCGCTTTACCGGAAAGGTAAGTATACATGACTTAACAAAGCTATATATCGCATCTAACCAATGAGATATATATTGAAAAGAAACAATTCGGTTTTCATTTTGTTCATTAATAGACCCCATTATGCAGAAACTCAAGTTTCTACATCATTTTTTGGAAAAATACATTGCTAAATTAGCCTCTAAAGGGTCTATTCATGAAATGTGCAGTACAGTACAGAATTGTTACTTATCACTATATATATATATCGCATGAGTTTGATGCAGTCTTAAAGCTTAGTTAAGAAGCAATACATGTACCCTTACCTGTTGTGCGTAGCGATGCAGTATAACGTGGTCCGGCAGTCCCGTCTTTTTTTACAGCCTTTTAATTTTTCCATTTGTGCTCTGATATAATAAATAATCTCAATATAAATATCACCCTGCAAATGATTGAGACTATCACAGTGCTGTGAATTAAGAGTATTGTATGTTTATGTAAACCTACAGTATATGGGAATGAAACATTGACTCAGTTTACTCAATGCTCATTAACATTTGCACTTTTCGTTTTGATAGCTTGGCTATTTGCGCCGGCATCTTCTGCCTGATTAAGCGTGTATGCGCCGGCGTCTGTGAAAAGGGCGAACTCCTGTGTACTCAGAGAAAAAAAAGGGACGGAGCTAGGTCCCAGTGACTGACAGAAGCAGAGGGAAGTTCAGCCTATGCCATCCTGGGATGGTGTATCTGAACACAGCTGTGGAATGGATAGCATGGCTTTCTGTTCTTTCATGAATAGCACTCACCATACTAAAATATGGCAATGCGATTCACCCGTGGAGCCGGGTGCTACTAGAGAAGTAATGAACTTCTCCACAGTAACCTGCTCTGTGAATAGCACTAGGAAGAGAAAAGCCCTGTTGACCGCAAAATAGGGCTTTTCTCTGCCTCATTAATATACCCTTAAATAATCCAAAAATAAACGGAATTGGGTTTAAAGTAAACACTATCACATTAACTAAACATAAATTATTCACTTTAATCACTCAGTTTGGGGATAGGTGGACATTAGAAACCAAAACAAACTCATACCCACCATCATCAAAGATGGATAATACCAGTCAGCCAGTGGTCTCAATTGTTATGTATATACAATCAAGGGGGTCAAATCAATTCAGAGCGAATTGAATAGCCCGGGGTAGGAGCTCCTGGAGCTATTCAATTCAGCGTGCTGCCAAGTCAGAGAATGCTGGTGCTTGTGGACTAAACAGGATGTTTAATCGCGGGAACGGGCATTCTCCAACTAAAGTGCCTCGTTGCAATGCTGTTTGCACTGCAGTAGGACACAAAATAGCATCGCGGACCTAGTTTTGACAGATTTCTGCTTGCACCCCAGGGATAACATTGCGCTGAATTAAATAGCTCTGGGAGCTCCTTCCCAGCGCTATTCAATTTGCTCTGAATTGAATCGACCCCCAAGGTTGGTGTGACCATCTAGACTCACCTCAAGTGTATGGCCAAATAGGACCCAACTTTGGCCATTTTACAAATAACCTGGATTTTAATGTGTGGCTTTCATACAAATAAAAATTAGATATTAGCAATAAAGCTGTTTTAATATTATAATTATTATTATTATTTCTACTATATAAGGAAGACACAATTTAAGCTCATATGTCTACTTGTACAAAGGCAAGAAAAAAGTAATAAGTGCATACACTGGGAGAGTGATTCCTTTGCTCAGAATACATTTTTCAGGACAGGCTGATTATGGAGTAGTGTGTGTCATGTGGTCAACCAGAGCTTGTGACTGTTTGGGGGAGGGGGGACTTGTAGAAAAGCATGTAAATGGGGCAGGGCAGTCATAGTAAAAAAAAATGCCACTGTTAATGTTAATGAGCATTGACAATGTTTCATTGCCATATAGGTTTACATAAACATACAATACACTTAATCCACAGCACTGGTTAATGGGTCTTATAGTGACAGTCTCAATCATTTGCAGGGTGATATTTATATAGAGATTGCACATTATTTCATGTAAACCTCCTATGTAACAAGTATTTCTTTTTGTAATCAATATAAACTGATACAAAATAATGAAGTTGCCATTCTACGATGTACAATATAATCCGTTCCTGAGTGTTACCCCTACACTGATCACAGTGGCTGGATCTCTCCTGTATAAGCAGGGGGCACTACCGACTGTTTTTCAAAGTGTGATATACAGTGGAAGTGAAAAATGATAGAGAGAGAGAAAAAAAGAAAAAAACCCAGTAGCTGCCATGGTCCGAGTCTGTGGCTGGTGGTGTCACCTGGCCATCCGCATATATATAGCAGCATGGAGAGAGCAACCTGGGACTATTTTCAAGATAATGTAACAATGGTTTACCAGCCAAGCACTGGCCCCAGCACATGTACAACAGCAAGTATGATCATCACTATCATATATCGCAGCTCTATGTCACCATAACAGTATACAAGTGATAAGATATACATACACACACATACATACAATCACATATATATACATACGTATATACACAGTCACCCATACATTATATATATATATATATATATATATATATATATACACACATACATAGTCTCCCGTCTAGCATTGCAGGTGGTTACCAGCCCGGGCACATGAGGGGAATGGGGACCCAGGAGCGATAACACCACAGATGAGCCCTGTCACTGTCAGCCCGGGGCTCTGTCACCGCGCAGCCCCCCATATAGCGGCCCCGGCTCACTCACCTCCTCCCCGCCGCCGCCTCTCACCCGCGATCTGTCACACAGTCACACTCACCGGGTCACTCCACCGGAAGCCTCGTCACCGCTGTCAGCTCAGCAGCAGCCGCCCCCATCCCCGCGTCATCACCCCGCGCCCTTCCCAGCCGCGGCCGCGTGGGTATCAGGCGCTGAACTGTTGTCCTCTGTACCGCAGAGCGTGTGTCGCCGAGTGCGATAACAAGTTCCGAGCGGCCAGGCAGCGGCGTATACGGTAATACGTGGCTCAAAGCCGGAGAGTGGTGGCAATGAGCAGCGGTGACGTTGAGTGCGAGCGACACCGGATCGCGCTGATTCAGGAAGCATCCAGCTGAGAAGAACGTGGAGAGATCGCGGCGGTGCCCGGTGAGAGCTGCCCTCCCGCCTCCCTTTCTCCCGTGTTACTGATCGGTGGCCCACATGGAAGCCTGACACTGCCGCACCCTGCTGCTCAGGGCCAGTGACTGTAGCGAGGATGATGTGCTCCTTACGGTTACCTAATTACCGTGCAAATATGTTGCCCCTTTTTATTGGAAATATTGCCCCCTGTATTCTAGTGCCATTCAGACAGCAAGGGCAAGATCACCGCCAGTGAGGAAAAATAATAACTATATATACAGTAGATCTACCTATTAGTGTTGCCCCCTGCTGGTAATGCCGGTGAAGGAACCTACTAAAAATTGTGTACATCTGATAAGGGGAGCTTTCCAGCTAGAATAGTTTGTCTAATTTTAGCTGCGCTTTTATGGTAACCTGAAATGTGTGTGAAAGGGTCTGGCCATATAGCAATCTCCCAACATGACCCTCTCCAGGAGGGACAGAATGCTCTGATCCTGGACTTTTCTCTTAATGTATGATTGCCAATACCAGTTTTGAACAGGTGTCGGTTACATTGCCGGCAGTCGGGATCCCGGCGGTCAGGATACCGAAGCTGGAATCACGACCACTGACAATGCTGACAGCTGGAATCCCGGCTATTCGCACTCGTGTGTGTCCACTACACCCATAGAGTGGGAATAGAGCCTGCAGCGTGGCGAGCGCCGCACAGCTTCATTGCACTCGCCCCCCTACCAGCATTCTGGCGGCTGGGATCCTGGCGTCGTCGGTATGCTGATCACCGGGATCCCGGCTTCCAACATACCATACCCAACGCTTTTGAACAGGTTAATGGATAAGAAAGGTGTTTCAGCACAGGTGATGGCAATCCAACATTTTAGAGGGAAGTCCAGGAGCAGAGCATTCCGTCCCTCCTGGAGAGGGTCATGTATGATATAGGGTACATTTACTCAGCGCTTAGTGCAAAGGTAAAATCAATCAACTCCTTGAGCAGCTCCTGCCTGGTGCAGTGTCTCCCTTTCTTGTAACTTAAGACATGTCCACTGTGGCTTGGTGTTGCGAAAAAGATCGCAGCCACATGCCGAAACATGCCTGTGACTCCTCCGATTTTTGCAATGACTTTAGGTCATCTTCCAGTCTCCACCCTGAACCACCCATGAATTGCAGAAGTCGTCTAAAGTAACAGCGATGTCATATGCAGCCACGCGCACCATCGCGCACGTTGGTTCACGCATATGTAGCAGTGATCGCGCTGAGCCTGAAAAAAAGTGGGTCCCAGGGACCCCTCACTTTTAAAAATTGGGGTCCTACCTGTCCTTTTCTGGGTCCGATCGGAATGAAGGCTTTTATTAATCGTATTAATGATTCAAATATAAAAACACACAGACTTGATTTGGACACTAAAAAGTGTTGCAAGGGGGAGGTGGTGAAAATGCTGCTGCGCTGTGTAGCATACAGGACACCCTGCACCAGAGCTGTAACTAGACACTTTGGTGCCCTCCAGCAGAAAGTGAATAGGTGCTCCCCCTCCTATTCTCCAAAGCATGGAAGCAAGGACTGCGCGCCGCTAAAAATCAGGGGCGTGGCTTCATGGGGAAGGGGCGTGACCACATAATAGTGCCAGTTCACATTGCGCCAGGTAGAGCACATCATACACATTGCGCCAGGCAGAGCACGTCATACACATTGCGCCAGGCAGAGCACGTCATACACATTGCGCCAGGCAGAGCACGTCATACACATTGCGCCAGGCAGAGCACGTCATACACTTTTGCGCCAGGCAGAGCACGTCATACACTTTGCGCCAGGCAGAGCACGTTATACACTTTGCGCCAGGTAAAGCACTGGTCTGGATGGGAAGGGGGCAGCGAGATGGTGGTGGAATGTAGGATCACTAAGAGGCCCTACACACTGGTCGATCTGACTGAAAGATACAAACGATCTCGTTCATTAATGAACGCGATAAAGTTCATATCTTTCAGTGTGGAGGCACAAGCGATGAACGATGCGCGGCCCCGCGCTCGTTCATCGCTGGTGCCCCTTCCCTTGTGCATGCAGGCCAATATGGACGATCTCGTCCATATTTGCCTGCACTTCTATGGAGCCGGGTGACGGAGGGAGTGAAGGAACTTCACTCCCCTGTCACTGCCCCCCACCGCCGGGTCACCCGTCGGCTGTATCCGCCGTCGGGCAGCTCGGCGTGGATCGTTAAATGTGTAGGGCCCTTAAGCAGTAGAAAGGAGTACACTGGAATGAATGAGGGGGCACTGTAATGGGACTGGCTGGTGGGGTTCTTGCTGAGGGGGCAGTGAGATGGGGGCAGGGGGCTGGTTGGGGGAGGGGAGACTGGGATGAGGGAGTCCATGAGATGGTGGGGGACACTGGGTTGTATGGGGGGGACACTATGAATGGGGAGGCACTGAGCAGGGTGGGAAGGTGGCAGTGAGATAGGGGTGTGACTGGGTTGGGGGGGGATCAGTGTGTCTGGACTGATTGGGGGTTCTAGATGGGAGGGCAGTGAGATGGCACAGTGGACTAGATGGGGAGGGAAGGGGGAAATCCTCTGCTGGCAGGGTCAGTAATGCTGGGGGACACTGGGCTGGAGAAGGGGCAGACACTGTGAAGGGAGCATTGGCATGGTGCTGTTTCTGCCTGGCCCTGCACACTGGCTCCAGCTCCACACACTCCTTCCCCACTGTCCCAGCGCCCTACCTGCATCCTCAATTTCTGCACTGCAGAGAGCTGTCCCCTGGTGGCGGGTCCGGCAAACTTCATCACTGCCGAGAAATGTCACCCGGCGGCGGCTCCGGCTCTGACACAGACTCCGGCTCTCTCGAACCTCCTCCCTCCCCAGAGAGCCGCGCTGCGGCTTCCCGTGGTCGGCGGCATGATTGTGCACTCCCTCGCTCCTCACAGCGGGAGCGTGGTACTCTCTCTCTGCGTCCTCCCGCCCAGCAGCCGCCTGACGCGCACGTCTGACAAGTAACGTCAGAGCAAGCGCCAGAGTGCATCCCAGCGGAGCGCGTCCCCGGGGACCCTCCCATTATTAAAAAGTGAGTCCTCATCCTCCGTTTTGGGGTAAAATACGCGCTATAGCGCGTTTTTGCGAACACTGATGTATTAAGGATTTCTTCTGAGCCGCACGTGCGCAGTTTGCGGATTATTATTTCTAATGTGTTTTCTCTCAACTGTGTCCGCCTCTGTATCAGGCCCCCTGTCACCACAGATCCATCTGAGTACCATGAACCATTTTGTTTTAGCTAGAAAAGCACTAGAAATTCAAAGACTATGGGGGACATGTACTAAGCAGGGATAAAAGAGGAGACGTGAGGCAGTGGAGAAGTTGCCCATGGCAACCAATCGGCATTGAGGTAACATTTATAATTTGCATACTACAAACATATACAGAGCAGCTGATTGGTTGCCATGGGCAACTTCTCCACTGGCTCACTTCTCCACTTTTATCCCTGCTTAGTATATGTTCCCCTATATGTCCCTATGCTTATGATTGATGCTGCTGCTTGTTCTCCTGTGCAACAGCCTCTGCATTCTATTCTTGCAAATGAATGAGTGAATAGCTCCTACGTGACACTCACTTCTCAGTAAATTACACCCCTTTTACACCACCAGCTTCTAACACGGGTTATTGCACATGAGCGTACATAACCTGTGTTGCCGTGCTGTGTAAATGGGCCCAGTTGGAATAATCCGTGTCGCGTGACCCGGTATTCCAACTCGGGTAGCGAACAGGGTTGAACACTGGTTCAACCCGGCAACCTGTGCTGTGTAAATGGGAGCCAGGTCTCATCGACCCGGCTCCCATTCACAGTGAATGGACAGGCGGAGCTTGGAAATCATGTGATCTCCAAGCGCCGCTGCATCACCGGCAACTTCACCAACCCAGCAATATGCCGGGTTGGAGACAGCAGTGGGAAAGGGGCATGAGGCGTGTCGCAGCCGTGTAGCACCCATGTCAGGCTCCCGGCTGCAACCCACCAAAGTGGTGTAAAAGCGGTATTATTAGCAGCTTTTTCTACTTCTTTCATTTGGTTTCATTTATGATTGAGGGAAAATGCATGTGTTACAGACTGTAACACAATACTGACACATGAAATTTAGCTGTATAGTAAGATTTAGTTGCCATGTGTAGGACTTTTACGGGGGGTGATTCAGTTGTTTTGCACGCCCGGTTTCCTAAGTGAAGGGGGACCTCAAGGTGCAATTAATTTGTTTTATCTTTTAAATTGCGCCCAGACAGGCCGGGTTTTGCTGTGTAAAACAGCTAAACCCATCTAGTGGCGGCTGCGGGGGAAACAATTGAATTCACCACTGTGTTTTCATATAATCCATGATCTCTTTGGCGCTATTACAATAGAAATCTAAATTGCAATAAAACTTGTCTTGTTTTTAGGTAACTGGAAATGGATTATATTTCGAACACTGGAACTCTGTCATTGGCAGCAGGAATAGCATGTGGTCTGTTTCTAGGCTGGCGTTTACGTGGTCGCTATGGACACTCACGAAACATCAGAAGTATAGCAGCAAATGAGGTGGAAAGTGACGCAACTGTTATGGGAGAGAGTGGCGAATTCAAGATGGTATTAGTTGTCCGGAACGATTTAAAAATGGGGAAGGGAAAAGTTGCTGCACAGTGCTCACATGCTGCAGTATCTGCGTACAAACAGATCCTCAAGAGAAATCCTGAATTACTGAAACAATGGGAATATTCTGGACAACCAAAAGTAGTGTTGAAAGCACCAGACGAAGAGGCCTTGGTTGACCTCCTTACACAAGCAAAACAACTGGGACTGACCATTAGCCTGATACAGGATGCTGGTCGTACACAGATAGCACCAGGCTCTCGAACTGTCCTTGGTGTAGGACCTGGTCCGAGTGATTTAATTGATAAAGTGACTGGACATTTAAAGCTCTATTGAAGTCACTAGATTGTAATAAAATATAAATATTTGACAAGTCATCTATTTATGATGCTTTTTCTTGTTTGACTCTTGGCTTGTTAAAGAAGGTCGTCCGTCCCGTCCCCCATATTGTGTTCAGTGTTTATTAAGATGCATTATGAAAATTTGCCCCAACAGATACACATGTGAACAATTCTAGTTTTTGGAGCTATTCTTACTTTCCTGATTTTTATTAGATAACAAATTCTGTAGTTATTTTCATCAGTGTCCCATGCAGTGGGGTGAATGTTCAATTGGCAGTAGCAGAACATCTGAAGCCTTGCATTAAAATGCAGTAAACAAACTGAGAAACATTACTAGTGAGTTTATTAGCAAATAGCACCTCCTATTCTTGCACATTACGGAAGCAAATAACTTTGAAGATTGTGTCATATATACAGCTGTTTCAGATTTCCTTTCCATTTGCATAATCTAATCTTCTCAATCCTCTCCAATTAAATCAGGGGTGGCCAACCAGTCAGAGGCAAAGAGCAAGAAAAGATCTGTAATCAACGTCAAGAGCCAATAAAAATGGGGGCGTGGCCTAGTTTTCACAAAGCCACGCCCCATTTTTGTGCGCACACCTTTCGGTATGATGTTTGTAGGAGTATGACCTTGTGTCATAACTCCATTTTTAGTCTTGTTGTACAGTGCCACATACATATAATGCCCCAGTACAGTGCCACATACATATAAAAATGCCAATAAATGGGTGCCTCCACAGTGCCAGATACATATACAGTGGGGATTGAAAGTTTGGGTACCCCAGGCAAAAATTCATTTTAATGTGCAAAAAGAAGGCAAGGAAAGATGGAAAAATCTCCAAAAGGCATCAAATTACAGATTAGACATTCTTATAACATGTCAAAAAAAGTTTGATTTTATTTCCATCATTTACACTTTCAAAAGAACAGAAAACAAAAAATGGTGTCTGCAAAAGTTTGGGCACCCTGCAGAGTTAATACCATGTACTGCCCCCTTTGGACAGCTGAGACCTGGCAGTGTCATGGATTGTTCTCAATCATCGTCTGGAAAGACCAGGTGTTGTCAATCTCAAAGGTTTTAAAAGCCCAGACTCATCTGACCTTGCTCCAACAATCAGCACTATGGGATTCCTCTAAGCAGTTGTGTAGAACACTGAAACTGAGAATAGTTGACGCTCACAAAGCAGGAGAAGGCTATAAGAAGATAGCAAAGCGTTATCAGATGCCCATATCCTCTGTTCGGAATGTAATTAAGAAATGGCAGTCATCAGGAACAGTGGAATTTAAAGCAAGATCTGGAAGACCAAGAAAAAAATCAAGACAGAACAGCTTGCAGGATTGTGAGAAAAGCAAGTCAAAATCCACGTTTGACTGCACGATCCCTCCAGGAAGATCTGGCAGACACTGGAGTTGTGGTACACTATTCCACTATAAAGAGATACTTGTACAAATATGGTCTTCATGGAAGAGTCATCAGAAGAAAACCTCTTCTACGTCCTCACCACAAAAATCAGCGTTTGAAGTTTGCAAATGAACATATAGACAAGCCCGATGCATTTTGGAATAAAGTTCTGTGGACCGATGAGGTTAAAATAGAACTTTTTGGCCGGAATGAGCAAAGGTACGTTTGGAGAAGGAAGGGCACAGATTTTAATGAAAAGAACCTCTGTCCGACTGTTAAGCATGGGGGTGGATCAATCATGCTTTGGGGTTGTATTGCAGCCAGTGGCACAGGGAACATTTCACGAGTAGAAGGAAAAATGGATTCAATAAGATTCCAGCAAATTTTGGACGCTAACTTGATGCCATCTGTGAAAAAGCTGAAGTTAAAGAGAGGATGGCTTCTACAAATGGATAATGATCCTAAACACATCTCAAAATCCACGGTGGATTACATCAAGAGGCGTAAACCGAAGATTTTGCCATGGCCTTCACAATCTCCTGACCTCAACATAATTGAAAATCTATGGATAGACCTTAAAAGAGCAGTGCGTCACAGACAGCCCAGGAATCTCAAAGAACTGGAAAACTTTTGTAGGGAAGAATGGGCGAAGATACCTCAAACAAGAATTGAAAGACTCTTGGCTGGCTACAAAAAGCGTTTACAAGCTGTGATACTTGCCAAAGGGGGCAGTACATGGTATTAACTCTGCAGGGTGCCCAAACTTTTGCAGATGCCATTTTTTGTTTTCTGTTCTTTTGAAAGTGTAAATGATGGAAATAAAATCAAGCTTTTTTTGACGTTATAAGAATGTCTAATCTGTAATTTGATGCCTTTTGGAGATTTTTCCATCTTTCCTTGCCTTCTTTTTGCACATTAAAATTAATTTTTGCCTGGGGTGCCCAAACTTTCAATCCCCACTGTATGTCTCGACAGTGCCAGATACACACGTGCCCCACAGTGCCAGATACACACGTGCCCCCAGTGCAACATAACACATGACCCCACAGTTCCAGCTATGCCCCCAGTGCCAGATATACATGTCCCCACAGTGCCAGCTATGCCCCCAGTGCCAGATATACATGTCCCCACAGTGCCAGCTATGCCCCCAGTGCCAGATATACATGTCCCTACAGTGCCAGCTATGCCCCCAGTGCCAGGTATACATGTCCCCACAGTACCAGCTATGCCCCTAGTGCCAGATATACATGTCCCCACAGTGCCAGCTATGCCCCCAGTGCCAGATATACATGTCCCCACAGTGCCAGCTATGCCCCCAGTGCCAGGTATACATGTCCCCACAGTGCCATATATACATGTCCCCACAGTGCCAGCTATGCCCCCAGTGCCAGATATACATGTCCCCACAGTGCCAGCTATGCCCCCAGTGCCAGATATACATGTCCCCACAGTGCCAGCTATGCCCCCAGTGCCAGATATACATGTCCCTACAGTGCCAGCTATGCCCCCAGTGCCAGGTATACATGTCCCCACAGTGCCATATATACATGTCCCCACAGTACCAGCTATGCCCCTAGTGCCAGATATACATGTCCCCACAGTGCCAGCTATGCCCCCAGTGCCAGATATACATGTCCCCACAGTGCCAGCTATGCCCCCAGTGCCAGGTATACATGTCCCCACAGTGCCATATATACATGTCCCCACAGTGCCAGCTATGCCCCCAGTGCCAGATATACATGTCCCCACAGTGCCAGCTATGCCCCCAGTGCCAGATATACATGTCCCCACAGTGCCAGCTATGCTCCTAGTGCCAGATATACATGCCCCCAAGTGCCAGATATACATGTCCCCACAGTGCCAGCTATGCCCCCAGTGCCAGGTATACATGTCCCCACAGTGCCAGCAATGGCCCTAATGCCAGATATAGCTGCCGGTCTGCGAGCTCTGATTGGCTCATGGACCGGCGCTGAATTGAAGAGTGACACCGCCGCCGGAGACAAGTGTATGTGCCGGGCAGCAGTGGCCAGGAGCCGACCGAACCGCATGCGGCTCGAGAGCCGCGGGCTGGCCACCGCTGCATTAAATGATTTCTTTTCTCTTACGTCCTAGAGAATGCTAGGGGCCACATTAGTATCATGGGGTATGGGGGGTAATTCTGAGTTGATCGCAGCAGCAAGTTTGTTAGCAGTTGGGCAAAACCATGTGTACTGCAGGGGGGGAGATACAACATTTGCAGAGAGAGTTAGATTTGGGTGGGTTATTTTGTTTTTGTGCAGGGTAAATACTGGCTGCTTTATTTTTACACTGCAATTTAGATTTCAGTTTGAATACACCCCACCCAAATCTAACTCTGTCTGTACATTTTATATCTGACCCTCCTGCAGTGCACATGGTTTTGCCCAACTGCAAACAAAGTTGCTGCTGTGATCAACTCAGAATTAGGCCCATAGACGGGTCCACTAGGAGCCACTAGCACTTTAAGAGTTTGAGAGTGTGGGCTGGCTCCTCCCTCTATGCCCCTCCTACCAGACCCAGTTTAGAAAATGTGCCCAGAGGAGCCGGTCACAGCTACGGGAGCTCTACAGAGCTTTAGAGTTTATTACTCACACCCCCCCCCCCCTAGTCCCTGCTTCGAGGGACTAATGGGGGGAGTAGTGTCCGCCCTGCGGGGTCTGAGCCACTATCTCCGCTGACCGGATATTGAGCTCCTGAGTGGATCGAACGTTCCCCGCCACAGGGGATCGCTCACCCCGGCAGCATGCCACCACCCCCTTACAGAGCCAGAAGATCAGAAGAGGCGAGATATGGCGGCACAAGGGTAGGAGTGCAGGGAAGGCTCAGCGGCACACAGTGTTGGCGCTTTGAGGGGCATCCTGAGCCAGCGTCTTAATACCCTACACTGGTCACAGACGCTAACCAGAGACTGAATCCCCAGGTTAGCGTCCGAATCCTCCATACTCAGACGCTCACAGGGGACGGAATCCCCCGCCTTTGCGACTGAGTCCTCAGGCCAGTATAAAGAATTTGTGCGGGAAGACGCACCATCTTCAAGGGGC